>NC_090743.1:78285972-78313472 GCF_036898095.1 Palaemon carinicauda | reverse complement strand
TCTTCCAAGATGACTCATATTGCCTTCTGGTAGACTGTTTTGTATTCCTTTAATAAGTCTAAACATTTCTTCGAGATTCCAAACCTTTTCTTCACGGCTAGGGAGAGAAAATCATGAGATGAAGGTCTCTGGTTTTCCTTGATGAAGCGAAGACAGTCGACTTCTGAACCTGCTGGGAGAGAACTGAGTCCGGCAGAGGGATCAGCTTGGGCTGTAGCTCCAGGACTAGAGGGAACCAGTTGCTCCGGGACCACTTGGGAGCCACTAGGGCTGCTGTTCCTTTGAAGGTTCTCAGTTTGGAGAGGACTTTCAGCAGAAGGTTGGGTGGAGGGAACAGGTAAATCTTGGACCATCTGTTCCAATGCAGGGACATGGCGTCCACTGCTTCCGCTTTGGGGTCCTCGTATGGAGTCACGTATAGAGGAAGTTGGTTGTTGTCGCTCGTCGCGAAGAGGTCGATCTGCAGTTCCAGGACTTGACGGGAGATGAAGGAGAATGATCTTGCGTCTAGAGACCATTCCGACTCTATGGGGCTTGTCCTCGATAGAGCGTCCGTCGTCACATTGCGGAATCCTTGTAGGTGAACTGCTGAGAGGTGCCATTTCTTCCTGTCCGCTAGGCGGAAGATGGGTAACAGCACCTGGTTGAGTTGAGGCGATCGTGAGCCCTGACGGTTGAGACATCTGACCACAACGGCGCTCTCCAGAGTAAGACGGATGTGGATCGAAGGACGAGGAGACAGTTTCTTGAGAGTGAGAAGAACCGCCATGGCCTCCAAGATGTTGATGTGAAACATCTTGAATAGGGGAGACCATGTTCCTTGAACTTGTCGCTGGTAGGAGTGGCCTTCCCATCCTTCTAGCGAGGCATCCGTGTGGATGATGACCGACAGAGGTGGTGGTTGAAGAGGAACTGATCTTTTCAGGTTCTTTGCCTCCGACCACTGCTTGAGGAGTGAGCAAAGCCTGGTTGGCAGAGGTCTCTTGAGATCTTCGAGCGATGGATGCGTTTCGTTTCCAGACTCCTGATACATCTTTTAGCTGTGCTCGTAGCACTGGGTCTGTCACTGAGGCGAACTGTAGGGAGCCGAGCACTCGTTCCTGTTGTCGTCTTGAAATCCGTTTGGATTTTAGAAGTCTCTTGACAGATCCGGCTATTTCCTTCCTTTTCTTTAGAGGGATGGAAAGACAGTGTGACTGAAGGTTCCAATGGATTCCCAACCATTGAAACTTCTCAGCTGGAGACAGTCGAGACTTTTTGGTGTTGATTTTGAAACCCAGATGGTCCAGGAACTGGGTCACCTTTCAGCAGGTACGCGAGCATTCTTCTAACGATGTCGCCCAGACCAGCCAATCGTCTAGGTAAGCCATCACCTGGACGCCTTGAAGGCATAGCTTTGGACGATCGTGTCTGCGAGCTTCGTGAAGATTCTTGGGGCCACGTTGAGTCCGAAGGGCATAGCCCTGAAGGCGTATTGTCTTCTTTGAAGCTTGAATCCTAGGTAGGAGGAAGCCTGGTGATTCATTGGAATGTGCCAGTATGCGTCCGCCAGGTCTATTGAGACCGTGTAAGCCTTGTGAGGCAGTAGGGCTCTTATCTGTTGAAGAGTCAGCATCTTGAATTTGTTGTTCGCAATGAACTTGTTGAGAGGGGACAAGTCCAGAATGACTCTGAGTTTGTCTGAGTCTTTCTTGGGAACACAAAACAGTCTTCCTTGGAACCTGGTGGACTTCACCCTCTTGATCACCTTCTTGTTCAAGAGTTCTCGGACATATTCTTCCAGGATGGGGGTTGAGGGTTGGAAGAATTAGTGGAAGACTGGAGGTGGTTTTATCCAGCTCCAACCTAGTCCCTTCTTGACGATGCTGTGGGCCCAAGGATCGAAGGTCCAACGATCCTGGAAGAGGCGGAGTCTTCCTCCCACCGGAAGCACTTCATTGCTTCTGGTTTCCTGAGGGTTTACCACCTCGGCCGATTGCTCCCCTTCCTCCTCTCCCTCTGGATGGACGACGAGAGGAGTCCTTGCCGGAGCCTCTACCTCTGGGGCGAAAGGTAGTGGATTGCTTTTCTTAGGCAGGGGTGAAAACTGGTGACTGGGCCACCACCGGCTGAGGGACCAGCTGAAATGTCTGCTGTGGTTGAGCCACTAGCTGGGGAGTAGCGGGTGCCGAAAACTGGCGTTTAGCCTGACGCTGCTGAGGTCGGGGCTTGTTGGACTTCTTAGGCTGTGGACCCTCATCCTGAGAAGATTTCCTCTTTCGGGACATGCCCCACTTATTGAGAAGGTTCCGATTCTCAGTGGCGTCTTTGTCCGCAATCTCTTTCACCAGGTCTACTGGAAAGAGGCATTTGCCCCAGATGTTGGAGGAGATCAGTTTCCGGGGTTTGTGTTTAATGGTGGTGTCCGCAAACACGAACTCTGTTATTATACGATATCCTAAAGGGAAACCTTATGGTTACTCGTGCCAGAAGTTAGAATTCTGTGAAACCTTTAGTTTAATTCTCTTGGAATATCTACTGTAGTCATATATACCCTCAGGAAGCTACTGAAGGAACCTTCCATCAGGACGTCATGGCTTGAGCCCAATAATAATAATAATAATAATAATAATAATAATAATAATACATATATAAATATATATATATATATATATATATATATATATATATATATATATATATATATACAGTGGTACCTCTACATACGAATTTAATCCATTCCACAACCGATTTCAGATGTAGAAAATGTTCGGATGTCGAAACGAATTTTCCCATAAGAATACATTGAAACAGGATTAATCCGTGGTTGAGCCCAAAAACCTATGATAACTCCTTAATAAATTACTACACATAATTACCCATGACAATAATGCACACTAAATTAGATAATAGACATGTAAAAAAGAATAATTATCAAAAAATGATAAATAAGAAACAGGTTTTTAGCGTCACTTTACCTTAGAAACTCCAGCGCAGGTGTTGTTGGTCTTGCTACGCAGAGAGGAGACGGACGGGCGGCGAGGAGGTAGAGAGGTTAACTACGATAAACGTACACTACCGTAACTTATTCTAACTTACACTAAGTGACCTTTAACCTAACTTAGCTTATTTATTTTTTTCATTTTTATATTTTATATTTATTTTTACATTTTCTTTTTTTCTTTTTGATGATTAATTTTAATCCCTTTCACTGTCTCCACTTAAAATTGATTGAATTTCTTTCGCTTCACTCTTTGCTGTTTTCTTTGAACCACTTCCATCCTCTTCATCACGAGTTCGCTTCATAGTTTTTTTTAAAGAAGCTATCGATAGATAGTTGCTTGGTACGGCTTTTCAGAATGTTTCGAAAAGGAGTTAGGCAAACATCATCGAACTGCGCAACTACACGACAAACCTGCAATTTTTTTGGGTGGTATTTGTCGATGAAGTCGACCACGTCTTGATATTTTCCTAACACCTCTTTCGTTTGCGCCAAACCTAACACATGTTCTACCTCCTCGATCCCTTCCTCGTCATCACTCATGTGCTCAGATATAGCATGGAGTTCCTTGAGCTCCTCTGTGGTAAGTTTGTCGTGATGTTCGGCGACGAGTTCCGTGATGTCATCTGCGTCGACCTCCAGACCCATGGACTTGCCAAGGGAGACGATTTCCTCTACGTCTTCTGCTGCACCCACCACGGGATCAGGTTCGGGGTCAAAACCTTCGAAATCTCGGGGAGAAACTGCATCAGGCCACAGCTTCTTCCAGGCAGAATTGAGGGTTCGTCGAGTTAATCCCACCCAAGCCTGATCTATGATCTTCAAGCAGTGCACGATGTTGAAGTGGCTTTTCCAAAATTCACGCAAAGTTAAGTTTGTGCTTTGCGTGACATTAAAGCACTGCTTGAATAGGTGTTTGGTGTAGAGCTTCTTAAAATTCGAGATGACTTGCTGGTCCATGGGCTGGAGGATAGAGGTGGTATTTGGTGGAAGATACAGCACCTTTATGAACTTAAATTCATTGAAGATATCATCTTCAAGTCCGGGGGGGGGGGGTGAGCGGGTGCATTGTCAAGGCATGGCAGGCACTTTAAAGGCAATTTCTGCTCATGAAGATACTTCTTCACAGAAGGGCCGAAAACTTGGTTAGCCCATTGCACAAAGAACTGCCTAGTGACCCAGGCCTTCGAGTTGGATCGCCAGAAAACATGAAGCTGGTCCTTGTCCACGTTGTGTGCCTTAAAGGCCCTAGGGTTCTCAGAATGGTTAACCAGTAAGGGCTTGACTTTAAAGTCCCCGCTAGCGTTGGCACATAGGGTAAGAGTCAACCGATCCTTCATTGGCTTATGCCCAGGCAATTTCTTCTCTTCGGCGGTGATGTAGGTTCGACTGGGCATCTTCTTCCAAAACAGCCAGGTTTCATCACAATTAAACACCTGCTGCTCTACGTAGCCTTCTTCCAGCACGATCCTTTCGAAGTTCTTGACAAAGTCAGCTGCAGCCTTTTTATCCGCACTAGCAGCCTCTCCGTGGCGAACAACTGAATGAATCCCGGACCGTTTCTTAAATTTTTCAAACCAGCCACGAGATGCCGTGAAATCGTCTGAGGAAGGTTCGGTTGAACTCTCCCCAGCATCACCCCCAGAGCTCTCCTCCTTCAAGTCCGTGAAGATGGCGTGCGCCTTCTCGCAGATGATGGTTTCGGTGATGGTGTCGCCAACAATCTCTCTGTCCTTGATCCAGATTAGCAGAAGTCGTTCCATCTCTTCTATGATAGGGCTACGGCGTTTTGAAATGATGGTGATCCCCTTAGAAGGTTTCACTGCTTTAATGGCTTCCTTCTGTTTCAGGATTGTCGAGATCGTCGACATATTGCGGCCATATTCTTTAGCAAGTTCACTCACGCGGATGCCACGCTCATGTTTTTCAATAATTTCTTGCTTTACGTCTAAAGAAAGCATTTCCTTCCTCCTTTTCTCACCACTACTACTACCACTTGCAAAACTAAGCCTTTTAGGACCCATGCTTTACGTAAATTACCGAAAAAAGGATGCACGTAAAAAATCACGATTAAAACAGTACAGTAATAGCAGAATGCACAGGGCACAACCACACGAAGCCGATGAGAACAGAGGACTGACCCAGGCCACGCTAATTAAGGGTCCCTCCGAGGTTGAAGTGCTGCCTTCTATCGGCAGAAATAAAAAACACATCCGGCGCTATGAGTACCAACTACGCGTACGGGTATTGTTTACTTCGGGTGTCGAAAAAAAATTCGGGTGTAGAGTAGGAACGTGTTAGAATTGTACTTCGCGTGTCGAAAAATTCGGATACAACCGGTACGACGAAAATTGCTTACTTCGTGTGTCGAAATAAAATTCGGGCGTAGAGTAAAAAATTTGCTCGAATTTTACTTCAGATGTTGGAAAATTCGGATGTAGATACGTTTGTATGTAGAGGTTCCACTGTGTGTATATATATATATATATATATATATATATATATATATATATATATATATATATATATATATATATATATATATTTATATATATATATATATATATATATATATATATATATATATATATATATATATATATATATATATATTGTTGTACAGTAATCCCTTGCCATTTTGTGGCTCAAGTTTCGCGGCCTAAGTGCATCGCGGATTTTCACAAATATTCATCAAAAATTAGAAAAAATGGTGTGAAAATTACGTGGGCGCTAGCAGAAGGCCGGGAGAGTACAGTAGAACATCAGGTATCAACATGGAGATGACGTGCAACTCAAAATCCACCTCTCTGATTCGCTGGCCATCTCGGCTCCAGAATCTTGCAAGCTGATTGACCAAGCCGCCGAGACGCTTTACCCAGCATCTCACCCTGCCGTGCATCCCGTGAAGGGAGACCGCATTCATTGTTCTCTCTCGCTTCGCTTGTGTTTCTTAGTCTTGCCACATGGAACTTTTAGCTGTGTTCATTTGCTTTTTTTGTGTAAAATAGTGCTTGTGACGCCCTTGAAAATGGCTCCTAAACGTCCTCTACCCTCTACATCCTCTAGTGAACCCAAGAAGAAGACAAAAATGACGACAGTGAACAAGAAAGTGAAATTACTGGACAGGCTTAAGGCAGGCACTAGCTATGCTTTTGCCCGCATTTACGGAGTGAATGAATCGACGGTTCGCTACATAAAAAAAGATGAAATGAAAATACGTAAAACAGCCTCAATAACGTTCTCCAAGGACACTAAGTGCGTTGTGACTCGTAATAAGACTATTGTGCAAATGGAGAATGCGTTATCAATGTGGATATCGGACTGTCGGGAAAGGAAGTTAGTCTTGATACCAACATGATTTGAACCAAAGCCAAAACCCTGTATGATAGCTTTGTTCCTGTGGGAAAATCGAACGAAGACGACGAAGGTGATGATGACGACGAAAAAGATGATCCTGCCCCATGAGGAAAACGTGGTTTTGTTGCCAGCAAGGGCTGGTTCGAGAAATTCAAGAGGAGGTTTGGCCTTCGCAGCATGCCGTTGTATGGGGAGGCCGCCTCGGCAGACCAAGAGGCAGCTCTTCGTTACGTCGAGGACGAGTTCCCGAAATTGATTAAAGAAGGTGGCTGTGTTCCGGAGCAGGTGTTCAATAGGGATGAGACTGGCCTCTTCTGGAAGAGGATGCCGTCCCGGATGTTCCTTTACAAGGACGAAGTAAAAAAGTCAGGGTTCAAGGCCCACAAAGATCGCGTCACTCTCCTCGTGTGCGGGAATGCCGCGGGCTTCATGCTCAAGCCCGGCTTAATTTGCACGCCTTGCTGCCTGTCTATTGGATGAGTAATAAAAAGGCATGGATAACCAAAGCCCTCACACTCGACTGGTTCGTGAATTGCTTTATCCCGCAGGTGGAGCTGTACCTCATAGAGAATGGGCTGCCCTTTAAGGTCCTCCTCTTGATGGACTGTGCAGGAGGACATGCAACGGAACTCCATTATGACGGGGTCCAAGCGGAGTTCCTGCCCCCAAACACCACTTCCCTCATACAACCAATGGATCAGGGGGTCATTTGGGCCTTCAAGGCCTTCTACACGAGGTCCACGATGGAGGGCCTCATCTCCTCTATCGACGAAGGCGACGAGGACTTCAGCCTTAAGAGATATTGGTGGGAATATAACACTACAACGTGCCGGGCTAACATTCAGAGAGCTCTTAATGAGATGAAAGAGCAAACACTGAATGCAAGTTGGAGAAAATTGTGGCCAGACGTTGTTCATGACTATGAGTAATTTACGCCAGACGAAGTTTACTACTCCGCCGTAGATAAGGCTGTGAGGCTGGCATGGTTAGTAGCCAACGAAGGTTTCCCTGACATGACGACGGAAGACGTCAATTCACCGATTGAGTGCCACTCGGAGCCTCTAACTGACGAGGACCTTGTCGAAATGACAAGATCAGCGATTGAGGAAGAAGAAGAGGCAGCCAACGTCGGCATCGACGACGAATCTGAAGAATGTGGCCTTACCTTCGACAACCTGCAAGAGCTCTGCAACATGGCATGGGCTCTGCAACAAAGGGCGCAGGAAATCGACAATAATATGGTCAGAGCCATCTTTGCTCAGATGAAAAAACAACATCAACAACTTCCAGTCACGATGTTCCTAGTGCTCCAAAAAACCTTCTGCAGAAGCATCAGATACTCCTCCTGCTGCCTCTCCGGCTTCCCACCGAGCCACTATGCCGCCTCCTGCAATTTCTCCAGCTCTATCGGAAGCTGTCGTTGACGATCCACCTCCTCTATCAACTGACAATGAGGCATCACCTCAGGAGCAGTAAAGCTCTCATTAACCTGTGTAGTAAATCATCTTCATCTTCTTCACCTCCATCATACAGCACAAGTGTTTCATCGTTATTTATCAAGATCATCGTCAGTTATCAAGATCATTGTCATTATTAGAGGTGAGTTACGTATCTTGTTATAAGAATAAAAGAGTTCTAAAAACATAACTACAGTATATACACGTACACTATTTATATCTACATATGTATGTACATGTACAGTTACACTCTATTTATATTATTTATACATTATTTATGTATAAATGTAAATGTACATAGAGTATACGTAATGTATTAAATACTGTACTTATATTACAGTATTTATGCACTACAGTACTTTATTTCACGTACAGTATACAATTTATATTACCAATATTTATTTACATGATTCTTTAATGCTCTAATGATAACATATGCATTTATAGGGTTAATATCCACTTATTGTTATTATATATACATGTACATGTACACAAAAAAATGTACGTATTCCAAAAATAGGGAGGGAACCTACTTCGCAGTTTTTCACCTACCGCGGTCAGTTCTGGTCCCCATTAACCTCGATATGTGAGGGATTACTGTATTATTATTACTATATGTATGTACTTTTGGAAACATTAAAAGATGGCTGTTCCTTATTGTGTTTCCTTTCTTTGGACCTACTGTCTATAGGAAATAAATGTAGAGTATCAAAATTTCTTTAACCCTCTTTTTATTAACTTCGGTCTTTTCCTCTACAGGAGACAAAGTTCTTCACAGTGAGTGAGACTGTGCTACTGATTTACTTTGTTCATACCTTTGTATAAACTTCTCGCTTACTCTCATCGTTCGGTATCATAGTACCAATGCTGTAGGAATTATGCTTATATCTGAGTTACATGGTTAAAGCTCTTCTGGCCACAACTGAGAATGATAATTCTCTGGTATACTTCCATCAGGACGACTTGGCTCGAGACCAAAAAACGGATTTTGACACAGGAAAAATCTATTTTTGGGTGAGAGAGCCATGTCGTTCTGATGACACGCCCGTTGCCTACTATCCCGTCCCATTTCTCAGTGTGGGACCTCCCGTCATGTGATGGCTGCTCCTTGAATGGTTCAACAGGAAGCGTGTTAGTCGTAGGACATCTTTGAGATCTAGAGTTGTAACGGCTCTCTCACCCACGTATCCTTCCCTATCCCTTATCCTTTGAGACATGGTTAACTCTATTAGGGGAAGGATAACCAGAGCTTGTTATTAACACGTCCCTGATTAATCTCTCGGGAAATTTGCTCCGAAGGTAAAGAACTCAGTGATACCTATAAGGTAAATTTCTCTGGTGTAGACTATTACTCGCAGAAATATCCCAAGTAGAAGCTGCCAATGAGGATAGGCAGTGTTAGAGAATGTGTAGATGTGAACACTTTATACTTAATGCTATAAGAGAAGGGCGAGAAGACGAATGATTTTCTCGGGAAAACGGCTAGTGACCACCGGTTGGAAGTTGCAAGTGCATGTGTTGTAGTGATTTAAATAAATGGTGAAACGGTGTTAGTGAGATGTGTTGCGAAATTGTGCCGTAAACCCGGACAAGTAAAATCCAGGGCTGAAGGAATATCTATTCCTACTCTTGTCTCGCCCAAGAAGCCCATATTGCCCGCAACCAGAGGGAGGTTATTGATGAGGTTATATAGACCTGATGTTATGGTTTTTTTTTCACTTCAGGTATTCTGTGTTTTGGTTGCAGAGGTCTTAAGAAGAAATTAGTGGAATTATTTATATTGTTTTGTGTACATTTTAACATGCAATATTTCATTTTTAACTTTTTGTAGATGTCTTTTGTTGGGGGTGATTTTATATATATATATATATATATATATATATATATATACATACATATATATATATATATATATATATATATATATATTATGCTGCATTTCTTTTTAGTACATGCCATGCCTATTCCGGGTTGGAGTATACTCCATATATCATTGACTAGTGAGGGCAAGTGGCCACCTCCTCCCAGAGTGAGGAGCTTGGGGGGGAGTAATGTCCTAATTCATGTATGTATATGTCTTGTATATCAAGGTAAATGGACTCAATATTCATGAGTATTCCACAAAAACGTATGTGTCTGCATGTTTTGCAATAGCTGCATTTTGATAACGAAGGCAGTAGTTAGTTGCCGGTGAGCACTCGATTTGACAAGACCCTCACCTGAGAGGGCAGTTGTGTAATGTGTGCTTTCGAACGAACCTTTTATAATAAATGAAGAAAACCCATATGCGACGTCTCATTATCCGTCTGCACAAATCATATATATGTATGAATATATATATGTATGTATGTATATATATATATATATATGCATATATATATATATATATATATATATATATATATATATATATATATATATACATATATATATATATATATATATATATATATATATATATATAATATATATATATATATATATATATATATATATATATGTATATATATATATATATATATATATATATATATATATGTATATATATATATATATATATATATTGTGGAGAATTTTTTATGGTATGTTCTGAGTGGGAACTTAGTCCGGGAAAGTCTCCTTATAACAGTTACATAAAGTTCAACAGGGGAGGATATGAGCACTTACTCTCGGGGCACAAACACCCTGCTAATACTTTACTGTCACAATTCACTACCATCACTCTTAAATACAAAAGGGGGAAATTTTACTGTCCAGAGGCCGGAGAACTCCACACGTAGAAATATCAATAATTTATGGCCTACTCTAGCTTTGTCAGGTCTATAGTCATCTCATTCTCAGGCTCTGTTCCGGCTCCGTCCCAGCTACCCCAATGAGATGCTGGACAGGTATTTTACATTAATGTAATCAGACAAAATCCAAAATGGGAGCAGTGATGTAAAGTAGTTTAAAAGTTTAAAGATAAGGATCTTTACCTTCGAAGCAAATATATCAATGCAAAGTTCCTCGCTGTTACCACCTATAGACTTACTTAGGTTTTACTCTTTAAATAATCCCAGTTTAAACATTAAATAAATGAGGGAGCAAAAAATACTAAAGAGGTTTAATTAACCTAATATTGATTTATTCACAAATTTACATCAAAGAAACGGACATCTTAACAATGATAAAATGGAATCATAAAAATGCAATTCAAAATGATGAAAATTAGTTAGTTAGACACGTGGTCTGCAATAATAAAAAATTGAAATGGGGTCGGACACGTGGCCCATGTGACCCAGAGACTGTGTTAGTCTCCAAGCAAGAAATAATAATGGAAAAATATTTACACACAATCCCACCGCACACAGTCCGAATAGTGTAAAAGCCAGGTTCCCTATCAAGTTAAAATTAGTCTAAGCTAAATAATGGGGGAATAACTATGGCCATTGATGTAGTACCTGCACTCCTTTAAGATTAGTCCTATGCCCGTGATAGCTGTTGACCTGGTTGTCGCACTAATTGGCACGTTGCACTCTTGCCTGGCTCACCCCAAGAATCCTCGTTTGTGGTAATTAAGGTTCCCAGGTTCCACTCCTTCACAGTCTCAAGCCGGCAGCCACAGGACTCCTTGGTGAGTCACGTTTGGAAGAGGGGGATGGGGGTGAGCCAGAGGTGCACGGATTCACTGACCAAGTGACCAGGCAGGTCCGTAGGCCAGGGCAGCTTCTAATTGAATGGGCTCGACCCTAAGGTCGAAGAGATCACTTGGCTTCACCTTGCCAAACAAGTGACGGTCATGATGCGCGCGGTAATCCATTGGGGGTGCCATATCGGGACTTCAGGACAGGGCAATGTATTGTTGCAAGGAGTGCAGAGGAGGCAGGATTTTGTACTAAATACTTTAGAGAAATCTTGCTGCTCTAAGGGAGTTTATATATCCTACCTATTCTGGCTTGCTAAAAATTAATAGTTTAAATGATTAATCAGCAATGGACTGGTGCGATGGGCATACATCTTAAAATTAATAAACCTTAATTGGTATTGAGAAATATAAGATGCATTAATTCAGCAGTATTGGAATTTATATAAAAAATGCAGTTTAGGAATTTAATCTCGACCCACGTAGTTTAAGGAAAGAACCAACATATGCCGTGGTTACACTAAGGCCCTCTGATGTGCGTATCTACGCTGTGACGTCACGAGCATAGCGTGCGCCACTGTCAACAAGTTTAAGTTTAGATTAGTCCTCCTTATGTTTGTTAAAGAAAACTAGATGTAGGAGAGAATGTTTAAGGGGTAGCTATAGTATTAGTAGAAGAGAGCTAAAAATACGATTAAAAGAAGAAGAGTGAAGAAAATTCTTCACACCCTGGGGATAAAGGAGAGAAAAAAGGGAGAGGGGTTAGTTCCGGCAAATGTGATTCAACTACTTGTTAGTATGAGCGAGATAAGCTTACTGGCTGAATGAAGAGTGAAGTCGTTCTTCACATCAACGTCCGTTTAAAGTTAACAAAACGCTGTTAACGTTAATTGAAATCAATCGAGTCAAAAGTTATGCTTTCACGTGAATTTGGGGAAAATTGGACCCGCAGGGAATGCTTCACGGAAGCGTTAAGTTAAGCATATGATCAGTTTTAACTTTAAACGTACGATGCAATAATAATAGAACGATTAAAAGTACTCAATTCTTCCCACCCTAGGGGTACGGATAGAGCAAACAAAACATAAGCCAATAACGGTCGAGTTCAGCAACAAGTCCGGCCAATGACAAATTAAAAATTATGGGGGTGAATCCCAATCCAGATCTGACACCCAACGTTTTACATAAAATATTTCTACAAATAAAATTACTGGCGTACTGAAAACTTTGTATTCATCGCCTGACAAAAGTAGAAAAGTTACTTCCTTCTCGGCGTTTAAAGGTGAAAATTTGCTTGACACTAGCCTGAATGATAAATCGAGACGAACTAGGTCTATGGGGACATCGTATTTCTGACAGCTTGGGTCTTGGATGTCGCCTTTAACAGAAACGTTTAAGATGGGAACATTAAAAACAAAACTTATTTTCAGCACGAGCTGAAGGATGTCAGGGGGATTATAGCAACATGACAAGTTGTCAAGGCAAAAATTGAATTTACGCTTTGGGGTTAAAGCGAGTGATTGACCGAAAAAATGCTGCTGAATGACGTGGCAAAAATAATAAAGGCTTAAACTTGTGTCATATAAAAGTGAATGAAAACAATGAATGATGTTCATGGTACCGTTATCCTTAAGCAAGGTGAATCGTAAACAGGCTCTAAGCTCCAGTGCTAGGTTTACACGTGTGACCTTCGCTAAATCCGCCGTCAGTGCAAAAGGTTCCTTTCTGACAACTGAAGTCTTAACCTTGCGGTCACGGCCTCATTCTGAGAGCGGGTTTCAAATTTTGACATGGATGTTTTAGCGTCAACACGGGTTGGAGCGGATGTTACGGGCTTAAAGATAGGACAATCAGGCAACGTGAGCACTGGTCCATGGGATAGTACAGTTTTAGTTATTGAATTTACCGGTACAGGCCTCTGCTGGCCATCACGCACACGGTTAAGTTGGGTGGTATTTGCGCTACCACTTGGGGGGTCCATGTTAAGACTGTGACTGGTATTTCCTCCGGGACGGACTGTCACCGGCGGCAAAGACAAAGGGGGTTGAGGGCGATCAAACGCTGGTGGCTTAAGGTTCGGAGATGAGGACGGAGCACGTGGGACTGACACAAACTCACTAATCGTATGTGTTATGTATTATTGTAATGTACTATATTATTTCAAGTGTTGCAGGTATTGCGCAACATTGCATCATATTGCATGAATAAGACATGTTATGCTTTATACATAAGAGTAATGATTTGTTTTGGTATTAGGATTCAAACATTTGTTGATTACCTCAATGATAGGATGTGATTCTTTTTAGTTTTGTACTAGAGTAGGATTTAAGTCTTTTCAGAGCGATGCTCTTTTGTTTAGCAATGTTTTGGTTTGTCAGATTTTGTAAGACGCTCCATATGCACTTGGGAGTTAGCTGTCACAGAGTAAACAGTACAATGTAGTCTTTTATACATTAAATGTATTTTTAAGAATACCAACGTCTTATTAACCATCAAGCCAAAAGTGACGACATCAGATGGGATCAGCTGAGAAATAATAACTAACGATTGTTCATCTATGTTCCAGGTAATTATTATGGTTAATAGAACTTCCTACCAAAGTACAAAATCCCACAGTGGCGACGTTTTGGACGACGGACAAGCAGGGAGAAACATTGGACCCTATGCACAAGGACGGCCAGCATAAGAGAAGGTCTATTTACATCAGGGGACAAGAGTAAAATCGCCCAATGAAGATTTTACCAGCAGCAGAATAGGAATTTCATCAAATACACAAAAGGGTGAAATTTAAAGTTGGGTAGGTAGGAAGTACACTTGTGACTGCAGAACAGTAACTTAACCTACCACAGTTATTAAGGTAAGCAAACAAAATGCCTTTTAATATCGAACACCCACTAGGTTTCAGCATCACTGCTGAGCCTAATTCTGTTGCAACACGATGGTAACAGTGGTGTGAGGAATTTAAGATTTATTTAGAAGCATTAGGGAACATGAAGGATGCACAAAAAAAGGCATTATTACTTCATACAGCAGGTAGGGAAGTTCGGGAAGTGTTTGAGACTTTGCAGCTTACAGATGACACAAGTGAAGCTGCAATTAAGGCTCTTACCACATATTTTGCTCCTCAGGTCAATGAATTTTTTGAAAGATACCAGTTTTCAGCGCAGGCTTATCAGAAAGAAAATGAAAGTTTAGATGCATTTGTGACTAGACTAAAGAATTTAGCAGTTTCATGTGAATTTCTAGAGTTAGAGAATGTTATCATAGATCAAGTAATTGCACATTGCACATCAGAAGAGCTAAGAAAGAAATTATTGCAAGATAAAGATTTAACATTAGAAAAGGTATTGATAACAGGCAGAGCTTTAGAAACATCAAATAGGCAAAGTAACATAATAGGTAGTTCTACAAGCAATAGAATGGAAAATTCTAAAATTAATACAGTAGGTTCTAAGTGGAAAACCAATGAGAATCAGAGAAGGAATATGTCAAAGCCTAGTCATAGAAAAGTGCCTAACACTGTTCATAAATATCAGAATCAGGCTTATACACAGAAACAACAGGAAAAACCCAAGTGTTTTAGGTGTGGTAAAACTGATCATCTTGCATACGAAGCAAAGAAATGCCCTGCTACTGGACAGACATGCCAGAATTGCAGAAAGCTGGGTCATTTTGCAACTGCTTGTAGATTTCCTAAACAGTACGCAAAGAAAATAAATGCTACAGTTGATACTATGGGTCAAGAGAATAATGAGGAAAATGTTCATGATAATCAGGTTAGTTCAGAAACTGATTTTGCATTTCGCATAAATTCAGTCAACAAAGGTGCAAAAAAACACATCATGGTAGAAGTAATCATCAATGGTAAACCAATTTTGATGCAAGTTGACACAGCAGCCGATGTATCAATTATGTCTGAGAAAATGGCTAAAAGCATTCCTAATTTGTTATTAGAAGGTACAAATAGAGTTTTGAAAAGTTATAATGGTTTTGATATTCAGGTAATAGGTGCTTCGAACGTAGAAGTACAGTACAAAGAACAGAAATTAGAGAGAATGCCATTAACAGTAGTAAAAGGTAATGGACAAACTTTGCTAGGTTTAGATTGGCTACAGTATTTGAAGTTAGATTGGCCTAGTATTTTGAAGGTTGCAGGTAGACAAGATGAAAACAAAAATGAAATGTCTATGGATAATATCATATCAGAGTTTCAAGACGTATTTGCAGATAAAATAGGTGCAGTAAAGAACGCAAAGGCAATTTTAGTTTTGAAACCTGACAGTTCTCCTAGATTTTTTTGCTCCGAGACCAGTACCGTATGCATTGAAAAGTGCAGTTGAAACAGAAATCAGGAGATTAGAAAGTGAAGGTTCCTGGGAAAAGGTTACATATTCAGATTGGGCTACACCATTAGTTCCTATTGTGAAGGAAAGTGGACAGGTTAGGTTATGTGGAGATTACAAGGTAATGTTAAATCCACAACTGCAAGTAGCTCAACATCCCTTACCAAATCCGAAAGACATGTTTGCAACTATGTCAGGATGCAGTGTTTTTTCTAAATTAGATTTAAGACAAGCATTTCAACAGCTTCCCATGGATGAAACTTCACAAGAATTATGTACAGTAAATACATCCTTAGGTTTGTTTATGCCAAAGAGATTACCTTATGGAGTTGCAAGTAGTCCAGCTATATGGCAACAAACTATGGATAAGATTTTTTCAGGAATGCAAGGAGTATTCATTTTTATAGATGATATTTTAATTGCGGGTAAAGACACAAGAGAACATAGAGAAAGATTGCGAACAGTTCTGAAGAAGTTGAAGGAACATAATATTAGAGTAAATAAGAACAAATGTATTTTAGAAGTTGATTCAGTGGAATACTTAGGTTTTGTAATAAATGGCAAGGGTATTCACAAAACTAAAGAGAAGATTAAAGCTGTACAATCAACAAAAGTGCCAGAAAATGTTAAGGAATTACAATCATTTCTAGGTTTAGTAACATTTTATGGGAATTTCATTCAGAATTTGTCTACAATTGCACATCCATTGTATAATCTGTTGAATAAGGGTGTAGAATGGAAGTGGACAAAAGAGTGTCAGGAATCTTTTGAAAGAATCAAGCAGGAAATAACATCACCTACATTCTTAGTACATTATCAAATGGATTTACCAGTTAAATTAGTATGTGATGCATCAAACATAGGTTTAGGTGCAGTATTATCTCATGTAATGCCAGATGGAACAGAAAAACCAATTGCATTCACTTCTAGAGTATTGAACAAGGCAGAAAGGAATTACTCTCAAATAGAAAAGGAAGGTTTAGCATTAGTTTATGGAGTAAAAAAATTCCATATGTATCTTTATGGTAGGAAAAAGTTCACACTTGTTACAGATCATAAACCTTTATTAGCAATATTGGGTCCAAAAGCAAGTTTACCTACGTTGGTGGCTGCAAGACTACAACGTTGGGCAGTTACGTTAGCAGCGTACCACTATGATATAGAATACCGTCCAACATCAAATATGGGTAATGCAGATGCTTTATCCAGATTACCCGTAGACAAGGCTCCAGAAGAGTATGATGACAGTGTTCTGTTAATTTCTGTATATGATGTACCAATAACTGCGAAAGATGTAGCACACAGTACCAAGCAAGACCCAGTACTTAGTAAAGTTTTGGAGAGTTTAATGACAGGTAGAGACTTATGTGGAGAGGAGGAAAATTGTAAACCGTATAAGGATATATGGTATGAACTGAGTGTGACACAAGGAATAGTGATGAGAGGTTCCAGGGTAGTTATTCCTAATTCACTGAGAAATAAGGTTTTGTCTGAAATACATGCTGATCACCAAGGTATTGTAAGATCAAAGTCAATTGCGAGAACTTTTGTATGGTGGCCAGGTGTAGATAAAGATGTGGAATGTTATATAAAGAATTGTATGAATTGTGTTATGCAACAGAACAATCCTCAATTTGCTAGAATGCACCCGTGGGAGTTACCCAGGTATCCATGGCAAAGAGTGCATATAGATTTTGCAGGTCCTTTTTTGAATTATTTGTTTTTGGTAGTAGTAGATGCTTACAGTAAGTGGCCAGAAATTATCCCAATGAAGACAACAACGTCTTACGCCACAATAAAAGAGTTAGTGCAAATTTTTTCAACGCATGGTATTCCAGAAAGAATTGTTACAGATAATGGTCCACAGTTTACCTCACAAGAGTTTAAAGAATTTTGTAATGTCAATGGTATAAAGTATACATTTTCAGCTACATATCATCCATCTACTAATGGAGAGGCTGAAAGATTTGTCCAAACGTTTAAACACAATATGAAGTGTAGAAAAGCAAATTCAGGTAATATATTTTTGCATGTGTCAAAATTTTTATTGTCTTATAGAACAACGCCGCACAGCACAACAGGCGTGGCACCCTCAAATTTGTTGATGGGGAGGAGGATAAGGTGTAAGTTAGATTTGTTGTATCCAAGTTTGCAAAGTGATTTAGAAGATAAAGGGTATAAACAAGTAGCAAAGCTTCCTAATGTAAGACATTTTTTACCTTTGTCTGATGTCATGGTAAGATCGTACAACACTCCAGAGAAGTGGGTACCAGGAGAGATTGTAAGAGAGATAGGAAATTTACATTATGATGTTCGTGTTGGTGATAATGTAGTAAAACGTCATGTTGATCAATTACAGCCGTTAAACAGAAAGACAGTAGAGCATGTGAATGTTAGAGATGAGAAACTTAAAGAAGTAGTTAGATCAAATGAGTCAAGTATTAACCAAGATGGTCCAACATCCAATGTAGATTCAGAACCAATTCATGTACCAGTACAAGATGAGGTTAAAGTGCTTCCTAATAGGATTAACAGAGGAAAGCCCCCTGAGAGATTAGATTTATGAATATTTTTACAATGTCAAGTTAAGGGGGAGGAGACTGTTATGTATTATTGTAATGTACTATATTATTTCAAGTGTTGCAGGTATTGCGCAACATTGCATCATATTGCATGAATAAGACATGTTATGCTTTATACATAAGAGTAATGATTTGTTTTGGTATTAGGATTCAAACATTTGTTGATTACCTCAATGATAGGATGTGATTCTTTATAGTTTTGTACTAGAGTAGGATTTAAGTCTTTTCAGAGCGATGCTCTTTTGTTTAGCAATGTTTTGGTTTGTCAGATTGTGTAAGACGCTCCATATGCACTTGGGAGTTAGCTGTCACAGAGTAAACAGTACAATGTAGTCTTTTATACATTAAATGTATTTTTAAGAATACCAACGTCTTATTAACCATCAAGCCAAAAGTGACGACATCAGATGGGATCAGCTGAGAAATAATTACTAACGATTGTTCATCTATGTTCCAGGTAATTATTATGGTTAATAGAACTTCCTACCAAAGTACAAAATCCCATAGTATGCCGTGTTGGCAACATAGTACTGGAATGTGACGATTGAACAGGTTGGGGTTTTGATGCAAAATTAATTACATTGTGCTTTACTGGCGAGACGTTAGAAGTTACAATCAGGGGACGTGTCACTGAAGGTGTTGCCTTTGAAAAAGAATTAGACTGATTAGCTTTAATCATTAAATTAGGATGAGCCATGAGGCTATTAAAAGCAATCTCAATTTTACTTGAACAGGCAGCAAGCACGGGATAATTTAATTTAACAATGGGATGGTCGTAATGACGTCTCCAAAAATTCTTGTAGTTGCAAAGCTCGTCTTTTACTTTACCAACAAGGGTTTTAAAATGACTTACGGCTTCTGGACCCATGCTGGGAAAATCTACAGAAGCAAGAGCATGAAGTGCTAGGTCTGCGTCCTCACACACAAAGGTGAATGTTAATTCCTGTTCCTTAAGCCTAGCGTTAATCTCCTCGGGGCTGAGCGATTCCGCCTTAGGCGGTGGAGGGTTGTTTACGTTAAACATGAAGTCCGCCATCTTGGAATGACCACGTTTGATGGACGGATTCGTAAAACAAAACAAGGGATAATTGAATTTTCAAAAGGAATGTAAAAATGAAACTTTACAAATTTACAAGCTTGATAATTGAACATTTAAATTTACTCATGATGAGAAAAAATGGTTAAATGACAACACAAAGGTAAATAACAAAACTACTTTAAAATTCAAATTGACTGGGGCCTAACAAAGCAGACGATGCCCAGGTCACGTGATGTTAAACACTTTACTAAAATGAATTATATACGCACGTGGCGATACTGACTAATTAATTTACTTTAAAGTAGAACATATTAGAAAGCACATGGGCTTTTGAATGCAAAGATTCAAGTTAAAAGTTAAAATAACAGGTCGAGGCTGACACTGTTGTGACGATTTCACAATTAGGGGCGCACTAAGGCGACCACTGAACTACTCAAAATGTAGATAGGCCCATAGGCAATGACTTAGCTTTTAAAGTGCACTCTCGTGGAGGCTAAACAAAATGAAATTTCCCTCACGCGGAGGTAAAACAAAAATATCCTCGCTAAAGGAAATTAAATGAACTACATGAAGTAATTTACTTTCGGTAGCAAACAATTACGTACCCTTAGTTTGGGCTGTAAACAAGATCCGCCATCTCGGAACAAACACGTGGAATGAAACGGACTTGGTTAAATTAAGTTTCTACGTTACTTGTAAGAAGACTTAAAATTATGTTACGCCAATTCGCTCTTTAGGACAAGGACACGTGCTAGGTATACGGGAACGTTAGTTAGAAAGGTTAAGGTTGGTTAGGGAAGGTAAACGACACAAAGGAAGGTAGACCAAGGTACAAAATGTTACAAATTAGATGCTTAGCTAGCAAAATTAGTTGAAAGAACGAGTACACCGGCGCTCTAGCTGAGCAGTAAACACGGGCGTCTGAACAACAAAAACCTTAGTTCAAGTAGCTTAGAACTTTCTGGTATAAGTGGATTCCACCACAACACGTGGGTGAACGGATCCGAGACAAAGTGAAGTTCCTACGACAAATTCTAGTCTTTCTGTAGAGAACATTCAAGCAACAAATTAACCTGGTTACGTAGTTCTTTCCTTAAACACGTGGTCGATACAAAAAGATCACGATGATTACAAATTTCTCTTCCCAATTAAAGTCTGGGCATTACACATTCGACAAACTGGCTGTGTGCGTGTGGGTAAGTGATATAGCGAGTTACTAAATGCTTAATCAAGCTGATTAATTACGTTAATGCTTCACAAGTCAAAGGTAAAAGATCCGGTTCGAAGGACCACTCGTGTGGAGAATTTTTTATGGTATGTTCTGAGTGGGAACTTAGTCCGGGAAAGTCTCCTTATAACAGTTACATAAAGTTCAACAGGGGAGGATATGAGCACTTACTCTCGGGGCACAAACACCCTGCTAATACTTTACTGTCACAATTCACTACCATCACTCTTAAATACAAAAGGGGGAAATTTTACTGTCCAGAGGTCGGAGAACTCCACACGTAGAAATATCAATAATTTATGGCCTACTCTAGCTTTGTCAGGTCTATAGTCATCTCATTCTCAGACTCTGTTCCGGCTCCGTCCCAGCTACCCCAATGAGATGCTGGACAGGTATTTTACGTTAATGTAATCAGACAAAATCCAAAATGGGAGCAGTGATGTAAAGTAGTTTAAAAGTTTAAAGATAAGGATCTTCACCTTCGAAGCAAATATATCAATGCAAAGTTCCTCACTGTTACCACCTATAGACTTACTTAGGTTTTACTCTTTAAATAATCCCAGTTTAAACATTAAATAAATGAGGGAGCAAAAAATACTAAAGAGGTTTAATTAACCTAATATTGATTTATTCACAAATTTACATCAAAGAAACGGACATCTTAACAATGACAAAATGGAATCATAAAAATACAATTCAAAATGATGAAAATTAGTTAGTTAGACACGTGGTCTGTAATAATAAAAAATCGAAATGGGGTCGGACACATGGCCCATGTGACCCAGAGACTGTGTTAGTCTCCAAGCAAGAAATAATAATGGAAAAATATTTACACACAATCCCACCGCACACAGTCCGAATAGTGTAAAAGCCAGGTTCCCTATCAAGTTAAAATTAGTCTAAGCTAAATAATGGGGGAATAACTATGGCCATTGATGTAGTACCTGCACTCCTTTAAGATTAGTCCTATGCCCGTGATAGCTGTTGACCTGGTTGTCGCACTAATTGGCACGTTGCACTCTTGCCTGGCTCACCCCAAGAATCCTCGTTTGTGGTAATTAAGGTTCCCAGGTTCCACTCCTTCACAGTCTCAAGCCGGCAGCCACAGGACTCCTTGGTGAGTCACGTTTGGAAGAGGGGGATGGGGGTGAGCCAGAGGTGCACGGATTCACTGACCAAGTGACCAGGCAGGTCCGTAGGCCAGGGCAGCTTCTAGTTGAATGGGCTCGACCCTAAGGTCGAAGAGATCACCTGGCTTCACCTTGCCAAACAAGTGACGGTCATGATGCGCGCGGTAATCCATTGGGGGTGCCATATCGGGACTTCAGGACAGGGCAATATATTGTTGCTAAATAAGATTCACTTTTTGTTCATGAAATGTTTATTATCACTTGGAAGGCATCACATGACAATGATAATATCTGCAATGAAAGATAGCATGATGAGAAATAAAATGGCATTTGCATCGGCAGTCAAAATAAATTCAATATGAAATTATACTGACACCTAATAGCATATATGGGTCAGTTAGTAAATTCACAGTATACACAGCTAGCTAATGAACCATTTGCTGCTAGCATATAATAGATAATAAAGTTTAGCTAAAGTCTATAGACAATAATACTGTACCATATACGCAGCGAGTAAATGAGCTGCCAAACTGAAACACTGTTTGCTTACATTCTCACAAATGAGCGCCAATGTATAGATGACGCAATACACATAAATGAAATAGGATCCTATAATGCACATAATGTATAGACGACACAATACACATAAATGAAATAGGATCCTATAATGCACATGAATGAAATAGGATCATATAATAATTATAACATGTACAACAGATATGAATAGACAATCCTCTACCTCCTCCCAAGTTTTTTTTGGGTACTAATAAGAAAACTCAAAAACAAAACTGAACATGTTAGAGCAATATATGAAAACTACTTTATAAAAGCATATTAGCTATGTGGCTATGGAGCATAGCTGAATGAAAAATATAATATCATTAAGATAAATAAAGGGTGGAAAAGTATTGGTCTGCTAAAACGAATCAATACGTATTACAATCATAGTCAGTCAAGTAGGCAGGCTTCTTGCGCAGCCTCTGAGGACGATCCTGAAGGGCACTTGGGGGAGCTTGAAAGAAATTATCAGGAGAGGCATCAGGGTGTGCATCATGTAGTGCTGCGTCAGGTGCCTGTGGGTGGTGAACAGGTGTTATGGGAGATTGAGGACGTGGTGATGGGGGTGGTGTGGCATCTGTGGGAGATGTAGGCGCAGGGTATGGCACTTCCAGTCGATCAGTAGAGTGCGGTTCTGTATCAGGTTCTGGTGGTGATGATGGGCGTTGACGTGATTTCTCGTGCTGGGGAATTGGGTATCCAATGGTTAATCGTGGTCGTCTTGGAATAGCAGGGATGTATTTCCTCAGAAATTGTCTGTTGCGAAGAGTAGCCCTTCCAGAGCCATCGACCCTGACAATGTACTGATCGAATTGACGCACTTCGGACACAACGCCTGTTTTGTCCCATTTTAATGGGTTCGGGCCTGTCTGGTTTTGGATGCGGACGTTGTCGCCAACTCTCAATGGCGGGGGCCGCTTAGTGTGCTCGGTCCAGTACTCGGCCATTCTCATATGGCGATTCCGGAGTGCTTCCTCGCGTTGTGCGAGGGTGCTTCTCCAAGTGGGATGTGGGTTGTATTTTCCTGGCAAGATGGGGATGAAATCCTTAATGGGCCTTCCGAAGATACACATAGCTGGAGAAACTTTGGTTTCTTTGTCAGGGGTATTCCGGTATTGAAGGACGGCGCGCTGAAAGGCGTCGATGTTCAGGTCTCCTGTGGGCCCAGTGTTGTCGGTGAGGAGTCTTTTCGCTATTTTAACGCCAACCTCTGCCCTACAATTAGAATGGGGAAAATAGGTTGAGGAAACACGATGGTCGACCCCCCAAGCCTGAAGGAAATCTTGAGTGATTTTTGCAGAGAACTCTGGGCCACCATCAGAAGAAAGCTCATCAGCGATTCCATATGTTGCGAATATCCTCCGTAGACTGTTGATAAGCCCAGTGGCACCATCTGCTGCGCGTTCGATGACAGGCCAATTTGAATACCTGTCCACTACAACGAGGTACTGTTGTCCTTTGTAGTGGAAAAAATCGGCACAAATATGCTGAAATGGATAGGCAGGAGGGTTTTGTGGATGTGGGGGAAGGGCGGGTTGGGAAGGTGCAATGCGGTTACAGTGATAACAGTTCATACGTGTGTCTTGGAGATCTTTAGAGATGCCGGGCCAAAATACAGACAAATCTGCTCGTGCTGTCATCGAGGTGATTCCCTGGTGAGCCGCATGAAGGGCTTGGAGTACTTGTTTACGAAGGGTGGGGGGGATCACAATTCTGTCTTTGTAGATGACTACACCGTCTACAGTATACAATTCGTGGCGGAACTTATGGTATTCGTGGAGATGCGGTGGTACGTCATTCTTAGCCTCGGGGATGCCATTTTCAATCAGTGAGATCAGATATTGAAAGTCCGGGCAGCTGTTAGTTGCAGTTTGAACTTTGTCCCACGTCACTGAGCCGAGGGTTTGCAGGGATGTAACGTGTGCACACTGCAGGGCAGAGTCGATATCATCCTTTATTTCATCACTGCAGGAGTGCATGGATGCGATGTCGTCCTGCAAACGTGGTTTCATTGGAGGACCATTGCCTGTGGGATGTCGTGAGAGCGTGTCGGCTGTTTTGTGTTTTGTGCCAGGAACATGGACCATTTCGAAGCAGTATCGTAGTGTCTTTTCTTTTAAGTTTCGAAGGCGAGCGTTGGAGATGTCTTCAAAAGATCGATCACCAAAGATTTCAAGTAGGGGCTTGTGGTCCACTGCGATGAACAAGCTAGGGCATCCAAGGACGAAGAATCTGGTTTTGTTAAGGGCTTCCACTACAGCCAAGGCCTCTCCTTCAATGGGTGCATAACGAGACTCTGCTGGGGGTGTGAATCTACTCCCAATTAAGGTGGTTTTCCAGCCCGATTTGCAGCAAAATGGCCGGGTTGGTGTGCACGGGCAGTGTTTTTGGGTGAGCCAGAACCCAATGCCTGATTTGGACCAGTCGGTAGCAAGGCATGTTGGTTTTTCTTTATCGTAGATTTGAACGCCCCTCTTGATTTCGTCGATTATGTGATCTTTAGATTCCTCAAAAAGGGTGTCCATGTGTCTGTCCCAACAGAAAGGGTTGCCAGGGCGCAAAAAGTTACGAAACGGGGTCATGCGTTTGGTCATAGAGAAGGCATAAGAGACTTGATTGATGAGGCCAAACCAGGAGCGCACGTCGGTTATGTTTTTTGGTGTGGGGAAATCGCGTATTGCAGACAAATATTTCTCACATGGCCGGACGCAATCTGGTGTGATTTCAAACCAGATTGCAAATTATGGGGTATGAAGTTGAATCCTAACAAAACTCAAAGTATGATTGTAAGTAGGTCAAGGACGGTGGCTCCTCAACATCCGGATCTCAGTATTGATAATGTTTCTTTAAATATGTATGACTCTTTCAAAATTTTAGGTGTGATTCTCGACAGTAAATTTACTTTTGAGAAACATATAAGGTCTGTGTCTTCTTCAATTGCACAAAAAATAGGCTTATTGAGAAAGTCTTTCAAGATTTTCGGTGATCAATCTATTCTGAAGAAGTGTTTTAATTCTTTCATTCTACCTTGTTTTGAGTATTGTTCTCCTGTCTGGTCTTCAGCTGCTGATTCTCATCTTAATTTGTTGGACAGAAACTTACGGACTATTAAATTTCTTATTCCTGATCTAGATATTAATCTCTGGCACCGTCGTTCAATTAGTTCATTATGCATGTTGCATAAGATTTTTCATAACTCTGACCATCCTTTACATTCAGATCTCCCTGGACAATTCTATCCTGTTCGTAATACTAGGCAGGCAGTTAATTCTAATAGCCAGGCCTTCTCCATCACGAGGCTCAATACTACGCAGTACTCTAGAAGTTTTATTCCAGCTGTTACCAAGTTGTGGAATGATCTTCCTAATCGGGTGGTTGAATCAGTAGAACTTCAAAAGTTCAAAGTTGGAGCAAATGCTTTTTTGTTGACCAGGCGGACATGAGTCTTTTTATAGTTTATTTATGACATATTTGTTTTTGATGTTGTTAATAGTTTGTATATGACATGTCTGTTTTGACGTTGTTACTGTTTTTGGAATGATTTATTGTTAATTTGTTCTCTTCATTTATTTATTTCCTTATTTCCTTTCCTCACTGGGCTATTTTTCCCTGTTGGGGCCCCTGGGCTTGTAGCATCTTGCTTTTCCAACTAGGGTTGTAGCTTGGATAGTAATAATAATAATAATAATAATAACTGGACAGTGTTAGCTGAAAAAACAAACTTGTCAGGATTTAAAATGATACCATTATGACCACAAATATCTAACCATTGTACTGTCTGGAAGAAACTCTCCTCTATGTTGTCTGCCCAGAGCAACGTGTCATCGATGCACTTGGTTTTGTTCGGGATATGACCGACCAGTTCGTCGTATCGTCTGGAATAGCCGTCACCAGAAGCTATGTATCCTTGTGGGGCTGTGCAATACCTGTAGCGGCCCCATGGTGTGATGAATGTTGTTAGGTGACGGTCTTCGGGCCGTAGCGGTACGCTGTGGTATCCATTCCAGGCATCTAAGATGGTTTTACGTTTACCTGCTGGCACTGCACGAGCTTGATGGAAAGGGGATGGTGTGTGGTGTGTTTCGCGAGTGGCATGGAGGTTGAGGGCTTGCAGATCTACTGTGCGACGTGGTTTACCATTTTTCTTGGCGCAAACTACCATACGGCTCATCCATGTGACAGGCTTGCCTATGGGCACCTGTTCGAGGACTCCTAGGTTCACATCCTGGTCCAGTCCTTGTTTTACCTCATCCTGCCAGTGAAGGGGAACGGGTATAGGGGTATGTACCGCTACTGGTTCAGCATGTGGATCAATCATTAATTTTAACCGGGGTCCTGACATCATGGGTAGCTTTTGGTGTTCACATGTATTAAAAGTGCTGGATGCGTAGTGCTCTAGGAGGAACTTCTGCAACTTCTCTCTATTAGCCTCTGTTGCAGCGAATGGTAACTTTTGGGGTGGTGGTGGTGGGGGGAGTTGTCTCTGGGGGCACGGGCATTCCTCTGTCTGAATATTAGTCGATGATGTTTCCTGTGTCGCTTCGCCAATGCAGGGGAAGGTGGAAGAGATTATACCTAAGGCGATGCAGCCCTCTTTGCTCAAGTAAATCTTGTCAGAGTTGTCGGTGACATAGGTGATTTGTCTGGTTTCAACCAATTTACCCCTGTTGTTGGTACCTGTAAAGCGAAGAATAACGGCTCCTAGAATATTTATGCCTTTACTGTTGGCAGCTTTCATGGAGATATTAACTGGAATCAGATCAGAATGCTTGATGTGAAGTTTATTCAGAGCATGGATACCTGCCAGACAACTCTGACAGCCTGTGTCTGCCATTACTCGAGCCACTGCTGCTTTCGGTGGGGTGTGAAGTTTGAAGCCGAAGTGGGAATAGTCTTCTGAGGAAGTGGATATTTTGAGGTTAATGAATGGTTGGGGCCCAGAGGGCCTTTTAATCCATGATTTTGACATAGTGTCATACTGATGGTGATCAAGTGTAATGGATGAGTTGTTATGATATGTGGTGACAGAACAAAGTTCATTAAACACAGCATTATCTTCAGGTTGGATTGCAGCATGTGATTGTATTCCACTTGCCTGAGGTGATTTCTTCCTGCAAACTGAAGCAAAATGGTGTAATTTATTGCAAGAAAGGCATGTTTTATCAAATGCAGGGCATTCTGATTTTCTGAGACTTGCAGGGGCC
>NC_090743.1:78263472-78280972 GCF_036898095.1 Palaemon carinicauda | reverse complement strand
AACAGTTGAAAGGAGTATGGAAACAATGAGAAATATACAAGTGGGTACTGCATCAATGAATAAATAACGTTACTAGAAGGGTAAAGACTCGTAGAATAACTAGGGTAAAAATATTATGTCCATGTGGGTATTGCATAAACATACAGTATTAGAAGAATGGCTAGAATAAAAGGCAATATGCCCATGTGGGTATTGCATAAAAGAATGGGTACATACGGTATTAGAAGGGTCAGATCAAGAAGGAATACCTGAATGACGTGAGTAAAATTGAGGAAGGTTTATTAAAAAACGATTAATTCTTGCGTAAATAGTAATATGTAGATGTGGGTATTACATAAAAGGAAGGGTACAGTTGTATTAGGTCAAGTAGAATACTTGAATGTCGCGTGTAAAAATACTTTATTGACGTAGGGAAAAATTGGGAGGGGTTATAAGGGAAACAATGCTATTGGTAAAAATAAAGGAGGGCGGCTTTTATGTGCAGAAGATCTAAAACTGGTATGTACATACGAACGAATGGTAGCGAATACAACCGACCCATAGAATGTCAACAAATAAATGAAATATACAGCATACCGTTAGTAAAGGATAGAGATAATTTGTGCAGTTTTCCAAGGATTTATTATACGTCAAAGAACATAATGTATAGAGAAGAAAAGGTTTGTTTCCCCAAACCCCGAGCTCCCATTGGAGATCCCCCATTATCGATGATATACAGTATATATATCTATTTTTGGGTGAGATGACCATGTCGTCCTGATGGAAGTTCATAAAGGGTAGCTTCCTTGGGTACATTATAACTACAGCGATATTCCCAGAGAATTTACCTTAAGGTACCCAGAATTCTAACTCCTGGAGCGAATATCCCTAATAAAAGAACCAGGGATATCGCGAAATATCAGAGGACCTATTCTTGACACGCCACATAGCAATCTGCACCCCGAACAGAGTTAACACTTCGAAGGGGTCAATTGGCAAGAAAACGAAAACGAGAAAGAAAGGAGAGCCGCTCGCAAGGTATCTCTCCTCTCCCGTTTCGTAAGCGTGCATTGCGCCACTCACGGCGCCATCTGTATTCCTTGTAGCGATACACGAGGTGCTACAGATACTGTATGTAGGGAGGGGATCTACAGCCCTTTAAAAGAAAGGGAAGGGCGGGTCCATCAGGACGACATGGCCATCTCACCCAAAAATAGATGGGCTCAAGCCATGTCGTCCTGATGGAAGTATACCAGAGCATTACTGTATCTGTGGATTCTCAGAACGTGCCGTACTCCCCGAAGGTATTTCCCGGCCAACTAGACCTAGAGACCTAAGATGTTACCGTCATACATCTTTTCAACTAACCATAGACCATGTTAGTGCTTCCTGCCCCCTACAGGGAAGAGTCCTACTAGACTCTGGAAAAGTCTCGAAGAGTACATATACCTATGTATAAATAACAGACAAGCCAATATAGTGGTCTCACCCTATATCATGTAAAGCATAGTTTGTAAAGAACCACTGACTCAATATGAAATATCGACCAGTTCTCCGTTCAATTCTGGATTGGAAAAAGGTTTATATCCGAGTAGGCGGAAAACTTTCATATCCGCCACCGTCCCCTCAGGGCACGGAGTCCTCCCGCCAAGGGAAAGCATAAACCAATGCAAAGAATGCTTGCATAAAGGAACAATCTATTAGAATTATCCCAGATAAATATACATAGAACGTAATGCAAAATTATATCAAATAAATTGACACAGGTGAAGGAGACGCAAGGTTCCCAAGACCTAGTTTATTGACAAACAATAAATAAAAGAGGTTAAACAACAATTATATATATATAAGAGGAGGATAACCAACAAATAAGCATAAGCATGATAGTAAACAGAAACTTGTTTATCTGAAAGAAAAACATTAGCGCCACTTTTAACATACAGAGGTATCAAAATCATAAAAGTCTGTATTACTAATCAGTTACATTAGCGTTGGAAACGCTCGGCACACATGTCTGCACTTATGCTAGGTTCACCTTTGAAAGTGGAACAGTCAATGTGGGCAACCCAGTGCCCTAACACTTAGTTTGTAGAACAGTTCGTAACTACACACTCACCCCGGAATTAATCGTCCCAATTAAATCCACTGTTCCTCGCAGAGTTAAACAGCAGGGTTAACGACACAACCCACTGCTACCACAGACCTCTTTAGTTGCTCCACTTGCTTCGCATAGTGACGAAAGAACACTCTGGAAGACTTCCAGCCAGTGTATGAACGAAGATGTTCAAAATCCATACAATTAAAGAAATTTAAGAATGAGGCAACTTTCCTCGGATCGTGACCTGCGGGTGTACTGTCTAGATCCGCTCTGCAAATAAAATAGGTGATTTTCGCCCTAAGTTGTTTCAGTGATAAATTTGAGCCTGATGTTTCTCCCCTGAATAGTTGACCACCCCTGAAGTCTGAAGTTCTACGAAGATAGACCTTTAGGCATTCCACTGGACATAGAGATGCATCTTCTTCCAGAGGGCAGATTCTCCAGGGACCCCACCTGTTGGTGGGTAACTCGTTCTTGGTGAGAAACGTAGGATCCGGAAACAGGTTCAGTTCTCCCCCATCCAAGAACTGAACGAGACCCTCCTCTCTCGAGAGGGCTACAATTTCACTAACCCTGGCCCCCGACGCGAGTGCAAATAAGAAAATAACGTTTTGGGTCAAATCCTTTAAAGCACACTCCTCATTGTTCAACAGCGAAGCGAAATGAAGAACTTTATCTAAAGACCATGAAATGGGCTTTGGAGGTGCTGATGGTCTGAGCCTAGCACAGGCTTTCGGAATTTTATTAAAAATATCGTTAGCGAGGTCGACCTGGAAGGCATATAAAATGGGTCTTGTCAAAGCAGATTTACACGTTGATATTGTGTTGGCTGCTAACCCTTGACCATGGAGGTGGATGAAGAAAGATAAGCAGAAGTCCATCGAGATCTTTTGCGGATTCTTCGCCTTGACAGGCCACCCATTTCCTCCAAGATGACTCATATTGCCTTCTAGTAGATTTGCACTTATATTCCTCTAGGAAGTCTATACTGTCTTTCGAAATCCCGAAACATTTTCTCACCGCTAGGGAGAGAAAATCATGAGCTGCAGGTTCCGGGTTTTCTGTGATGAAGCGCAGACAGTCGACTTCTGAACTCGCTGGGTCAGAACTGGATCTGGTAACGGTAGACACTTCAGCCGTAGTTCCAATGCCAGAGGGAACCACACGCTGTTCGGCCACTTGTGAGCCACTATTGCCGCTACTCCCTTGAAAGATCCCAGTTTGTTGAGGACCCTCAACAGAAGGTTGTGAGGAGGGAACAGGTAAATCCTGGACCATCTGTTCCAGTCGAAGGACATCGCGTCCACTGCTTCCGCCAAAGGATCCTTGTACGGGGACACGTAAAGGGGTAACTTCTTGTTGTCTTTTGTCGCATAGAGGTCTATCTGCAGTTCTGGGACTTGACTCAAGATGAAGGAGAATGATCCTGCGTCTAGGGACCATTCCGACTCTATCGATGTGAACCTGGATAGAGCGTCCGCTGTCACATTGCGGACTCCTTGAAGGTGAACTGCCGACAGGTACCACTTCTTCTTTTCCGCCAGTCGAAAGATGGCCAACATCACCTGGTAAAGTGGTGGTGACCTCGATCCTTGTCGATTCAAGCATCTCACAATCACCTCGCTGTCCAGCACCAACCTTATGTGGATCGAGCGACGAGGGGAGACTTTCTTCAAGGTAAGGAGTACTGCCATAGCTTCCAGAAAGTTTATGTGAAATGTCTTGAATAGATTGGACCAAGTCCCTTGGGCCTTCTTCCGATGAGAATGACCTCCCCACCCCTCCTTCGAGGCGTCTGTGTGAATAGTCAACGAGGGGGGGGGGGGGGTGGCTGAAGAAGTACCGACTTCTTTAGTTGCCTGACTTGGGACCAAAACCTAAGAAGCGTACGTAGACGAAGCGGAACTGGTCTTATCAGATCTCTTCGCGCGTTTGATGCATAACTTCTCTAAACTCCGGTTGCATCCTTTAGCTGTGCTCTTAGCACCGGGTCTGTTACTGAGGCAAACTGGAGAGAACCCAGCACTCTCTCCTGTTCGCGTCTTGATATCCTTTCGGAATCCAGAAGTCTCTTGACAGAACCAGCTATCTCCTTCCTCTTCTTCGCCAGGATGGAGAGTTGGTGTGACACTAGGTCCCAGTGGATTCCCAACCACTGGAACTTTTGAGATGGAGAAAGTCGAAACTTTTTTCTGTTGATCTTGAAGCCTAGATACTCTAGGAACTGGATCACCTGTAGGGAAGCTTGCAAACATTCTGTCTTGGATGCTGCCCACACTAGCCAGTCGTCCAGGTAGGCTACCACCTGGATTCCCTTTACGAGTAACTGTTTGAGAGCTACGCTCGCAAGCTTCGTGAAGATCCTTGGGACTATGTTTAGCCCGAATGGCATGGCTCTGAAGGCGTAGAGTCTTCGATGTAGCTTGAACCCTAGGTAGGGGGAGAGTTGACGATTGATTGAAACGTGCCAATAGGCGTCTGACAAATCTATGGAGACGGTAAATGCCCTCTTGGGCAGTAAGGTCCTTATGTGTTGCAGTGTTAGCATCTTGAACTTGCAGTTCACAATGAACTTGTTGAGTGGCGACAAGTCCAGAATGACTCTGAGTTTTTCTGATTCCTTCTTGGGAACACAAAACAGCCTCCCTTGGAATTTGATGGACTTTACCCTTCGGATTACCCTTTTCTCCAACAGTTCTTGAATATACTCCTCCAGAACGGGGGTGGAGTGTTGGAAAAATCGAGGGCACGGGGGTGGAGTGCTGTACCAGCTCCAACCCAGTCCATTCTTGAGTAGGCTGTGGGCCCAGGGATCGAAGGTCCACCGATCCCGAAAATTCTGAAGTCTCCCTCCTACCGGTATCATCTCACTTTGACTGCTGTTGCCCTGAGGTCTTGCCTCCTTGACAGCGACCACCCCTGAATCCCCTCCCCCTTGAGGGGCGTCTAGACAAACCTCTGGCTGCTCCTCTAGGCTTCGCTCGAAAGGTAGTTGACTGCCCTTCAAACGCTGGGTTAAATGCCGGAGACTGCATCGACACGGCTTGGGGTACCCACTGGTACGTGGTCGGGGTTTGTGCCACCATCTGGGGCACTGTAGGCATAGGAAATTGCTGTTGCTGCTGCTGTCTGAATGGCTTGGCTGGCCGAGAGGGTAGCCTAGTCTTCTTAGTCTTCCTCTTTGGTTGGGGACCCTCATCCGGGGAAGACTTTCTCTTGAGGGATAGGCCCCACTTCTGGAGAAGGTTTCTATTCTCCGTGGCAGCTTTATCTACAACCTCCTTGACCGCTTCACTAGGGAAGAGGTCTTTACCCCAAATGTTGGAGGAGATTAGCCTCCTTGGCTCGTGCCTCGCCGCAGCCGAGGCAAACACGAACTCCCTACAAGCCCTCCTAGCTTTGACGAATCTATAAAGATCTTTCGTCACTGTGACTAAGTGTGTCTTAGCCACTACCATGAACATCTCATGGACCTTGGGGTCACTTGCCATTGTCTCCAGAGTTGTTTGATGAGACATTGAGGCAGCAAGTCTTTCTTTTGTCTCAAGCTCCCTTCGCAAAAGAAAGTCAGACAGCTTGGGGAGGTTCTCACCGAACTGACGTCCGGCAATATCAGCCTCCAACTTCCCGACTGAGAAGGTAAGATGGACGTCCTTCTAGTCCTTGTGGTCTATGGGTAGGGCCAAAGACAGAGGTTTACACTCCTCCAAGGAGGGGCATGGCTTACCTGCCTCGACTGCTTTCAGAACAGCCGTAAACCCATTCTGCATAAAGGGGAAGGCTCTAGAAGGAGAGGACACAAAGGAAGGGTGCTTCCTACTCAAAGCAGGTACCTTCGAGTTCGAGAAGCCCCTCTCTTTCATCGAGCTTGACAATAAAGCTTGAGCCTTAGCGTGGTCCAAAACTAAGACCTCCTTCGGCTCTGTTTCTTTCTTTGAGGCTGGTTCCTTCCTTAGACGGACATAACAGTCCGGATATGACTCCTTGCTGGGCCAGAATTCCACCTCCTCAAGGGCGACTGAGCCCAACTTCGAAATGACGATTTTTCCCGTTGTCATAGGCATGTGCTCAGCATACTTCCAAGGGTTAGCATCTGAGCACAAGGGAAGGTCTTTCACGCTGAGCTACTTCTGGGGCCCACGTGATGCTGCAAGTCTCCCCATCTCCAGCTCCATTGCAGCCGCCTTCTCATTATTCTCCCTCTGCATCTGTTGGATCATTCCAACGATGGAGGAAAGGGTCTTTCCCAGCTCATCTGGGAGAGAGGACGATGTTGAGGGAATAGGATCAGGGGCCTGAACTGGAGTAGCCGACACCTCGTCGACCTCTTCCTCTTCATTGTCTAGAGCCTGCTCTTCATTCTGGTCTTCTGCCAGAAGGTCATCTTCCAGACGCTCGGACACCTCCGACATCCTATCGTCCAATTGGACGTCCTGCAGGGCGTCCGCAACTTCAGCATCCACAGGGATCTGAACCACTGGTATCTCCACTTGAGGCTGGGGAATCACTGCATCAGCTGATGCCCTGGGGAAAAGGTAAGCCCTCATCTTCTCACTTGGAAGATAGGGCCCAGAAGTGTTCTTCTGAAAGCCCCTTACCCAGGTACGAAGCTTCTCCCTTGCTGCGTCCCTTGACTCCGCCATCTTAGGGGAATCAAAAGCCTCAGTAATCAGGTTTGTGCACACGGTACATACCTGCGGGTCCCAATACCGGAGATCACCTTTGAAGACTGCGCATGCTGTGTGGCCTCCTACACAAATCATGTCCGCAGAAGTTCTTGCTGCGGACATTGCAGAAAACGCTTCCACACTTCGGATGGTCCTCCTGTAAAGAGAAGAAAATTCCATGAGTATCAAGTGAACTACGTATCACTGGATATACATAGCTTAGCACAACTAAACTAGAAAGGAAAGACACACACTTGTATTTCCCGCACAGTCAATTGCTGCAACCTTCCAGATAATAAAATTATATGGCCAATCTATTCTAGAGCAACCAATGAATAGTTTCCAGAGGAAACAGGTGTAGCTCACACCCAAAAAATGATTTTAAAATACTGGATAGTAGACAAGAAAGAACTCACTTTCTTTATCTGTAAGGTTACACCAAAGGGCTGTGCCAGACAACACAAAAGTGTTAGAAAAACTTAGTGTTGTAACAAATACTATATTACAGTTTTCTCCCTACAGTATATACTATACTGAAAATACTGGCTACAGTATAGAAGGTAATGTGCCGACCGGCACGTAGTATACTACATAAGAACTATAAGGTGGAAGAACGCTGGTTCAAATGCATGTGCCGGCCGGCAATGACTGCCAGCCGGCAACTACACAAGATAGCACCCGGCTGCCGGCCACCAATCGTAGCGGCCAGCAGCAACTGGTGTGATATATAGCCGGCCGGAAAAGGTATACAACCAATGCCGGCCGGCAGCAAAAGAACCAGAGAACTCCGACTGCCCGGCTGCCGGCCACTCAGGTCGGCAGCCGGGCTAGAGTACAACACTAGAAGAAAAACAGAATGGATGCCGGGATAAGAGACTGTACTACCTCATAACCCAGCAACCCGAAAGAGTGCACATAAGGAAGGGGAGAATATAACTTCAGGCTTCCTGACCAATGCCATCTGGCTCTACAGACAAACATGGATGAGAGACCAAGGGAGGTCTGGGCAGCACTCAAAGCAGAAGACCCGGCCGGCACACACTGCCGGCCGGCAAGGGACTGAGTCAACCCCACATCCTAACCTATGCTAGGTACAGATGTAGAATGACGGACAGGAATGCAATGGCTAGGCCATCACAAAGGACAGAGGGGGAAAGGTAGAAGAGGGTCCTGCCAACCTTGCTCTAATAATGAATCACCCGCAGCCAAGAAAACTCATCTTAGCCTAGGGGAGATCCGAGGAGGGAGGCCAGCAATACTTGCCAACTCCCTCGGAACCAAAGCAAGGAAGGCGTTGTTATTCACTGAAAAGAGGATCTCATCCTCCACACCGAGAACAACAACACAGGACTAGTCTGTTAGATCACAAGAAGAAGGAATCATCTCGTACAGAAACCTTCGAAAGTGAACTAAGGAGGCTAAGCCTCCTATGTCTGTTGCCAGTCTAGCGAGGGAATCTCAACCACAAGCTAGACATCAACAGACTCAGACTAAAAACTCTGATGTCCTGCCCCCTCCCTGAAGCCAGACTTACTGGAAACAGGAAGGAACCGAACACCCTAATATAAAGTAGTTGTATCTAAAGTCAATTCAGATAAACCATTAGGGTTAAGCCCAAGGCTTAAACAGAGGGAAAGGGATTGCACACCTTCTCCGAAGAGAAGAGAGCAACTGGGGAGTGTGAGAAAGTATACTAAGGCCCCATAGACAACTAGCCTAGGCGCACAGAGAATCGATTACCTAAATCACCGAAACTCACTCGTATACTATCTTGGAAGAAATCAACATAATCTTAAATGTATAAAACTGCCTAAAGCTTCAATAAAATTTAAAACACTCGGAAATCTGAATATCATGCAGGAAAGTACTAGGGCAAAACGACGAGGCTACAAGGTCTAGCGTAGGCCAGAATCGGCAAATCCTTCGCCAAAACAAAAATACTCAAAGCATCATATAAAGAAATCCTATGAAACGCTAAACAGCTAAAATTATTAAAGCAAAACAGCTGGGAACGTCGCTCTGGCTAACTAAATAACTCATACCTAGCGAGCGACAGCGTCCAGGACGCCTCCGGTAGGCAACAGCTCTTGTAACAACGATATCACTATCAATCACTTTTAAAATTACCAAGAGCTTACATTTATACATAAAAGAAATAATACTCAACTTATCAGAAGCAGAAGAAGTTGGAGAAAGCATTATAAGTTGAAATAATCCAAGAATTGCGAGAAACACAGGGAAAAAACACCGAGTTGTTGAGCTACGCAAAAAGGAATACAGATGGCGCCGTGAGCGGCGCAATGCAACAGGAGAGGAGAGATACCTTGCGAGCGGCTCTCCTTTCTTTCTCGTTTTCGTTTTCTTGCTAATTGACCCCTTCGAAGTGTTAACTCTGTTCGGGGTGCAGATTGCTATGTGGCGTGTCAAGAATACGTCCTCTGATATTTCGTGATATCCCTGGTTCTTTTATTAGGGATATTCGCTCCAAGAGTTAGAATTCTGGGTATCTTAAGGTAAATTCTCTGGGAATATCGCCGTAGTTATAATATACCCAGGGAAGCTACCCTTTAGGAACTTCCATCAGGACGACATGGCTTGAGCCCAAAAATATATATATAACAGATTTTGAGCGAAGCGAAAAATCTATTTTTGGGTGAGATGGCCATGTCGTCCTGATGGAAGTTCCTTAAAGTAGCTTCCTAAGGGATATATGTACTACAGTGATATTCCCAGAGAATTTTACCTATAGGTATCGAGAATTCTAATTCCTGGCGCGAATATCCTTAAAATTTCTCCAAAGGATATTGCATAATATCAGCCGACGAATTCTTGACACGCCTCCATAGCAATCTGCACCCCAAACAGCGTTTTGGCTTTGAGGAGGATGTGGCAAAAGGGAGCCGTCCAAAGGCTCTCCCCGCTCTTGTAATACTATTGGGAATACAACAGCGCCATTCCCACGACGGCGGACATTCCTTGTAGCATTGTGCGTGGTGTTACAGATACAGTACCACGGGAGGGATACTGTGAAGATCTTTTCTTTTAGAAGAGATGGGTGGGTCCATCAGGACGACATGGCCATCTCACCCAAAAATAGATTTTTCGCTTCGCTCAAAATCCGTTTTTTGGGCTCAAGCCATGTCGTCGTGATGGAAGCATACCAAAGCATTAGTGTATCTGTGGAATTTTAATCAGTGCCTTAACCTTATAGCAACCTTTTCTATGGTCATGGGGACCACATGAGACAAGGGACGTTACCGTTATCACTAATCATAACCAATGTTAGTGCTTCCTGCCTCCTACAGGGAAGAGTCATTCTAGACAGTAGAAAAGGGATTTTGAGGTTAACATACATAGTATGACCAAACATAAGTACACACTGAATATACAAATAGTCTCATAGTTGTATATTTGCTAAAATAACACCAGTGTCTCTTATATCTATTATTTGATGCATACAAATATATGATGGATACTTACTTTGGTAAGTTGAAAGACTCTGGCATGTATACATACAATTGTCTGGCGAAGGTGGACGCACTACATTCTAATAGACATTTATTACTAATAAATGACTAAAAGATGTTCAGTAAAACGAATGTAGTATGACAATGGGATTATACCTGTAAAAAGTTCAGAGACTATATTTCCTTCTAGAAGGAAGAAATGATGAGTGCCACTCTCAGACTGAAGAAAATTATAAAACAATTTCTCTTCATAATTCCTGTACTTGTTACTTCTATCTGCACTGCGTACTTCGTACACCGGTACTAGTGCTATCTGTATAATTCCACACCTGGGATTTTGAACAGAGCCAGTGTTATCATGGTAACACTTAATTAAAAGAAGTCACACCTAAGAAGGGTGACCTCTTCTCCCTTTAATTGACAGTCCCAGTCAATTAGCTGTTCATCGTAGAATTAGACGGCAGGTTAAATATTCTACCTGGCGTCACCACATATTGCTTCATATCATGGATTTGTCTAGCATAGTGTATGTAGAACACTCTGGATGATTCTCATTCGTTACATGTGCGAGGACATGTGAGGTCCCAAACCAAAAACTGTTTACTACAGTAATTAGGGGGCAGGTTTTAATACACTACCTGCCGCCACTACGAAGTGTTTCAGTTCATGCACTTGTTTTACATAGTGTTTGTAAAACACTCTGGATGATTTCCATCCAGTGTATGAACGAAGGAGCTCAAAGTCCATATACTGAAAGAAGTTCAGTGATGAAGCAATCTTTCTCGGATTATGAGCTGCGGGAGTACTGTCCGGATCCGCTTTACGAATAAAGTAGGTGAGCTTTGCCCTTAGTTGTTTTAGGGATAAATTTGATCCACAGGTTTCTCCTTTAAAGAGCTGTCCTCCTCTGAAATCTGAAGTTCTACGAAGATAGACCTTTAGACACTCTACAGGACATAGAGAGACATCTACCTTCAGAGGGCAGATTCTCCAGGGACCCCACCTCTTAGTGGGTAGCTCGTTTTTAGTGAGAAAGGATGGATCAGGAAATAGATTCAGTTCTCCCACTTCTGTGAACTGAATGTGACCCTCATCTCTGGATAGGGCTACTATTTCACTAACTCAAGCCCTGGAGGCAATAGCGAACAGAAAATAACCTTTTGGGTTAGATCCTTAAGAGAACAATCTTCATTGTTCACAGATGAGGCATAATGTAAGACCTTGTCCAAAGACCAAGAGATGGGCTTTGGTGGTACCGCGGGCTTAAGCCTAGCACATGCCTTCGGAATCTTAATAAAGATTTCATTCGCCAGATCCACTTGAAAGGCATATAGGAGAGGACTAGTCAAGGCTGACTTGCACGTATTTATCGTATTGGCCGCCAGACCTTGGCTATGAAGGTGGACAAAGAAGGACAGACAGAAGTTCATTGAAATTTCTTTCGGTTCTTTTGCTTTGACAAACACAACCCACTTTTTCCAGGAAGACTCATATTGTCTTTTAGTTGACTTGGCCTTGTATTCTTCTAAGAATTCTATATTGCCTTTTGAGATCCCAAACCTTTTTCTAACCGCTAGAGCGAGAAAATCATGAAATGAAGGGTTTGGGTTCTCTGTGATAAAACGAAGGCCGTTAATTTCTGAATCTTCGAAAATATACCTAGGGTCAGAGCTAGGACCAGCCTCATCTAGTCTATGAGCCCCACGAGAAGATCCTCGTATGGGGCTATATAGCGAGGTAGTTTCTTGAAGACGCTCGTGATGAAGAGGTCGAATTGCAGTTCCGGGACTTGTTCCCATCTGGGAGGGAATATGTCTGCGCCCATGGACCATTCCAACTCTATCGGTTTGTATAGAAATAAAGTATCCACCGTAACATCGTGGATCAGTTGTAAATGAACTGCTGGTAGGTACCGTCCGTTTAAGAGAGGGATGGGTAACTTTACCAAGACTGAATGAGACGTTCGAATGTGACGTCTTATTATCGCTTCGGTGTCCCAAATCAGTCGTACAGAGTCTGATCTGTGTGGAGGGGGCTTCCCCACCCATGAAAGGACCAGCAGAGTCTTGGGACTTTCGTGCTCTAATTTCTGTTAGAGAAGCGATTAACGAGGGACCGATCTCAGTCTTTTTTATCTCTTCAAGCGTTTGATGCGTGTTTTCTCCAAGCTCTTAATGCATCTTTCCGGTGTGCCCTTAGTACCAGGTCTGTCACTATAGCGAACTGGGGAAAGTTTATCGCTTTTTCCTGTTGGCGTTTTGGTATTCTGACTGAATACCTGAGTCTCTTGACAGACCTCACGAGCTCCTTTTATATTTCCAAAGGAGAGGAGAGTTGATGTGACTGAGAGCTTCGATAGTTTTTTAAACATTGAAACCCCTGAGCTGGAGAAAGTCGAGACTTCTAGAAGCCTATCTTGCATCCGTGATGTCCCCGGAACCGGGCCATCTCTTGAATGCACATTGGCCAGACACTTCGGGTGTTGCCCACTCCAGCCTCTTGATCAGGTATATTAATACCTGAACTATTTCTAGGCTTGAATTTGACGTGACTAAGTTCGTCAATCCTTTGAAGATACTTAGAACTGTGAGTCTGACACGTATCTTCCTTAGGATGAATGTTACTCTCTGTCACATGAATTCTAGATAGGAGGAAGGGGAGATGGTTGACTGGAAGGTTCCGAAGGACACCTTTCAGGTCTGACAAGACTACGAACACCCTTAATTGGAACAAGGTCCATATGTTCAGAAGGATTAACATTCAGAACTTGCTGTTTTTTATGAACTTGTTGAGTGGCGACAAGTTCAGAATGGCTCATTGATATCTTGAGTCCTTCTCATGAACACGAAGCAGCCTTCCCTGGAACTCGATGAGCTAAAGTTTTCTTACTACCTGTATGCTCTATAGCTCTCAGGTATACTCCTCCAGGAGGGTTTTGAACTGTAGGAGAAGGTAAGGAAATGATGGTAGGGACATTTCTGTTTCCCATCAATGGCTCATCTTGAATAGGCTTTGGACCGAAGGATCGAAGGTCCTAAGATCCTGAGGGAAAGTTCCTCCTAGCCGAAGCGTCTTTATGCTTCGAGTAGTCAGTAGGCTTAGACTTTTGACCATCTGCCTGTAGCATCGTGGTCACTGGAATAGTGGGATGTTGTTGAGCAGCCCGGATATTTCCAGCATTTCCAATCTTCTTTTTAGGTTGGGGACCCACAACCACAGAAGATTTTCTCTTTGAAGGAATGCCCCATTTTTGGAGAAGACCTATGTTCTCCATGGTGGCGTTCTTAATTACTTCCTTAGTGACCTCGTGTGGGAAGAGGTCTTTACCCCAGATGTTGGAAGATATTAGCTTCCTTGTTTCGTGTTTTACTGTTGCATCAGCGAACACAAACTCTCTACATGCTCTCCTAGCCTTCATAAAGGCGTAAAGGTCCTTCACCAAGATAGCCATATACATTTTGGCTATGACCATGAGCATGTCTGGGGTACTCTCGTAGGTTGAACACAACTCCATGTAGTTTTGTAGAGAAAGGGATGTCGCAAGTCTCTCCTTTGACTCCTGTTCATTACACAAGAGTAACTCAGACAATTTAGGGAGACATACCTTGAATTGTCGACTTGCGACGTCCTTGTCTAATTTTCCTACTGAAAATGTCAAATGGACTTCCTTCCAATCCTTTTCCTGTCCGGGAAAAGCTGGTGACAAAGGCTTGCACTCATCGAGTGTGGGACATGGCTTACCCGCCTCTACCGCTTTGGCAACAGAAGTAAATGCCTTCCCCATAAAGGGGAATGAGAGTGAAGTAGGAGGAAGAAAGGAAGGGTGTCCGTTATTCAGTGAGAATACCTTCGACTCTGAATAACCCGCCTTTCTTAGACTACCTGAAAGGATAGTCTGTGCCTTATCATGGTCGAGAATCAAGACCTCCTTTGGTTCCGTTCCTTTTCTTGACTTTGGTTCGTACTTCAGTCGAACCCAACAATTAGGGAAAGCATCAAAGCTTGGCCAAAATTGAATTTTGTCCAAAGGAACAGCACCTATTTTCTCTGAGATGCAGAGATTGCCATTTGAAATCGGCATCTGCTCCGCGAACCTCCAGGGATTGGTTATGGAGCATGTTGGTAGGTCTTGATTCATGGGTTATTTGACTGACCCCTGGGAAGCGACAAGAGAAACTTTACGAGGATCTATCTTGCGTTTTACTTCCTTCTTTTCGTTTTGTCTACGAAAGCTCTCTATTTGATTCTTCAGTTGGATACATAATTGTACCACATTATCCAAATTAGGGGTAGAAGACGAAGATGTCGACATCGATGGCTCTAAAGCCGGCACAGGCGGAGGAAATTCCGACGCAACATTTTCCTCTTCTACCTTGGGGCATTTCTTGCCCTTAATCCCAAAGGTTTTCTGGCCGTCAGGGGATGTAGTTAGCTCCTGAGGCACTACTGTTTCCTCACTTGCTTCCGGAAATAGTAGCTTACGCATCCCATCATTAGGTAGGGAAGGTCCCGGAGAGATCTTTTGAAAGCCTCTCACCCAGTTGCGTAATTTATATTGAGCTGTATCCCTAGTCTCTGTAGACTTGGGATTTTCAAAACCTTCGGACATTAATGTCTGACATATATTGCAAACCTGTGGGTTCCAATAATGTAGGGATCCGGAAATAATATTGCAGGGGGCATGAAACCTGCAAGTATTATGACGGTAAAAATACTTACTCTTGGCCTTGCAGAGGACTGCAGCACAAGGTATCTGGTGTTCCTCCTGTAAAAAAAGGAAAACCAAATGAGTATACAATGGATTATCTCCTTGACAATCAACATGCAAATGTCCTTTACAATAGAGTAGCTTAGGATAGTAAGCTATAAAGGGATAGTAGGAGATACATACTTGTGTACCCCTGTGAGCAAATGCTGTTGCCTCCCCTCAGTATCAACTCCATGGAGATTTCTCTATAGAGTAACTCCAAGTAGAAGGACTCTTACCCCTAGGGGTAGAGAAGTATCAAATCACTGTCCCAAAATAATGTTAATACTGTGGGGTCAGGATGACTGATTCTCGATCAGAATATTGAAGAAAACTATTCATTCAATATATGAACGGTACTAGCAGAATGCTCGTACAAGGGTACCCAAGGTATGTCAGAAAATACTACTGTATCATGGTACTGTAGTTTTCTAATTGCAGTAAGTCTATATTGCAATTTACTGGCTACTGTACATCATGTATTGTAGTCTAGTCATTATGCTGCCTTCATAGTAGCATATGACAGTATGGTCCATCTAGCATGAAGCAAGCTGGACTAGGAAAATAAAGACATATATTTGTATATCCCACTCAGCCTATTTGCTATAGTCTTCCTACTATATTAAAATATAGAATTTCCTGATCAGGGAGACTCAAGGAAAAAGGCTCCACCCTTTTAAGGGTTAGGAGTGTATTACTCCTGCCTTGAAGTGTTTAATATTGTGGGGTAATCCTAATACTGATTTCTAATCAGGATATTGATACAATCATATTCATTCAATATCGGATTGGGCTCAGCAAATGCCTGTGTTGGATATCCAAAATATATTGGAAATAACTACTAGTATAAACTATATAGTAGTTTTCTATCTGCAGTATATTCTATAATGCAGATATACTGGCTACCTGTATAAAATATACAGTAGTTCAGTCGGCATGTAGCCAGCATAGCTAGGTCTTGCCGGCATACTCGGCATGCTAGCTAGAGAGAGAGAGAGAGAGATAGCATGGAAAAAAGGCTACTCCTTACTGTGAATGTATACAGTAATTAAGGATGTAAAAGTCTAATTTGACTGCCTTTTTCCAGAAAGAAGGTTCTAATAGAAGGGGAGAATGTACCATTCAGGCTTCCATGCTGCTACAGTACTATTGCCGACAAGGTACCGCCGATACACTGCCGGCCGGCAAGTCCAGCAGTACCAGTACAGTTGGCGTGCTGCCAACTGAGTCAGCACTATCTGTGCCGGCCTGGCCGGTAGTACCCCGGCAACAGGACCTGTAGCAGCAGTCCAAGGGAGAACTGAAGAACCTTGGGAACAGAAGGGACTTCCCTATCACGGCCATCATGGTCGCTGGCAGCCATCTTGGCTGCCGGCTGGGTCGGCAGTTGCCGGCTAGGCCGGCAATTGCCGACAGATGATATGGTTGGCGGCAGTATGCTCTGCCGTCAGACAAAGACATAACTAGTGAGGGAGTCTGGCTGGCTCCGGCAACCTACCAGCAAAGGTAAGGTTGCAAGATACCGGCCTAAAGAAAGACAATGGCTCAGCCATCAAAAGTGGACAGAGGGGTAGGGAACAGGGTCCTGTAACGAGTGTGAAAGGAACTGGCAAAAATTTTCAGTTCTACCACCTGTAAAAGAAACTCTGTTTCGGTATCGGCAGAATCCCAGGGAACAGGAGAGACTCAGTTCTCCATCCCAGAGATTGCCGACACAGTTAAGGGGATGGCGGCACTGCCACCTCCTCTCAACAAAGAAGAAACAGAGTTCCAGTGCCACGTATCCTAGGCTAAAGAAAATTACTCTTCAGCCCAGAGAACTGTGGCATAGGACTAATCTTTTAGTCGCAAGGAGAAGATGGTATCCTACCATAACTTCAAGTGCGGCTAATGAGGGCTAACCTCCATTGCCGGCCACCTGGCCAGCAGGAGAATGATGGTATCCTACAACCCATTCGCCCTGCTGGCAGGTCGCCGACATAAGACTAAATACTCTGAGATTCTGACTAAATCCCAAAACCTGATGGTATACCACAACCAACGGTTAAGGGAAGAGGCAGGACAAACCCTAAGTTAGCCATGTCTGAATAAAATTCAAGGCATGGCTATTAGGGTTGTAGCCTGAGGCTACACTCAGAGGAAAAGAGATTACACTTAAGTCTCCGAAGAGACGTGTAATGTTTCATAACATTCTAGGAGGTATCAGTCTCCACGAAATGAAAACAATACACGAGGGTAACCAGGGAAAGTCTGAACGTATAGTAAAACGTCTAGGTAAGGTTACATAGGCTATACGAGATCTCGGTTACCTAAAATCACCGAAACTCCAACTATACGATCGACAGAGAAAAGGGGGAAACAAAAATTATGCACATTATCGAAACTTTACAAGAATAATTGCCTAAATAGCTAAATAATTAAAATAATTAAATGAAGCTATTAAAAACTGGAAGTCGTTCTGCTATCTAAATAACACATGCCAAACGAACGACGGCGCCATGGCACCTCCAGTAACTGGCCTAGCTCATAAACACAATAAAAT
>NC_090743.1:78198472-78260972 GCF_036898095.1 Palaemon carinicauda | reverse complement strand
AAATTAAGTATTGACTTTACATAATGAATAATCAATGATGGATACAGTAAATACTGCTGATGGCATAGCACTTTGAATACAATCAGAGTTTAGATAATTGATTAAAAAATTATTCTTTTTTTTTTTGCGGTAAATGAGACCAGTATTATATTCTAGCAAATCCTCTGAGAAATTTGCTTATTGATAAATCATACAAAAAAGATTCTTGTTCTCAATACGACATAATTTTCCAAGATTTTGTAATGAAAGCAGGAAATAATAAGTTTTCCATAAAGTCTTCACCTGTAATTTGCCGAAAAAAATATAAGCGCAGGTGGCATAAGCACAAAAGGATTTCCTACACTAATACCCTGCCTGTAAGTTATCAGTGATTATATAACGGATTTTGAGCGAAGCGAAAAATCTATTTTTGGGTGAGATGGCCATGTCGTCCTGATGGAAGTTCCTAAAGGGTAGCTTCCTTGGGTATATATAACTACGGCAATATTCCCAGAGAATTTACCTTAAGGTACCCAGAATTCTAACTTCTGGAGCGAATATCCCTAATAAAAGAACCAGGGATATCGCGAAATATCAGAGGACGTATTCTTGACACGCCACATAGCAATCTGCACCCCGAACAGAGTTAACACTTCGAAGGGGTCAATTGGCAAGAAAACGAAAACGAGAAAGAAAGGAGAGCCGCTCGCAAGGTATCTCTCCTCTCCCGTTTCGTGAGCGTGAATTGCGCCGCTCACGGCGCCATCTGTATTCCTTGTAGTGATACACGAGGTGCTACAGATACTGTATGTAGGGAGGGGACCTAGAGCCCTTTAGAAGAAAGGGAAGGGCGGGTCCATCAGGACGACATGGCTTGAGCCCAAAAAACAGATTTTGAGCGAAGCGAAAAAACTATTTTTGGGTGAGATGGAAGTATACCAGAGCATTACTGTATCTGTGGATTCTCAAAACGTGCCGTACTCCCCGAAGGTATTTCCCGGCCAACTAGACCTAGAGACCTAAGATGTTACCGTCATACATCTTTTCAACTAACCATAGACCATGTTAGTGCCTCCTGCCCCCTACAGGGAAGAGTCCTACTAGACTCTGGAAAAGTCTCGAAGAGTACATATACCTATGTATGAATAACAGACAAGCCAATAAAGTGGTCTTACCCTATATCATGTAAAGCATAGTTTGTAAAGAACCACTGACTCAATATGAAATATCGACCAGTTCCCCGTTCAATACTGGATTGGACAAAGGTTTATATCCGAGTAGGAGGAAAACTTGCATATCCGCCACCGTCCCCTTAGGGCATGGAGTCCTCCTGCCAAGGGAAAGCATAAACCAATGCAAAGAATGCTTGCATAAAGGAACAATCTATTAGAATTATCCCAGATAAATATACATAGAAACGTAATGCAAAATTATTTCAAATAAATTGACACAGGTGAAGGAGACGCAAGGTTCACAAGAACTAGTTTATTGACAAACAATAAATAAAACTGGTTAAACAACCATTATATATATATAAGAGGAGGATAACCAATAAATAAGCATAAACATGATAGTAAACAGAAAACTTGTTTATCTGAAAGAAAAACATTAGCGCCACTTTTAACATACCGAGGTATCAAAATCATAAAAGTCTGTATTACTAATCAGTTACATTAGCGTTGGAAACGCTCGGCACACATGTCTGCACTTATGCTAGGTTCACCTTTGAAAGTGGAACAGTCAATGTGGGCAACCCAGTGCCCTAACACTTAGTTTGTAGAACAGTTCGTAACTACACACTCACCCCGGAATTAATCGTCCCAATTAAATCCACTGTTCCTCGCAGAGTTAAACAGCAGGGTTAACGACACTACCCACTGCTACCACAGACCTCTTTATTTTCTCCACTTGCTTCGCATAGTGACGAAAGAACACTCTGGAAGACTTCCAGCCAGTGTATGAACGAAGATGTTCGAAATCGATGTTATTGAAGAAATTTAAGAATGAGGCAACTTTCCCCGGATCGTGACCTGCGGGTGTACTGTCTGGATACGCTCTGCAAATAAAATAGGTGATTTTTGCCCTAAGTTGTTTCAGAGATAAATTTGAGCCTGATGTTTCTCCCCTGAATAGTTGACCACCCCTGAAGTCTGAAGTTCTACGAAGATAGACCTTTAGGCATTCCACTGGACATAGAGATGCATCTTCTTCCAGAGGACAGATTCTCCAGGGACCCCACCTGTTGGTGGATAACTCGTTCTTGGCAAGAAACGTAGGATCCGGAAACAGGTTCAGTTCTCCCCCATCCAAGAACTGAACGAGACCCTCCTCTCTGGAGAGGGCTACAATTTCACTAACCCTGGCCCCCGACGCGAGTGCAAACAGGAAAATAACTTTTTGGGTCAAATCCTTTAAAGCACACTCCTCATTGTTCAACAGCAAAGCGAAATGAAGAACTTTATCTAAAGACCATGAAATGGGCTTTGGAGGTGCTGATGGTCTGAGCCTAGCACAGGCTTTCGGAATTTTATTAAAAAATATCGTTAGAGAGGTCGACCTGGAAGGCATATAAAATGGGTCTTGTCAAAGCAGATTTACACGTTGATATTGAGTTGGCTGCTAACCCTTGACCATGGAGGTGGATGAAGAAAGATAAGCAGAAGTCCGTCGAGATCTTTTGCGGATTCTTCGCCTTGACAAAGGCCACCCATTTCCTCCATGATGACTCATATTGCCTTCTAGTAGATTTGCACTTATATTCCTCTAGGAAGTCTATACTGTCCTTCGAAATCCCGAAACGTTTTCTCACCACTAGGGAGAGAAAATCATGAGCTGCAGGTTCCGGGTTTTCTGTGATGAAGCGCAGACAGTCGACTTCTGAACTTGCTGGGTCAGAACTGGATCTGGTAACGGTAGACACTTCAGGCGTAGATCCAATGCCAGAGGGAACCACACGCTGTTCGGCCCCTTGTGAGCCGCTATTGCCGCCACTCCCTTGAAAGATATCAGTTTGTTGAGGACCCTCAATAGAAGGTTGTGAGGAGGGAACAGGTAAATCCTGGACCATATGTTCCAGTCGAGGGACATGGCGTCCACTGCTTCCGCCAAGGGACACGTAAAGGGGTAACTTTTTGTTGTCTTTCGTCGGAAAGAGGTCTATCTGCAGTTCTGGGACTTGACTCAAGATGAAGGAGAATGATCCTGCGTCTAGGGACCATTCCGACTCTATCGGTGTGAACCTGGATAGAGCGTCCGCTGTCACATTACGGACTCCTTGAAGGTGAACTGCCGACAGGTACCACTTCTTCTTTTCCGCCAGTCGAAAGATGGCCAACATCACCTGGTTAAGTGCTGGTGACCTCGATCCATGTCGATTCAAGCATCTCACAATCACCTCGCTGTCCAGCACCAACCTTATGTGGATCGAGCGATGAGGGAAGACTTTCTTCAAGGTAAGGAGTACTGCCATAGCTTCCAGAAAGTTTATGTGAAATGTCTTGAATAGATTGGACCAAGTCTCTTGGGCCTTCTTCCGATGAGAATAACCTCCCCACCCCTCCTTCGAGGCATCTGTATGAATAGTCAACGAGGGGGGAGGTGGCTGAAGAAGTATCGACTTCTTTAGTTGCCTGACTTGGGACCAAAACCTGAGAAGCGTACGTAGACGAAGCGGAACAGGTCTTATCAGATTTCTTCACGCGTTTGATGCATAACTTCTCCAAACTCCGGTTGCATCCTTTAGCTGTGCTCTTAGCACCGGGTCTATTACTGAAGCAAACTGGAGAGAACCCAGCACTCTCTCCTGTTCGCGTCTTGATATCCTTTCGGAATCCAGAAGTCTCTTGACAGAACCAGCTATCTCCTTCCTCTTCTTCGCCGGGATGGAGAGTTGGTGTGACACTATGTCCCAGTGGATTCCCAACCACTGGAACTTTTGAGATGGAGAAAGTCGAGACTTTTTTCTGTTGATCTTGAAGCCTAGATACTCTAGGAACTGGATCACCTGTAGGGAAGCTTGCAAACATTCTGTCTTGGGTGCTGCCCACACCAGCTAATCGTCCAGGTAGGCTACCACCTGGATTCCCTTTAGGCGTAATTGTTTGAGAGCTACGCTCGCAAGCTTCGTGAAGATCCTTGGGGCTATGTTTAGCCCGAATGGCATGGCTCTGAAGGCGTAGAGTCTTCGATGTAGCTTGAACCCTAGGTAGGGGGAGAGTTGACGATTGATTGGAACGTGCCAATAGGCGTCTGACAAATCTATGGAGACGGTAAATGCCCTCTTGGGCAATAAGGTCCTTATGTGTTGCAGTGTTAGCATCTTGAACTTGCAGTTCACAATGAACTTGTTGAGTGGCGACAAGTCCAGAATGACTCTTGAGTTTTTCTGAGTCCTTCTTGGGAACACAAAACAGCCTCCCTTGGAATTTGATGGACTTTACCCTTCGGATTACTCTTTTCTCCAACAGTTCTTGAATGTACTCTTCCAGAACGGGGGTGGAGTGTTGGAAAAATAGAGGGCACAGGGGTGGAGTGCTGTACCAGCTCCAACCCAGTCCATTCTTGAGTAGGCTGTGGGCCCAGGGATCAAAGGTCCACCGATCCCGAAAATTCTGAAGCCTCCCTCCTACCGGTATCATCTCACTTTGACTGCTGTTGCCCTGAGGCCTTGCCTCCTTGACCACGACCACCCCTGAATCCCCTCCCCCTTGAGGGGCGTCTAGACGAACCTCTGGCTGCTCCTCTAGGCTTCGCTCGAAATTTAGTTGACTGCCTTTCGAACGCTGGGTTAAATGCCGGAGACTGCGTCGACACGGCTTGGGGTACCCACTGGTACGTGGTCGGGGTTTGTGCCACCATCTGGGGCACTGTAGGCATAGGAAATTGCTGTTGCTGCTGCTGTCTGAATGGCTTGGCTGGCCGAGAGGGTAGCCTAGTCTTCTTAGTCTTCCTCTTTGGTTGGGGACCCTCATCAAGGGAAGACTTTCTCTTGAGGGATAGGCCTCACTTCTGGAGAAGGTTTCTATTCTCCGTGGCGGCCTTATCTACAACCTCCTTGACCGCTTCACTAGGGAAGAGGTCTTTGCCCCAAATGTTGGAGGAGATTAGCTTCCTTGGCTCGGTCCTCACCGTAGCCGAGGCGAACACGAACTCCCTACAAGCCCTCCTAGCTTTGACGAAGCTATAAAGGTCCTTCGTCACTGTGACTAGGTGTGTCTTAGCCACTACCATGAACATCTCATGGACCTTGGGGTCACTTGCCATTGTCACCAGAGTCGTTTGATGAGACATTGAGGCAGCAAGTCTTTCTTTTGTCTCAAGCTCCCTTCGCAAAAGAAAGTCAGACAGCTTGGGGAGGTTCTCACCGATCTGACGTCCGGCAATATCAGCCTCCAACTTCCCTACTGAGAAGGTAAGATGGACGTCCTTCCAGTCCTTGTGGTCCATGGGTAGGGCCAAAGACAGAGGTTTACACTCTTCCAAGGAGAGGCATGGCTTACCTGCCTCGACTGCTTTCAGCACAGCCGTAAACCCTTTCTGCATAAAGGGGAAGGCTCTAGAAGGAGAGGACACAAAGGAAGGGTGCTTCTTACTCAAAGCAGGTACCTCCGAGTTTGTGAAGCCCCTCTCTTTCATCGAGCTTGACAATAAAGCTTGAGCCTTAGCGTGGTCCAAAACTAAGACCTCCTTCGGCTCTGTTTCTTCCTTTGAGGCTGGTTCCTTCCTTAGACGGACATAACAGTCCGGATACGACTCCTTGCTGGGCCAGAATTCCACCTCCTCAAGGGGGACTGAGCCCAACTTCTCCGAAATGATGATTTTTCCCGTCGTCATAGGCATGTGCTCAGCATACTTCCAAGAGTTAGCATCTGAGCACAAGGGAAGGTCTTTCACGCTGAGCTTCTTCTGGGGCCCACGTGATACTGCAAGTCTCCACATCTCCAGCTCCATTGCAGCCGCCTTCTCATTATTCTCCCTCTGCATCTGTTGGATCATTCCAACGATGGAGGAAAGGGTCTTTCCCAGCTCATCTAGGAGAGAGGACGATGTTGAGGGAATAGGTTCAGGGGCCTGAACCGGAGTAGCCGACACCTCGTCGACCTCTTCCTCTTCATTGTCTGGAGCCTGCTCTTCATCCTGGTCTTCTGCCAGAAGGTCATCTTGCAGACGCTCGGACACCTCTGACATCCTATCGTCCAATTGGATGTCTTGCAGGGCGTCCACGGCTTCAGCATCCACAGGGATCTGAACCACTGGTATCTCCACTTGAGGCTGAGGAATCACTGCCTCAGCTGACACCCTGGGGAAAAGGTAAGCCCTCATCTTCTCACTTGGAAGATAGGGCCCAGAAGTGTTCTTCTGAAAGCCCCTTACCCAGGTACGAAGCTTCTCCCTTGCTGCGTCCCTTGACTCCGCCGTCTTAGGGGAATCAAAAGTCTCAGTAATCAGGTTTGTGCACACGGTACATACCTGCGGGTCCCAATACCGGAGATCACCTTTGGAGACTGCGCATGCTGCGTGCCTCCTACACAAATCACGTCCGCAGAAGTTCTTGCTGCGGACGTTGCAGAAAACGCTTCCACACTTCGGATGGTCCTCCTGTAAAGAGAAGAAAATTCCATGAGTATCAAGTGAACTACGTATCACTGGATATACATAGCTTAGCATAACTAAACTAGAAAGGAAAGACACACACTTGTATTTCCCGCACAGACAATTGCTGCAACCTTCCAGATAATAAAATTGTATGGATAATCTATTCTAGAGCAACCAATGAATAATTTCCAGAGGAAACAGGTGTAGCTCACACCCAAAAAGTGATTTTAAAATGCTGGATAGTAGACAAGAAAGAACTCACTTTCTTTATCTGTAAGGTTACACCAAAGGGCTGTGCGAGACAACACAAAAATGTTAGAAAAACTTAGTGTTGTAACAAATACTATACTATAGTTTTCTCCCTACAGTATATACTATACTGAAAAATACTGGCTACAGTATAGAAGGCACACACCTTAACTAGTTCCAAAGTATACTACTTATAATCTATAAGGTGGAAGAACGCTGGTTCAAATTTATGTGCCGGCCGGCAACTACACAAGATAGCACCCGGCTGCCGGCCACTAATCGTAGCGGCCAGCAGACAATGGTGTGATATATAGCCGGCCGGCAAAGGTATACAACCCATGCCGGCCGGCAGCAAAAGAACCAGAGAACTCCGACTGCCCGGCTGCCGGCCACTCAGGCCGGCAGCCGGGCTAGGGTACAACGCTAGAAGAAAAACAGAATGGATGCCGGGATAAGAGACTGTACTACCTCATAACCCGGCAACCCGAAAGAGTGCACATAAGGAAGGGGAGAATATAACTTCAGGCTTCCTGACCAATGCCATCTGGCTCTACAGACAAACATGGATGAGAGACCAAGGGAGGTCCGGGCAGCACTCAAAGCAGAAGACCCTTGCCGGCCGGCACGCACTGCCGGCCGGCAAGGGACTGAGTCAACCCCACATCCTAACCTATGCTAGGTACAGATGTAGAATGACGGACAGGAATGCAATGGCTAGGCCATCACAAAGGACAGAGGGGGAAAGGGAGAAGAGGGTCCTGCCAACCTTGCTCTAATAATGAATCACCCGCAGCCAAGAAAACTCATCTTAGCCTAGGGGAGATCCGAGGAGGGAGGCCAGCAATACTTGCCAACTCCCTCGGAACCAAAGCATGGAAGGCGTTGTTATTCACAGTGTGACGGGCCGAGAGAGGAGTTGTGAACTCAAAGGCAGATTGGAAACGACTGAGTTATTTATTAAGGAACACTCTTCTTTATATACAAAACGTCAAGGCAACAGGACATGACCTGTTCGAGAGACAGACAATGTTACCGAGCAAAACGGAGACATGATCATTCAGGTTCTTTTTAGTGCGAGGGAAGAGCGCAGATACAAGCATAATATATACAAAATAATTATGTACAATTGTGTGACACACGGTTGGTACATGGCTCCCCCCCTAAAAATGACATACTGTACATGTTAAATAGGGCGCCCTGATCTAGAGAGGCGAACTGTAGGCGGGTCATCTGGCAGAAGATAAGCAGGTTTTAGACGATCAATGGAGACCCAGTCTTCTTTGCCCCGAATGTTTAGGAGGAATGCTTTCGGACTGCGTCGGATCACAAGGAAAGGGCCCGTGTAAGGGGGCGTTAGTGGTGGCTTGCTGGTGTCGTTGCGCAGGAAGACATGCGTTGCAGAGTGCAAGTCCGTTGGTATGTGATGCTTCGCTGGGGGCTTGTAAGTCTGGCGGCACGGAGTAAATTTTCCCACGACGAGACGTATGCGCTGGAGATCGTCGGAGGAGGTCGTAGAAGGAAAAAATTCGGCAGGGACGACCAACGGGTCGCCATACACCATTTCGGCTGCCGAGACGTCGAGGGCGTCTTTAGGAGTGGTCCTTAGTCCAAGGAGGACCCAGGGAAGCTGAGTAAACCAGTTGCAATCCTTGCAGCGGGACATCAAAGCTGCTTTGAGGGTGCGATGAAAACGTTCAACCATTCCATTGGCAGCGGGGTTGTAGGCCGTTGTCTGATGTAGGGTGATGCCCAGGAGATTCGCTAATGACGTCCATAATTGAGAGGTGAAAGTTGTTCCCCTGTCAGAAGTAATATGCTCAGGGATACCGAATCTTGAAATCCATCCAGAGAGTAAGGCAGATGTACATGAGGCGGACGTTGCAGTTTCCATGGGAATGGCTTCAGGCCAACGAGTGGAGCGGTCGATGACAGTAAACAGGTAACGATGTCCTTGTGATGTGGGTAGGGGGCCTACAACGTCGACGTGAATGTGTGCGAAACGACGCTGAGGTTGAGGAAAGGTGCCCACTCCTGAATCCGTGTGTCGATGTACTTTGGAAGTTTGGCAAGAAGTACACGCACGGACCCAATCCTTAGCATCCTTAGAAATGCCGTGCCAAATGAACTTTGCCTTCAGCAGCTGTGCAGTAGAACGGCACGAGGGATGTGAAAGGCCGTGGATGAAATCAAACACCTGTCGGCGCATGGGAGCAGGAATCCAAGGTCGCGGTCTACCAGTACTGACGTCACAGAGGAGGGTGGTGTTGGAGTCTTCGAGGGGAAAATTCTCCCAACGGAGGGACGTGCAGGATGTCCTACAAGCTTGATACTCTGGATCCTGTCGTTAGGCTTCAGCCAGGGCGTTGTAACCCAATCCCAGTTGAACGGCAGCCAACGTGTTTCTTGACAGGGCATCGGCAACGGGATTCATTTTCCCAGGGACGTATTGGAGGGTGCAATTGTATTCAGCCACGGCGGAGAGATGTCAGCGTTGACGGGCGGACCAGGCGTCAGACTGTCGAGTGAAGGCGTGCACCAGAGGCATGTGGTCTGTACGAATGACGAAGGGCGTACCTTCTAAGAAATGGCGAAAGTGACGGACAGCCAAGTGCACCGCCAGCAATTCTCGATCGAAGGTAGAATAACCCGATTCTGCCTTGGACAGTTTTCTGCTGAAGAAGGCCAATGGGCGGGGTGAGCCTTTGACCACCTGCTCGAGTACTGCACCAATAGCGACGTCGCTGGCATCGGTGGAGAGAAGGAGAGGGGCGTGTGGGATAGGAAAAGTGAGAGCCACAGCAGTTGATAGGGCCTTCTTTGCATTGCAGAAGGCTGCTTCTTGAAGGGGACCCCACTTCAGGTCCTTTGGCTTGCCCTTGAGGGAGGCGTAGAGGGGAGCAAGAGTGGCGGCAATGGCTGGCAGAAAACGGTGATAATAGTTGATCATGCCCAAGAATTCCTGCAGAGCTTTGACGGTCGAGGGCGTGGGGAAATTCTGAACAGCTGCTACCTTCTCAGGGAGGGGATGGACTCCTTCAGGAGTGATACGGTGCCCTAAGAACGACACTTTGTTGGCGCCAAAGGTACACTTGTCGTACCGGACTACAAGGCCGTTTTGTTGCAGGCAGTCGAGCACGATGCGCAGGTGACGGAGGTGTTCCTCTTTTGAGGAGGAGAACACAAGTATGTCGTCCATATAACATACACAGAAAGGGAGGTCCCCTAAGATGCCATCCATGAGACGTTGAAACGTTGCCCCAGCATTACGAAGGCCAAAACAGGAGTAATTGAAGGTGTATGTGCCAAACGGAGTGGTGATGGCGGTCTTGGGGATGTCTTCTGGGTTCATAGGCACCTGATAATACCCCTTCAGGAGGTCGAGCGTAGAGAAAACCTTCGCTTTGTGCAGGTAGGAGGTTACATCGGCAATGTTTGGGAGGGGGTAGTGATCCGGTTCTGTTTGCATGTTCAGGCGCCTGTAATCCCCGCACGGACGGAGGGAGCCGTCTTTCTTCAGAACGATGTGTAAGGGTGACGACCATGGGCTGGAGGCCTTTTGGCAAAGGCCCATTTTCTCCATTTCGGCGAACGTCTGTTTGGCGGCTGCCCATCGTTCCGGTGCTAGACGTCTGAATTTTGCGAAGACTGGGGGTCCCGTCGTCTTGATATGGTGATAAATACCGTGCTTGGCAGGAACCGTGGGCGTTTGGCGAAGTTCTGGACGGAAAACTTCCGGGTACGACGTGAGGAGGTGGGCGTAGGTTAGAGGGGGGGGGTTGAAGAGGTGTCGACAAGTACGAGTCTGCGTTGACCAATCGTCGGTGGGCGACATCGACCAGAAGGTGGAAATGAGAGAGGAAATCCGCACCGAGGATTGGCATTGTGACGTCAGCAACGAGAAACTTCCAATTGAATTTACCGTTTCCGAACGATAATGTGAGGTTCTCGTAACCGTAGGTGGGTATCGCAGATCCGTTGGCAGGTACCAAGCGGACGTCGGCAGATGTAGACAGACTACGTTGTGCCTTGAAGAGTTTCCTTGGCAAAAGAGAACGACAAGCACCCGTGTCTACCAAAAATCGCACGCCCGTTCCTGCATCCTGTAAAAAGAAAAGATTAGAAACATGGGAGGCCACCGCCACAAGCGATGGCCTACTTACACGTTTTTTGGCCACTGACAATCTTTGGTACATTTCTTCGCGGTTGCCCCAAATCTGAAGTGGTAGTAGCAAAACAGCGGCGGATGGGAGGTAGTAAGTGGCTGTAGAAGTCGTTCGTTGGGGCGCGAGCGATTGGTGGGTGGTGGGCGGCTTTGTCGCCGCTTCGGCACGTCACGGGGTAGGCGTGTATGTCCTACGGCATTCATGTCAGCTTCGGTTGACGTTGAATAGGCATCCTCGTCGTCAGGGGTGGAGGCGTTGATGGAGGTCTTGAAGTGGCTGTCCATAAGGGCGTCGGCTTTGGTCATCAAGTCCTTCATGGGTAAACTATCGACATCGGGTATGGCAGCGCGCACAGGTTCAGGTAAACGGCGTATCAAAAGGGCACGGAGTAGGTTCACCTCACGAGGAGAGCCGTCTGCGGCAGGTTGAAGGCGAGCGATACTGGTCATTTCCCTGAGGGCAAGCGAAGCCCTTCGGTCCCCCAACGGTTGTTGCGAGAGCTGAAAAAGCTTTGCTATACGGGCGGCTGGCGACGGCGAGTACTGCTGCAGAAGGTATGATTTGAGGTCGTTCACAAAGCCAGTCGGATATTTCTGGGAAGGTGTCCTCGGGTATCGCCGCGAGAACATAATCCGCTTTGGTGGTTGAGCGAGTCACGCCCCTGATATGAAAGTGGACTTCAGCGCGTTGAAACCAAGCGAACGCCTCTCCGCTAGCGAACGGTGAAAGTTTCAATGGAGCGGCCGCAGTGCCAACTGCTGGGGTAGAGTCCGCCTCCGTCATATTACCAACGATGGAGGGGCGAGGGAGGTGGGGGTGGAAGGCAGTGGGAGCGAGTCGACTTCCGGGGTCACCAATGTGACGGGCCGAGAGAGGAGTTGTGAACTCAAAGGCAGATTGGAAACGACTGAGTTATTTATTAAGGAACACTCTTCTTTATATACAAAACCTCAAGGCAACAGGACATGACCTGTTCGAGAGACAGACAATGTTACCGAGCAAAACGGAGACATGATCATTCAGGTTCTTTTTAGTGCGAGGGAAGAGCGCAGATACAAGCATAATATATACAAAATAATTATGTACAATTGTGTGACACATGGTTGGTACAACAGAAAAGAGGATCTCATCCTCCACACCGAGAACAACAACACTGGACTAGTCTGCCGGATCACAAAAAGAAGGAATCATCTCGTACAGAAACCTTCGAAAGTGAACTAAGGAGGCTAAGCCTCCTATGTCTGTTGTCAGTCTAGCAAGGGAATCTAAACCACAAGCTAGACAGAAACAGACTCTGACTAAGAACTCTGATGTCCTGCCCCCTTCCTGAAGCCAGACTTACTGGAAACAGGAAAGAACAGAAACACCCTAATATACTTGTATCTAAAGTCAATTCAGATAAACCATTAGGGTTAAGCCCAAGGCTTAAACAGAGGGAAAGGGATTGCACACCTTCTCCGAAGAGAAGAGAGCAACCGGGGAGTGTGAGAAAGTATACTAAGGCCTCATAGACAACTAGCCTAGGCGCAAAGAGAATCGATTACCTAAATCACCGAAACTCACTCGTATACTATCTTGGAAGAAAGTCAACATAATCTTAAATGTATAAAACTGCCTAAAGCTTCAATAAAATTTTAAAGCACTTGGAAATCTGAATATCATGCAGGAAAGTACTAGGGCAAAACGACTAGGCTACAAGGTCTAGCGTAGGCCAGAATCTGCAAATCCTTCGCCAAAACAAAAATACTAAAAGCATCATATAAAGAAATCCTATGTAACGCTGAACAGCTAAAATTATTAAAGCGAAACAGCCGAGAACGTCGCTCTGGCTAACTAAATAACTCATACCTAGCGAGCGACAGCGTCCAGGACACCTCCGGTAGGCAACAGCTCTTGTAACAACGATATCACTATCAAATCACTTTTAAAATTACCAAGAGCTTACATTTATACATAAAAGAAATAATACTCAACTTATCAGAAGCAGAAGAAATTGGAGAAAGCATTATAAAGTTGAAATAATCCAAGAATTGCGAGAAACACAGGGAAAACACACCGAGTTGTTGAGGTACGCAAAAAGAAATACAGATGGCGCCGTGAGCGGCGCAATGCACACTTACGAAACGGGAGAGGAGAGATACCTTGCGAGCGGCTCTCCTTTCTTTCTCGTTTTCGTTTTCTTGCCAATTGACCCCTTCGAAGTTTTAACTCTGTTCGGGGTGCAGATTGCTATGTGGCGTGTCAAGAATACGCCCTCTGATATTTCGCGATATCCCTGGTTCTTTTATTAGGGATATTCGCTCCAGGAGTTAGAATTCTGGGTACCTTAAGGTAAATTCTCTGGGAATATCGCCGTAGTTATATATACCCAAGGAAGCTACCCTTTAGGAACTTCCATCAGGACGACATGGCCATCTCACCCAAAAATAGATTTTTCGCTTCGCTCAAAATCTGTTCTTTATGACGCTGCCTGAAACGGAAACGTCCCATTCGTTTACTGTACAATCCATCTTCGATCATAATAAACGGATTTTGAGAGAAGCGAAAAATCTATTTTTGGGTAAGATAGCCATGTCGTCCTGAGGGAAGGGTTCTAATAATAGCTTCCAAGAGATATATGCACTACAGTGATATTCCCAGAGAATTTACCTTTAGGTCTCCAGAATTCTAACTCTTAGCGCGAAAATCCTCAACATTCTCTTAAGGATATCGCATAAATCAGGGGACGTATATCTTGATAAGACACATAGCGATCTTCACCCAGAATAGCGTTTTCGCTTCAAGGGGGAAGAGTGGCAATTTTGGAAGGGGAGCCATTATCAAGGTTACCCTATTTCCCATACTACTATTGAGTATAAAGATGGTGCCATATCCAAGATGGAGGACATTCCTTGTAGCATTGAGCATGGTGCTACAGATATAGTAGTTTCAGGAGGGATTCTGCGAAGACCTTTTCTATAGAAAAGGAGGGTGGGTCCATCAGGACAACATGGCTATCTCACCCAAAAATAGATTTTTCGCTTCGCTCAAAATCCGTTTTCTGGGCTCTGACCTGTGCCGCCCAGTGAAATGCTCCTTTTACATCATTTCTAAGGTAATAACTACTATGAATTTTACCAGAGAAAAAATTGTATAGGAATGCTAGGTTGAACCCAGCTCGCTCACCTATTAAGGTGTCGGTATAAATAACTGGGGCGTGATAAATCACAACCAGAGGTCTCGCACCATTTAGATAACTCCTGTCAACATCCCCGAACAGCGAGGAGCCGTTCAACAACCTAACTCCAATCGCTACTACGAACGAGCCCACCCACGCTAGTGACGTGACTCCTTTTCATAGCACCTGCTTGAATGCTGTTATTCTTTTGTGGTGTGTTTTCCTTTGGTTTACCCAGGATTTATCCCAGGATGTCGGATTCTACTGTTACTCCACCTAGGTTAAGTACTAGATCTATGAGTTTTGAGTGTTTGGAGGTAGTCTTGCCCTTGGTTTTTTAATTATCTCAGTTTTTATATTACGCGACCCCGCATCTGGTCCGCCATGCTGGCTGGCTACCTCCTCTCTCTCTCTCTTTCTTGACGCTTAGCAATCAGTCTTCTATACTGATTGTTTCTCGTCCTGAGCTTTCTGGGTATCCACGGTTCACACCCCGTGTTATTTTATGCTATGGTATTTGTCTGTTATTATATTAACAGCTAGTTATGATATTACGATATCTTGTTCATTAGGTTGGCATGCCTGGTCGCCTTCGGGCGTTACTAGTTTTACTTCATTTACGTTTCACGTTCGTAGTAGCGATCATATTAGCGTATACATTATTTTACTAGTATGCTAGTTCGTTGGAACTTTCGCGAGGCAGTTATTATTTTATGTTTGTTGTCGGCACCTCACCGACACCTTGTTTGGTTGGCAGCCCTGCCTAGCTTGGTCTCTCCCGCGCTGTTAGGCTTGGTCTTCCCCTGCCTCTCCGTTTGTCCCTTCGGGTTATTTTACGTTTATTATTGTCATTATCCAGCATGCCTCCCTTTTTCATATTACCATATCAGTGATAATATTATCATTAGGCTTTCCGCGTGATCTCAGTCATGGGTCTCAGTCCAGGTTGGTACACCTGTTCTTCTGCCCCTCCCGTTAGTCTCCTCACCCCCCCCCTCAGCCCCAACACCCCCACCTCAGGGATGTCTTCACTCGCTCTCGTATGGAGGCTCGGAATCAGCCTTGTTCATATCCCCTCGGGGATGTTGACACTGATTATCACTCTGTTCCGTCCTGGGCAGATTCCGTTCGTGTGTGAGGCTTGTTATACATTATTGTTCATATTCCCCTACCATTCCGTTGCTGTTTCTCCCCACCGTCCGATTGGCCATCGGTAGGCGGGCGGGATCCGGTTCGGTCTGGGTTTTTACATCGTTTATATTCTTATTTATACACTTTTTATTCCTACTACTCCACTCGGTCCCGCACCTCACGGACCCATTACAGATCCCTCCCTTTCCCCCTCATCATATGGTGTTCCGCACTCCACGGACTCCACATACATTATTATTCCTTACGGGATCTCAGGACGTAGCCTTCGTTTATTCCCATGTCGAGTTCGATTAATTCCTTGTGTCATCTATGGGTTTATCCCTCGACTCCCCTATCCGCCTTCTCCGGTAGGCTTTCATGAGCCCTGGGCTCTCTCAATTGTCTCCCCGGAGCCAGCGTGACCTTATCTACTAGGATTAATCTCATTATATATTCATACATATCTATATATATCCCCTGATCTCGACTTCCCTCCCCCCCCCGTATGATCACGATTACAGTTTGACTTATTCTTATCTATATTATTTTTATTATTTTTATTATTTTACAAGCTCCGCTACAGCGGTGTATTCTAAGCTCCCAGAGCCTCCGGGCTCTTCCAGCTTACTCACGAGATACTCATGTATCTTTTATTTTACAGGCGGTACGCTGTTCCATGAAGGCATGCGCGGCGGTCCTTAGTCAGCCCTGCGGCCACGACGTGTGTCGCTCTCATGCCCATTGTGCTGTCCTGGTGGATGACCTCACTGTTTGGCATCCGGACAACTGTGTAGTATGCTACAAGCTAGCCTCCACCTTAACCTCTGAATCGGTAAGTGTATCTTCTTAGCCGTTCTTTATAGACTTGGTAAGTGGAGTTACAATCAATTACAATTGATTAATTTCAATTGCATCATTTTGCTCCTCGCATGCTCTCTAGGGCCTCGTGTTCGGAGGTCCCTGGTCCCCTCCTCTTTCTTCGGCATGATTCCCTTTCCTTCACTAATGGCCTGTTCTCTTTCAGAGCTCCGAGTCTGCTAAGACTTCGACCCTAGCAACCCTCAAGGTCTGGATTGGCGGATTCGCCCGGAATGTAAAGACTAAGCAACCTTACATTTTATCGGAACAATGGTGTTCCCTCCTTTATCCACATGCCAAAACATCTGCTGCGGTCCCCAAGGAGTTGGCGGACCCCATCATAGAAAGTATTGATTCCCTGCTTTTAGCCCCGGACCAAGGAGAGACGAGCGGAACAATAACAGAAGACGTCGCAACCCTTAATCTTGACATCGAACCCATAGTTCTTGAGGAACCCGACACAGGTAGGGAGATAGGTGAGTCAGGTGGGTCCCGGGCTGAGATTCCTCTCCTCAGCCCGACTTTCTCTTCTACTTCGAACCAATCTTCCTTTCAAGGTTTTCCGGGGACTTCCGATGCTGATCTCAAGCTCCGGTCTGTGATCCCTAAGGTTAAGGCTCACCGCAAGCCTTTACATAAGACCCACAAGTCTTCGAAGTCATCGAGGTCGTCCAAATCTTCCTCCACTAGAGTCCCCAAAGACTCCGCCGCCATACCCTTGACTTCTCAAGGACCGGTCTCCGGTTCGACATCTGTTCCCCCTCTGGCGGAACCATTTAACCCGGCGGACTTCTCAGAGAAGCTGTTTTCTCGCTTCGAGACGATGTTATCGTCTCATACTCAGCAACCCATCGTAACTCTTCAACAACAGCAAGAAAGGGTTGCTAATGTTGAGAACCTAGTCCAGGGTCTCATGCGTTCGGGGCTGCCACAACAGCAGCAATATGCCATCCCTGACGCCTCTAAGCTTCCACCCTTTACTAAGAGTAACCCCTACATGCCCCCTTTTCGGATGGCATGTTGTCCATTGAAGGTTTTGGAACCCGACCGATTGAGGACTTCGAGTTCTACCCACCGAGTCTGCAATTCCCTTTTCCCGGCTTCGCTCGTTTGACTGATGAGGCTCTGATCCGCCTAGATAAAGTCCCTAAGGAGACTGTGATCTTCCCCAAGGAACAGGCCCAGTCTGTTTTGGTGCGCGCCTTCAACGAGTGGGATTGTGTGAACACAATGATCACACCCCATAAGAACTCATATACTATGTTTGTAATAGACGAACATACCCCTACTCCGTGCACAACCAACATCATGGAAATAGCCTATCAGGCTACCAAGGAAGAGAAGCCCTTACCCCAGTTGTGGGAGACAGAATTGACTTCCCTTCTCTTCCCTGGTGACCACGAGTGCTGGTGGAACGCCCCATCTTCCTTTTCGGTAGGAAAACTGAGCCCGGACTGTGCTTCGACGCAGTTCAGTGAACGCCTCCCCAAGCTACCGGAGTCCCTAATCAAAATAGAGTTTGAGACCCGGTGTAGGCTCAGTAGATCCATTAATTCTACTGCTCTATCAGAGATGACCTTTGCCACTTACGACGAGGAACCTATCTTTAAGGTCCTCACGAAGTCACTTCTGCAGACCTTATTGATCGACGCATATGACTTCCATAACGTCAGATTCCGTTGTCGACGTCATGTATTGTCGGAGGCTACTATTCGCCATGAACCTAATAGGCTCATCAAAGCCCCGGTCTGGGGTCCGGACCTCTTCCCGGAGGATATGGTTAACACTGTCCTCAGCGAGGCAGCTCGAGTTAACCAAAGCCTCAAGGTTAGGTGGGGTCTAGTTCCCAAAAGGAAATATGAGTCTCTCAGTGCTCCAGTTTGTGGCAGGGAGAGGTTGAGGCCATTCCACTCCTCACAATTCAGACAGCCTCTTCAGGTAGTGCAACCTGTCCCAGTCCAGTCTGTCCCTGTTTCACAGGGCTCCCAGCCTTCTACCTCTAAGGGCCAACCCCAACAGCAGTATGTATTGGTTCCTCAAACACAAGTCGCATCGACTTCGTTTGCTGCCTCCCCCGCTTTCAACCCCACTTATGAATCTCAAGGTTCTTTCCAAGGCTACTAGCGCCACAGAGGCTCCAGAGGTGCCTTTCGTAACCGAGGTAGCGGAAGGGGTTCCCATCGAGGCAAGACTTTCCGCGGAGGCAGAGGTGGCAAATCTTCATCAAGCCATTAAGAAGTTGCAGGTAGGAGGGAGACTATACAAATTTTGGGACCACTGGAAGTTCAGCAACTGGGCTTCCAGCATAATCTCCAAAGGTCTGGGGTGGAGCTGGCTACAGGGACCCCCTCCACCAAACAGTTTCTACCAACTCCCGACAGAAGAGCTATGTTCATTTACAAAGGATCTGCTGCAAAAGAACGCAATCCAAAGCATGCGTCGCTTAAAATTTCAAGGTCGCTTATTCAGCGTGCCAAAGAAAGGCTCAGACAAACGAAGGGTAATCCTGGACCTGTCTCGTCTAAACTCCTTCATTCGTTGCGAAAAATTCCACATGCTTACCGTCTCGCAGGTGCGGACCCTACTTCCCTGTGGGGCCGTCACCACCTCCATCGATCTTACAGATGCCTACTATCACGTTCCAATAGCAAGCCATTTTCACCCCTTCCTAGGCTTCAAGCTGGGCAAACAAGCCTATGCTTTCAAGGTGATGCCATTCGGGCTCAACATAGCGCCCAGAATCTTCACCAAACTAACCGAGACGGTGATTCAGGAACTTCGAACCCAAGGGATTCAAGTAGTGGCTTATCTCAACGATTGGCTGGTCGAACAACGTCCGGAACTGCCACTCGGCGACGCACAAGGCCCTCTCTTTCCTTCGACGTCTAGGATTTCAGGTCAACCTCGAGAAATCCCGTCTGGTCCCGGAGACCAAGTTTCAGTTACTGGGGCTACAATGGGACCTCAATTCCCATACATTGTGCCTGCCCAAAGCCAAAAGGAAGGAAATAGCAAGGAACACGAAACAGTTTCTCAGAGACAAGTTGACATCCAGACGTAACCAGGAAAGAATACTAGGTTCCTTACAGTTCGCCTCCGTCACAGACATCGTCCTAAAGTCCAAACTAAAGGACATAAACAGAGTGTGGCGCTCCAGAGTAACCAAGAAACGTCGAGACAGGCGAGCTCGCCTTCCCCCAATCCTGAGGAAAAGTCTGCAGCCTTGGACGAAGGTCAAGAACCTTTCCAAGTCAGTTCCCCTGCAATATCCTGCCCCGGGACTCGTCGTTCACACAGACGCCTCCCTCACAGGGTGGGGAGGTTACTGTCAACACAAGAAAGTCCAAGGGTTATGGTCTCCGATATTTCAACAAATGCACATAAATGTCCTAGAAGCCATGGCAGTCTTGCTTACCCTAAAACGTCTCAGCCCAGCCAGGAATCTCCATATCAGACTGGTCCTCGACAGTGCAGTCATAGTTCACTGCATCAACAGAGGAGGCTCCAGGTCAGCCCACATAAATCATGTCATGCTGGCAATTTTCTCCATGGCAACATCATACAAGTGGCATCTGTCAGCAGTCCACCTGGCGGGGGTCCGGAATGTAGTGGCGGACGCACTTTCCCGGACGACTCCTTTGGAGTCGGAGTGGTCACTGGACAATCGATCCTTCCAATGGATCTCATCTCAGATCCCGAGTCTCCAGGTGGATCTGTTTGCGACGGAATCCAATCGCAAACTAAAATGTTATGTAGCCCCCAACCTGGACCCTCAGGCTTATGCCATGGACGCTATGTCAATAGACTGGAACACTTGGAAGACGATTTATCTGTTTCCTCCGATAAATCTCCTGCTGAAAGTACTGCACAAGCTCAGATCTTTCAAGGGCCGAGTGGCTCTGATAGCCCCCAACTGGCCCAAAAGCAACTGGTTCCCCTTGTTACTAGAGCTAGGTCTCCGCCCCTGGCGGATACCTAATCCTGTCCTAACACAGGTAGTACAAACGCGCAATGTGTTAGCTTCCTCAAGGATTCTGAATGCCCTAACTTTATGGACTTCATGAAGTTCGCAGCTCAAAAGGGTGCAAACATCGACCCTCTGAATACCCTATTCCTGGAATCAGACAAAAGAGAATTCACTCTTCGTCAGTATGACTCAGCCGTCAAAAAAAAAAAAAAAAAAAAAAAAAAGAAAAAAAAAAAAAAACTGGCAAAGTTTTTGAAAGACTCACAAATTGAGAAAAGGACGATGAACCTGACTGTGACATTCTTTAGAACTCTCTTTGAATCGGGCCTAGCAGCCAACACGATTATCGCGATCAAATCAGCCTTAAAAAAGATCTTCCATGTCGGTTTTGACATTGACCTAACGGATTCATACTTCTCTTCTATCCCAAGAGCTTGTGCCAGACTGAAACCATCAACTCGCCCTAGCGCAGTTTCTTGGTTCTTGAACGATGTCTTAATGCTAGCCTCTGACACTTTGAATGAATCTTGTAACAATATGGCATTGTTAAGGAAGACACTTTTTCTTTTGAGCCTCGCATCTGGCTCTAGAATCTCAGAATTGTCGGCCCTGTCTAGAGACCCAGGTCATATCGAGTTCCTCCCTTCGGGTGAGGTCCTTCTCTCCCATAACAAAGTATTCCTGGCTAAAAATGAAGATCCCCAGAACAGGTGGTCTCCCTGGAAGATTGTTCCACTTCCTCGGGATCCATCCCTGTGTCTAGTTGCCACCCTGAAATCCTACTTGAGTAGAACTTCCACTACTTCCACAGGGCCTTTGTTTATTAGAGAGAATGGAGGAACTATTACCCTTAAAGGAATTAGACAACAAATTCTTTATTTCATTAAACAAGCTAATCCCGAGTCATTCCCACACGTCCATGATATTCGAGCTGTTGCTACTTCAATTAACTTTTTTCATCATATGAAATTTGATGAGCTCACAAAATATACGGGTTGAAAGTCCCCTAAAGTTTTTAAACGCCACTACCTAAAACCTTTAGAAGCTCTTAAATTTGCAACAGTAGCAGCTGGGAATGTAGTTCCTCCTGAAGGCTCTGAGTCCTAATCACAACATCTTGCTCTGTCCTCTTTCCCTCCTGCCTGGCTTTCTTATTGTCCCTACCTGGTTTGGTTATCCTTTGCCATACGCCCCTATGGTGTATTTATTCTATTATTCATTGATATGTCCTACCAATTGTTTTGGTTTCATCTATGCTTAATCCCTCGAGTTGATTTTATTTTAATTTTGATATTATGTATTTTGCTATATTCACAGTTCTGCTTGTTCTATTACCATCCCTTTATGGGATTGTTTACCATGTATTGATTAATAATTTTATCTTGTGGATTACTTACCTTCGGGTTACTTTATTATTGTTTTCAGTGGATATTCTCCACTCATAATCATGTTTATCACTCGCCTATGGGATTCCTATCCCTCCTGTTTGTTATTAAATGCCACCATGTATCACTATTTTTTGTGTTATTTTCTCCCCAGGTAGTTAGCCATATTGGGTCCCTATTCTCTGGTAGTATTTCACTGGGCAGCACAGGTCAGAGCCCAGAAAAGGGATTTTGACATAGGAAAAATCTATTTCTGGGCGAGAGACCTGTGCCGCCCAGTGAACCCACCCGTCACTCCCTTCTGGGCCCCAATCTGGGGTGCTATAGGAGTGACGTCACTAGCGTGGGTGGGCTCGTTCGTAGTAGCGATTGGAGTTAGGTTGTTGAACGGCTCCTCGCTGTTCAGGGATGTTGACAGGAGTTATCTAAATGGTGTGAGACCTCTGGTTGTGATTTATCACGCCCCAGTTATTTATACCGACACCTTAATAGGTGAGCGAGCTGGGTTCAACCTAGCATTCCTATACAATTTTTTCTCTGGTAAAATTCATAGCAGTTATTACCTTAGAAATGATGTAAAAGGAGCATTTCACTGGGCGGCACAGGTCAGAGCCCAGAAATAGATTTTTCCTACGTCAAAATCCCTTTTTTGGGCTCAAGCCATGTCGTCCTGATGAAAGTTTACCAGAGCATTACTAGAAAGTACTGTATATGTGGATTTTCATCGGTGCTTTAACCTTGGGACAATTTTTCTATGGTCATCTGGACCATTTGAGACAAATGATGTTACCGTTATCCGTCATTATCACTAATCATAGACAATGTTAGTGCTTCCTGCCCCCTACAGGGAAGAGTCATACTAGACGGTAGAAAAGGGGCCTCAAGGTTAACATATATTGTATGAACAAACATAAGTATTCAGTGGGTATACAAACGGTCTCACGGTTTGTATATATTTCCGGAACAATATCAGTGTCCACCATATCCATTGTTTGTAATCATACAATGATATGAGGTTTACTTAAATAGTAAGTCAAAGAACTCTGGCATCTTAAATATGAAAATTGCCGGGCGAATTAGGATGCAATTACATTCCAATAGACATTTATTTCTAATAAATGACTAAATGAAATAACAAGTGAAACGAATGTAACATGATAAAGGAATTATACGTGCAACGTATACAGAAATTATTTTCCCCCTTTGCAAGGGAAGAAATGATGAGTGCCACTCTTTATAATTTCGGTAAATGTTGTATCCTATCAACAATGTTTACTACGTACACACGGGACAGGTGTTATCTGTATAATTCCACACCTAAGATTTTGAACAGACTTAGTGTCACCATGGTAACACTCACTTAAAGGGTATCACACCGGAAGTGTCGACACCTTTTCCCTTTAATTGATAGTCACTAGCAATTAACTGTTCATCGCAGTAATTAGACGACAGGTTTTAATACACTACCTGCCATCACCACATAGTGCTTCAGTTCATGGACCTGCCTAGCATAGTGTTTGTAGAACACTCTGGATGATTTCCATCCAGTATATGAGCGAAGACGCTCAAAGTCCATATACTGAAAAAAGTTCTGTGATGAAGCAATTTTCCTCGGATCATGACCTGCGGGTGTACAGTACTGTCAGGATATGCTCTGCGAATAAAGTAGGTGAGCTTCGCTCTCAGTTGTTTTAAGGATAAGTTTGATCCACAGGTTTCTCCTTTAAAGAGCTGTCCTCCCCTGAAGTCTGAAGTTCTACGAAGATATACCTTTAGACACTCTACAGGACATAGAGAGACATCTTTGTTCAGAGGGCAGATTCTCCAGGGACCGCATCTTTTAGGGGGTAGCTCGTTCTTAGCAAGAAAGGTTGGATCAGGAAGGAGATTTAGTTCTCCCACTTCTGTGAACTGAATGTGGCCCTCATTTCTAGATAGGGCTACCATTTCACTAACTCTAGCCCCAGAGGCTATAGCGAACAGGAAAATAACCTTCTGGGTTAGATCCTTGAGGGAAAAATCTTCATTGTTCACATATGAAGCATAATGTAGGACCTTGTCCAAAGACCATGAGATGGGTTTTGGAGGTGCTGTAGGCCTAAACCTTGCACATGCCTTCGGGATCTTATCAAAGATTTCATTCGCCAGATCTACTTGAAAGGCATATAGAAGAGGTCTAGTCAAGGCTGACTTGCACGTAGTAATCATGTTAGCTGCCAGACCTTGATTATGAAGGTGAAAAAAGAAGGACAGACAGAAGTTTTTTACAAAAGCAACCCACTTTTTCCAAAATGACTCATATTGTCTTCTAGTTGACTTAGACTTGTATTCTTCTAAAAATTCTATATTGCCTTCTGAGATCCAAAATCTTTTCTTAACCACTAGGGCAAGAAAATCATGAAATGAAGGGTTTGGGCTCTCTGTGATGAACCGAAGGCAATTAACTTCTGAACCCTCTGAGATAGTGCTGGATTCAGTACAAGGGGCAGCCTCAGCCTCAGTTCCTTTACTACAGGGAACCTGTTGCTCTTGGGCTATTTGTGAGCCACCAGAGCTACCCCTCCCTGGAAGGATCTCAGCATGTTGAGGACCTTCAGCAGGAGATTGGATGGGAAAAACAGGAATTCCTGAGTCCATCCCTTCCATAATAGAGACGTGGTGTCTGTTATCTCCTCTAGAGGATCCTCGTATGGGGCTACATATCGAGATAGTTTCTTGATGATGCTCGTCACGAAGAGGTTGATCTGCAGCTCGGGGACTTGTTCTCATCTGGGAGAGAGTAGGTCTGCATCTGTGGACCATTCGGACTCTATCGGCTGTCACATTGCGGATCGATTGTACATGAACTGCTGATAGGTGCCATCCTTTTAGGCAAGGGATGGCTAACATCCCCTAAACTATATGAGACGCTCTCAAGCCTTGTCGGTTCAGATGTCTCATTATCGCTTCGATGTCCCAGATAAGCCTGAGGAGGACTGATCTGTGTGGAGAGAGTTTCCCCAACCTCAACAGGATTACCATGGCCTTGGATAGAAATGACCAAGTCCCTTGGATTTTCCTCTGATGGGAGTGAACACCCCATTCTTCCGACTAGGCATCCATGCAGATGATCTTCGATAGTCAAGGTAGTTGCAAGGGCACGGTCCTCAATAGGCTTTTGGCCTTTGACCATTGGTTGGGAAGCGATCAAGGAAAGACCGATATCGGTCATTTTAGATCTATTCGAGCGTTTGATGTGTATCTTCTCCAGACTCTTAACGCATCTTTCAGCTGTGCTCTTAGCACTGGGTCTGTCACTGCTGCGAACTGGAGAGAGTGCGTCTTGGAATCCTGACTGATTACCATAGTCTCTTGACCGACCCTGCTATCTCCTTTTACATCCCTAAGGGAAAGGAAGGCCAGTGTGACCTCAGGTTTCAATGGTTTTTTAACCATTGAAGCCTTTGACCTGGAGAGAATCGAGATTTCTTGAAGCTGATTTTGCATCCCCGATGTTCCAGGAACTGGATTACTTCTTTGGATGCTCGCAGACCAGCCGCTTCGGGTGCTGCCCGCACCAGCCTTTCGTCCACGTACTTTGTTACCTGAACCATTTCTAGGCATGGTTATTGCGTGACTGTGTCTGCCAATTCCGTGAAGATACTTAAGACTGTGTTTAGTACGACAAGTATGGCTCTTAGGACATACGCTATCCTCTGTAACTTGAATCCTAGGTAGGAGGAGAGGGGGCGACTGACTGGAAGCTGCCAATAGGCACCTTTCAGATCTATCAAGACTGTGAACACCCCTTTTTGAAATAGGGTCCTTAAGTTCAGAAGGATTAACATTTTGAACTTGTTGAGTGGCAACTAGTCCAGAATGACTCTGAGTTTTCTTGAGTCCTTCTTGTGAACACCAAACAGCCTTCCCTGGAATTCGATGGACTTTACTTTCCTTACCACCTGTATGCTCTAGAGCTCCAAGGTATGCTCTTCTAGAATGGGGTTGGAGTGTAGGAAGAGTTGAGGAAATGATGGTGGAGGCATGTCTATTTTCCATCCTAGTCCCATCTTGATTAGGCCTTGGACCCAAGGATCGAAGGTCCAGCGATCCTGAAGGAACCTCCCTCCTACCAGAAGCGTCTCTTTGCTTCAACTGATCAGAAGGTTTACCTCTTCGACCGCCTGCCTGTGGTACCACGGTCATAGAAACTGTGGGATGTTGTTGAACAGACCAAGGAAAAATTCTAGACTTTTCCGTCTTCCTTTTAGATTGGGGACCCACATCCGTGGAAGACTTTCTCTTTGAAGAGATGTCCCACTTCTAGAGAAGTCCCGTATTCTCCGTGGTGGCTTTCTCAATCACCTCTTTGACTACCTCGTTTGGAAAGAGGTCTCTACCTCAGATGTTGGAAGATATCAGCTTCCTGGTTTCATGTTTCACTGTTGCGGCAGCCAACACAAACTCCCTCCAAGCTCTCCTAGAATTCATAAAGGTATATAGGTCTTTTACTAATGTGGCCATATGCATTTTGACCAAGACCATAAGCATGTCTGGGGTACTTTGATGGGCTGAACACAACTCTATGCAGTTCTGTAGGGATAGGGAGGCTGCAAGTCTCTCCTTTGTCTCTTGCTCCTTGCACAAAAGAAACTCAGAAAGTTTAGAGAGATTCTCGCTAAACTGTCGTCCAGCAACGTCCGCGTCTAGCTTCCCTACTGAAAAGGTTAAGTGGACTTCCTTCCAATCCTTCTCCTGCATGGGTAAGGCTAGTGACAGAGGCTTGCATTCCTCGATTGTAGGACATGGTTTGCTGCCTCCACTGCCTTGGCAACGGATTTAAATGCCTTCCACATAAAGGGGAATGTTATTGAAGCAGGAGCAAGAAAGGTAGGGTGTCTGTTACTTAGTGAGAACACTTTCGACACTGAGTAACCGGCCTTTCTCAGGCTACGTGACAAGTTAGCCTGTGCCTTATCATGGTCGAGAATCATGACTTCCTTCGGTTCCGTTTCTTTTCCTGACATTGGATCATGCTTCAGTCGAATGAAGCAATTAGGGAAAGCGTTAAAGCTTGGCCAAAACTAGATTTCGTCTAAAGGAACAGCTCCCATCTTCTCCGAGATGTAGAGTTTGCCGTCTAAAATCGGCATAAGCTCCGCATACCTCCAGGGATTGGTTTTGGAGCATGTCGGAAGGTCTTGGTCTCTGGGTCGCTTGTATGACCCTTGGAGGATGTCGTTCTACTAACTAAATAACACATGCCTAACGAACGACAGCACCCATGGCACCTCCGGTAACAGGCCTAGTTCCTAAGCACAATAAATTACTCTAATTTCACTGTGAAACAGGAGCTAAAATATACACATTGTAAAGAATCAATACTCAACTTTCCAGAGGCAAAAACAGCTGGAGATTGCATAATGATCCTTGCCGAATCGATCGAAAAAGTTAGATCAACAAGGAACACCACCATGCGAATTCGCTACAAAATTAGGAATGTCCGCCATCTTGGATATGGCGCCATCTTGATACTCAATAGTAGTATGGGAAATAGGGCAACCTTGATAATGGCTCCCGTTCCAAAATTGCCACTCTTCCCCCTCGAAGTGAAAACGCTATTCGGGGTGAAGATCGCTATGTGTCGTAGCAAGATATACGTCCCCTAATTTATGCGATATCCTTAAGAGAATGTTAAGGATATTCGCGCCAGGAGTTAGAATTCTGGAGACCTAAAGGTATATTCTCTGGGAATATCACTGTAGTACATATATCCCTTGGAAGCTACTATTAGGAACCTTCCATCAGGACGAAATGGCTTGAGCCCAAAAAACAAAAGAAGGCATTAAACACGCATGATCAAAGTGATAAATAATGATATTAAAAGCTTTTAGTAAATATGTTATTACAAATATTATTTACCGTATCTATATAAATTCCTACATACGTAGCAAACCCGGAAAACTTTTTTTTTTCTTTTTTTGCATGTAAAAAACAATAACAAACTGCCACTAATGACAGAATGATGACTTACGATAATTCTAAACTGTTACGAAAAATAATTGTCCATTTCATATGCAAAATACTTTTCCTAACTCCAGTTATAAGTCAACTTGTACCCACCTCAATTATGGAACCATCAGAAAAAAAGTAAAAGAAGAAGAAAGTACTTGGCCGTGTTTTAAAGTCATCGAACAATTAAGTTACCGTTATAACGTTCGACGTGACAGAGATGGTGCGAATTTGGAGAAAGTAAGGAAAATTGAATCATGATTGATTTTTAATATAATCAATACTTTGTGAAGCCACACAGATTTCAATTGTTTGAGAGATAGAGGTAAAAAATGAGAGGTAACAAAAGTAGCGAAAGGTAGCCTAGCTAGCTAGAGAGAGAGAGAGAGAGAGAGAGAGAGAGAGAGAGAGAGAGAGAGAGAGAGAGAGAGAGAGAGAGTTTTAAAAGTACTAAACAACAAATATGATATATTAAAACACATTGGTGCTTATGTAATATTATCTAACTGTATAGATGGTTTGAATAAGTTAAGATGTGGTATAAACAATACTTTGTTACTGTATTCGTACGCTCCCAAGAGCGGCAACTAGACATCAGCTGATCTGATCACAGCCAGAAGTAAAACCAAAAGAAGTCAGCAATACTCGATTTTTAAATCACACCCAAAATTCCAAAACAAAGGCATGTTTTCTTGAAGTGCAATTAACGGATTTTGAGCGAAGCAAAAAATCTATTTTTGGGTGAGGTAGCCATGTCGTCCTGATGGAAGTTCCTTCATTTGTAGCTTCCTAGGTATATTTGACTACAGTGATATATCCCAGAGAATTTACCAAAGGTATCCAGAATTCTAACTCCTGGAGCGAATATCCCTTAAAATATTTAAGAGATATCGCGTAATATCAGAGGACGTATTCTTGACACGTCTCATGGCTATCTACACCCCCAATAGCGCTTTCGCTTCGAGGGGAAAGAGTGGCAAGAATAAGGAAGGTCGTTAAAGAGACAACGCTCTCGACACTCCTACTGTACTGTAAATAGTGCGCCAAATCGCCACCGCGAGGCGCCACCAAGACATTCTTTGTAGCTTTGTAGGTGTTGCAGATACAGTACCATAGGGAGGGATTCATGATCCTTTTGTCAAAAAGAGGTTGGGTCCATCAGGACAACATGGCTATCTCACCCAAAAATGGATTTTTTGCTTCGCTCAAAATCCGTTTTTTGGGCTCAGGCCATGTCGTCGTGATGGAAGTTTACCAGAGCATTAATGTATTTGTGGATTTTCAATAGTGCCGTCCATCTCGAAATAAATCTTTCCTTTTGGTCTTCTAGATCTAGAGACACTTGATTTTACCGTTATACATCAATCAGCTGATCATGAAATATGTCAGTGCTTCCTGCCCCCTACAGGGAAGAGCCTGGGCAGACTCAAGGAAAAAACCCGAGGATTGTGAGTTCAAGGAAACAATCTAGCAAACAGTTTGTATATTAGTGTCATCATACACGTAAAGCATAGTTTGTACTTGAATGGTATTGATCTGTGCAGGTTACTGGTACCTCCCAGGTCTGTTGTTAAAGAGACAGACAGGTTTATATACGTGTAGGAAACCTTAAACAGTAAAATGAACAGTCTAGTACAATAAGTTCTTGCCTGTTTGCTTGGAACAATAGGAATCTTAGTTCCGATATTTTCTTAAATATTAAAAGAACCAAGGATGCTCTGACTTTATACTTAAACTGGAATGTTTGGGGCGAAAGAGACGCAAAGATTCGTTCTATTGTTTATTACAATAAATTTAGAAATCATAGATGTAATCAATTACATATTACACTAAACAATTCTGCATAGAAGCATAAACAGTAATAACAGAAAATAAAATCAGTTTCATCTGAAAAGAAAACACCAGCCACTCTATGGGAAATATAAGAATTTCACTAAGTATTCTGTTGTTACTAGGAACACTGTGCATATAGGTATGCCTGGCACTTGTGTCAGTCTGTTATGCTTAAGGTCACCTGTGTGAATAGAACAGTCTATAGTGTCATTACTAAACACAATACTCAACATGATATGACTTGAAAGTTTATCATGTACAGTGATACCGCTACATACAAATTTAATTCGTTCCACAACCGTCTTCGGGTGTCGAAAATGTTCGGATGTAGAAACGAATTTTCCCATAAGAATACATTGAAATAGGATTAATCCGTGGTTGAGCCCAAAAACCTATGATAACTCCTTAATAAATTACTACATATAATTACACATGACAATATGCACTCTAAATTAGATAATAGACATGTAAAAAAGAATAATTATCAAGAAATAATAAATAAGAAACGGGTTTTTAGCGTCACTTTACCTTAGAAAGTCCAGCGCAGGTGTCGGTCTTGCTACGCAGAGAGGAGATGGACGGGCGGCGAGGAGGTAGAGAGGGTGACTACGATAAATGTACACTACCGTAACTTATTCTAACTTACACTAAGTGAACTTTAAACTAACTTAGCTTACAGTATTTTTTTTTATTTTTATATTTTTTATTTTTTTTTACATTTTCTTTTTGATGATTAATTTTAATCACTTTCACTGTCTACACTTAAAATTGATTGAATTTTTTTCTCTTCACTCTTTGCCGTTTTCTTTGAACCACTTCCTTCCTCTTCATCACGAGTTCGCTTCGTAGTTTTTTTTAAAGAAGCTATCGATAGAAAGTTGCTTGGTACGGCTTTTCAGAATGTTTCGAAAATGAGTTAGGCAAACATCATCGAACTGCGCAACTACACGACAAACCTGCAATTTTTTTGGATGGTATTTGTCGATGAAGTCGACCACGTCTTGATATTTTCCTAACATCTCTTTTATTTGCGCCGAACCTAACACATGTTCTACCTCCTCGATCCCTTCCTCGTCATCACTCATGTGCTCAGACATAGCATGGGGTTCCTTGAGCTCCTCTGTAGTAAGTTCGTCGTGATGTTCGGCGATGAGTTCCGTGATGTCATCTGCGTCGACCTCCAGACCCATGGACTTGCCAAGGGAGACGATTTCCTCTACGTCTTCTGCTGCACCCACCACGGGATCAGGTTCGGGGTCAAAACCCTCGAAATCTCGGGGAGAAACTGCATCGGGCCACAGCTTCTTCCAGGCAGAATTGAGGGTTCGTCGAGTTAATCCCACCCAAGCCTGATCTATGATCTTCAAGCAGTGCACGATGTTGAAGTGGCTTTTCCAAAATTCACGCAAAGTTCAGTTTTTGTTTTGCGTGACATTAAAGCACTGCTTGAATAGGTGCTTGGTGTAGAGCTTCTTGAAGTTTGAGATGACTTGCTGGTCCATGGGTATTCGGTGGAAGATACAGCACCTTTATGAACTTGAATTCTTCGAAGATATCATCTTCAAGTCCGGGGGGGGGGGGGGGGGGTGAGCGGGTGCATTGTCAAGGCATAGCATGCACTTTAAAGGCAATTTCTGCTCATGAAGATACTTCTTCACAGAAGGACCGAAAACTTGGTTAACCCATTGGACAAAGAACTGCCTAGTGACCCTGGCCTTCGAGTTGGATGGCCAGAAAACATGAAGCTGGTTCTTATCCACATTGTGTGCCTTAAACGCCCTAGGGTTCTCCGAATGGTAAACCAGTAAGGGCTTGACTTTAAAGTCCTCGCTAGCGTTGGCACATAGGGCAAGAGTCAACCGATCCTTCATTGGCTTATGCCCAGGCAATTTCTTCTCTTCGGCAGTGATGTAGGTTCGACTGGGCATCTTCTTCCAAAACAACCCAGTTTCATCACAATTGAACACCTGCTGCTCTACGTAGCCTTCTTCCAGCACGATCCTCTCCCCAGCATCACCCCCAGAGCTCGCCTCCTTCAAGTCAGTGAAGATGGCGTGTGCCTTCTCGCAGATGATAGTTTCGGTGATGGTGTCGCCAACAATCTCTCTGTCTTTGATCCAGATTAGCAGAAGTCGTTTCATCTCTTCTATGACAGGGCTACGACGCTTTGAAATTATGGTGATCCCCTTAGAAGGTTTCACTGCTTTAATGGCTTCTTTCGGTTTCAAGATTGTCGAGATCGTCGACATATTTCGGCCATATTCTTTTGCAAGTTCACTCATGCTTTTCAATAATTTTTTGCTTTACTTCTAAAGAAAGCATTTCCTTCTTCCTTTTCTCACCACTACCACTTGCGAAACTAAGCCTTTTAGGACCCATGCTTTACGTTAAAAAACCGTAAAAGGATGTATGTAAAAAATCACGATTAAAATACAGTTAATAGCAGAACGCACAGGGTACAACCACACGAAGCCGACGAGAACAGAGGAATGACCCAAGCCACGCTAATTGAGGGTCCCTCCGAGGTCGAAGTGCTGCCTTCTATCGGCAGAAATAAAAAATACATCCGGCGCTATGAGTGCCATCTACGCGTACGGGTATTGTTTACTTCGGGTGTCGAAAAAAAATTCGGGTGTAGAGTAGGAACGTGTTCGAATTATACTTCGCGTGTCGAAAAATTCGGATACAACCGGTGCGACGAAAATTGCTTTCTTCGTGTGTCGAAATAAAATTCGGGTGTAGAGTCGAAAAATTGCTCGAATTTTACTTCGGATGTTGGAAAATTCGGATGTAGATACGTTCATGTGTAGAGGTTCCACTGTACACCCTTCACCAAAAGTCCTAAATAGTGCACTGTTCTTCGCAGTAATCAAGCGGCAGGTTTTATTACACTGCCCGCCGCCACCATATGAAATTTAATTTCTTGTAATTGCTTCGCGTAGTGCTTGAAGAAAACTCTGGATGACTTCCATCCAGTATAAGCACGAAGGCTTTCAAACGACATCGTCTGAAAGAAATTCAGAAACGAGGCAACTTTTCTCGGATCATTACCTGCAGGTGTACTGTCTGGATCCGCTCTGCGTATAAAATAGGTGATTTTCGCCCTTATCTGTTTCAAGGATAACGTTGAACCGGAAGTCTCTCCCCTGAAAAGCTGACCTCCCTTAAAGTCTGAAGTTCTACGAAGATAGACCTTTAGGCATTCCACTGGGCAGAGGGATGCTTCTTCCTTCAGTGGGCAGATTCTCCAGGGACCCCATCTCTTAGTGGGCAGCTCGTTCTTGGCGAGAAACGTCGGGTCCGGAAAGAGGTTCAGTTCTCCGTTGTCTGTGAACTGAATGTGGCCATCATCCCTCGAGAGGGCCACTATTTCGCTAACTCTGGCTCCCGAGGCTAGTGCAAATAAGAATATCACCTTTTGAGTCAAGTCTTTCAGCGAGCAATCCTCATTGTTCAGGGTTGATGCTAAGTGAAGAACCTAATCCAAAGACCATGAAATGGGCTTAGGAGGAGCTGCGGGCCGAAGTTTAGCGCAGGCTTTAGGAATCTTGTTGAAGATCTCATTGGAAAAGTCTACTTGGAAGGCGTAAAGCATTAGTCTGGCTAGGGCAGATTTACATGTAGTAATCGTATTGGCTGCTAAACCTTGTTCATGAAGATGGATGAAGAAAGTCAAACAGAAATCTGTAGAAATCTCCTTAGGTTTCTTCGCCTTGACAAAGGCCATCTACTCCTTCCAGGAAGACTCATATTTTCTTCTTGTTGACTTTGACTTGTATTCTTCTAAGAAGTAATACTGTCCTTAGAAATCCCGAACCGTTTCTTGACCGCTAAGGCGAGAAAATCATGAGATGAAGGTTCTGGGTTTTCACTGATGGAGCTGAGACAGTCAATTTCTGCACTTGCCGAGTCAGAACTGGGTCCGGCAATGGGATCAGCTTCAGGCGTAGTTCCATTACTAGAGGGAACCAAACGCTGTTGGGCCACTTGTGGGCCACTATTGCTGCTGTCCCCCGAAAGGATCTCAGTTTGTCGAGGACTCTCAGCAGAAGGTTGGTTGGAGGGAATAGGTAGATCTTGGACCATCTGTTCAAATCTATGGACATTGCATCCATTGCTTCCGCTAGAGATCCTCGTACGGGGCTACGTACCGGGGTAGCTTCTTATTGTCGCTCGTTGCGAAGAGGTCTATCTGCAGTCCTGGGACTTTGCGTAAGATGAAGGAGAATGATCTTGCGTCTAGGGACCATTCTGACTCTATCGGTTTGATCCTGGATAGAGCGTCCACTGTCACATTGCGGAACCCTTGAAGGTGGACTGCTGACAAGTGCCACCTCTTCTTCTCCGCTAGACGGAGGATGGCTAGTATCACTTGGTTTATGTGAGGCAATCTCGAGCCCTGTCGGTTTAGGCATCTCATTATGACTTCGCTGTCTAGAACCAGACAGATGTGGATTGAGCAGCGGAGTTTCAGTTTCTTCAGAGAAAGAAAAACTGCCATGGCTTCCAGAAAATTGATGTGGAAGGTTTTGAAGAGGGGAGACCAGGTTCCTTGGACTTTCCGGTGATGAGAGTGACCTCCCCACCCTTCTTTCGAGGCATCCGTGTGAACGGTGACTGACGGTGGAGGTGGTTGTGAGGGAACCTTGTTCCATAGGTTCTTGGCCTCCGACCATGGCTTGAGTAGTGATCGCAGACGATTTGGTATCGGTCTTTGTAGATGTCTTCGAGCGTTTGATGCGTATTTTCTCCAAACTCCTGATGCATCTTTTAATTGTGCTCTCAATACTGGATCTGTCACTGAGGCGAACTGGAGGGACCCCAACACTCCCTCCTGTTGCCTTCTTGATATCCTTGCGGATTGAAGAAGTCTTTTGACAGATCCTGCTATCTCTTTCCTTTTCTTTGACGGAATGGAAAGGCAGTGTGACTGCAAGTTCCAGTGGATGCCCAGCCACTAAAACTTTTGAGCTGGAGATAGTTGAGATTTTTCCAAGTTGATCTTGAATCCTAAGTGTTCCAGGAACCGGATCACTTCCTTGGAGGCTTGCCTGCACTCTTCCTCGGATGCTGCCCACACCAGCCAGTCGTCCAGGTAGGCTACCACCTGGATTCCTTTTAGGCAAAGTTGATGAATGACTGCATTTGCAAGCTTGGTGAATACCCTTGGAGCTATGTTCAGACCGAAGGGCATGGCTCTGAAAACGTACTTTCTTTTTTGTAGTTTGAATCCCAGGTAGGGGGAAACTTGATGGCTGATTGGAACATGCCAGTATGCATCCGTCATGTCTATGGAGACTGTGTATGCCCGTTTGGGCAAAAGGGTCCTGATGTGTTGAAGTGTCAGCATTTTGAACTTGTAGTTCACTATGAACTTGTTGAGTGGTGACAAGTCCAGAATGACTCTGAGCTTTTCCGAGTCCTTCTTCGGAACACAAAATAGCCTTCCTTGGAATCTGACAGACTTCGCCTTCCTTATAACTCTTTTGTTCTAGAGTTCCTGAACATATTCTTCCAATATGGGGGTTGAGTGTTGGAAGAATTGAGGGAAGTTTGGTAGAGTTGAGCTCCAACTCCACCCTAGTCCGTTCTTGATTAGGCTGTGGGCCCAGGGATCGAAGGTCCAACGATCCCGGAAGAGGAAAAGTCTCCCTCCTACCAGTAGCATCTCACTTTGAGTGCTGGGTGGAGGATTTACCTCCCCGGCCACATCCACCTTTGTTGCCCCTACCTCTGAAGGGGCGTCTGGAGGATCCTCGAAAGGAACCTTGAGACTTCGGCCTAAAGGTTGTTGACTGCCTTTCGAAAACTGGGGTGAACACAGGCGATTGGGTCGCCAGCGTTTGGGGAACCAGTTGGAAGGTGGTGGTTGGTTGTGCCACTGTCTGGGACACCGTGGCCACGGGAAGCTGTTGCTGTTGTTTCGGCCGAGAGGGCACTCTTGGTCGTTTCGACTTATTCTTCGGCTGTGTACCCTCATCAGCTGAAGATTTTCTTTTAGAGGACAAGCCCCATTTAGAGAGAAGGTTTCTGTTCTCTGTAGCGGCTTTGTCCACGACCTCTATGACCACTTCGCTTGGGAAGAGGTCTTTTCCCCAGATGTTGGAAGCTATCAGCTTCCTTGGTTCGTGTCTCACCGCAGCCGAGGCGAACACGAACTCTCTGCAAGCCCTTTGGGCTTTAATAAAGTTCTACAGGTCCTTGGTGACTGTCACCAAATGAGATTTGGCGAAGACCATGTACATGTCTGGGGTATCCGGGATGCTTGCCATTGTCTCTAGGCCGGTCTGCAGAGACAAGGAAGCAGCAAGACGTTCTTTTGTCTCCTGTTCTCTGCGCAGGAGAAAGTCTGACAGCTTCGGGAGGTCTTCGCCGAACTGTCGTCCGGCAATATCTGCCTCCAGCTTCCCAACTGTGAAGGTGTTATGAACATCCTTCCAGTCTGCATCGTCTGATGGAAAGGCGAGGGAGAAAGGTCTACACTCTTCCAGTGTAGGGCATGGTTTCCCTGCCTCAACTGCCTTTAAGGCTGCCTTAAACCCTTTGTCTATAAAGGTAAAGGCACGTTTGGGGTCAGTAATGAAGGACGGGTGCTTCTTGCTGAGAGCCGGCACCTTGGAGCTAGTAAAGGCCCTCTCCTTCAAGGTGGTTGTATATAAGGCCTGGGCCTTAGAGAGTTCAAGAACGATGGTTTCCTTCGGCTCTGTCTCCTCTTTGGATGCAGGTTCCGTCTTTAGACAGACATAGTAATCTGGGTAGGCCCCTTTGCTGGGCCAGAACTCAATTTCCTCTACTGGGACAGTGCTCAGTTTCTCTGAGAGGAAGATCTCTCCCCCCCCCCCCGACATAGGCATATGCTCTGCGTACCTCCAGGGGTTGACGTCAGAGAAGGCGGGGAGATCCTTGACGTTTAGCTTCTTTGGGGCTAAACGTGTTGCAACCAGCTGATGCATTTCCGTCCGAAGAGAAGCCTCTTTCTCGGACGATTTCTTCTGAATGTCCTGCACCATGGACAACAGCGAGTGCAACGTACTCGTGATGGAATCTAACTGGGGTGAGGCGGAAGAAGTCGAAGGCACCGGCTCAGTCACCGTGGCTGATGATACCGAAATCGTTTCGACTTTCTCGACTTCGGCCTCAGGTGGAACGTCATCCGCCTGATCCAGTTCCTCCACTAGGAGATTGTTCTCAGTCTCCTCTGAGACAACTGACCTGTTGTCCTCTAATTGGATGCTCTCCATGGCATCTGAAACTTCAGATTCTACCGGAATCTGAACAAGGGGAATCTCAGGTTGAGCCTGGGGAATAACCGCATCCGAAGATGCCCTAGGGAAAAGACAAGCCCTCATCTTTTCATTAGGAAGGTATGGGCCAGAGGTGTTCTTCTGGAAGCCCCTGACCCATTTTCGCAGCGTCTCCCTTGCTGCGTCCCTTGACTCAGTAGACTTTTGGTTGTCAAAAGCCTCTTTAACCAGTTTTTCACAAACGGTACATACCTGTGGGTTCCAGTACTTGAGAGCCCCCTTGGTGACTGCGCATCGAGTGTGGGCCCTGCACATGCCATAGCCGTAGAAGTTCTTACTACGGACCCTGCAAAAGTTGTTCCCGCACTCGGGATGCTCCTCCTGTAAAGAAAGAAAAGCATATAAGTATTCGGTGAAATTCTCAGATTTCAGCATACATATTATTAATATTAGCTTGGATAAGGTAAGCTAGAGATAGGAAAGACACCTTCATGTGTTTACTGTCCAGCCAATTGCTATGACCTCCTCCGATATTGAATGCTAAATTCTTCAAGAATTTTTAGGGGAAGATGATATCCTTTGATATAGTGTCTTCTTAACACAATCTTCTAGATTCAATATTGGGGATTAAAGACAATAATGGTTAATAACCATTAATGGTAGAGAGAATCGCTCTCATATATGTGATGGTCTCACAATAGGCTGCCCATGAAGCACCTTGTAGGTTGGAAAAAACTTTTGGGCTACAGCACTGACTGTCGGCAGCATGCCGCCAGTCCTGCCGGGCCTGCCGGACCTGCCGGCATCTGCCGGGCAAGCCGGCATTTGCCGATCTATTCTGGGCTAGTAAAGGCAGTTACAGTACTGTCTTCAAAGTAATGGGCGGCAGGTCGCTGACAACGGCTCTGCTGGCCGGCAGCGGTTCTGCCGGCCGGCAGTAACTCTGCCGGCCGGCAGCTGCCCTGCCGGCCGGCAGCTGCCCTGCCGGCCGGCAGCTGCCCTGCCGGCCGGCAGCGGCCCTGCCGGCCGGCAGCTGCCCTGCCGGCCGGCAGCGGCCCTGCCGGCCGGCAGCGGCCCTGCCGGCCGGCAGCGGCCCTGCCGGCCGGCAGCGGCCCTGCCGGCCGGCAGCGGCCCTGCCGGCCGGCAGCGGCTCTGCCGGCCGGCAGCGGCTCTGCCGGCCGGCAGCGGCTCTGCCGGCCGGCAGCGGCTCTGCCGGCCGGCAGCCGAGGATCCTTCCATCAAGTAGGACCCGGCGGCAAATATCCAAGTTATGGGTGGCTGGCTGACGGCTGGCAACTAAGTAGCCGGCAGCCGGTCCCAGTATGTCTATTGTCGTTGGGTTGTCGATCAGCAATGCCCACAGTAAGCGGCGGCAGAGCAACTGCCGGCCAGCAGACAATTGACATGGCCCAGTAAAACGAAAGGCAGAGAAAAAGAGAGGATGGAGGAAGACAAGAGCTCAGCCTTGCCGGCCTACATCCAGAATGAGGGTTCAAGTGGAAGGGGGAATTATATTTGGGCTTCCACCCAACCATATCCCATCCATATGGGCTATGGAAGGCAGTCCAAGGGAGGACTGAAAAACACTCTAAAGAATACGAGGGTACCTGCCGGCAGCAGACAGGAAACCTCAGGCCAGTTCTACAAATAACCCTTAGGGTCAAATGTAGAATGACGGCCAGGAGGGTGTTGGCTCATCCAACACGAAAGAGACAGAGGGGAGGGGGTAGATGTCCTACAAGTAAGGTAATGCCCGAAGGCACCACCCAACTTAAGGGATTCTGGTCTCATGGAGTAACCTCAGGTAGGAGAAATCATTTCCCCAGGTTGGGTTAGTCTAGTGAGAGAGCGGCACACAGGACACAATCTCACAAGAGAACAGAATCTCGTACCAGAGACCTTAGGCAGTGAAGAAGTCATTTCTTCGGTCTAAGATCTACCAGCACAGGACTGTCTGCTAGGCCAAGGAAGGAGGGATTGTCATACAAAACCCTCCACGTATGGACTAGGAAGGTCTAGCCTCCTGTAAAAGCAGCTTAACCTGACATGGGAAATCATTTCACCAAGACAGAAAGATGCCTAACACAGACTTATTACTCTGATGTCCCGTTCTAAACTCAAAACCGACTCAATAGTTAGGAGAAAGAAAACGATACGTCTCAGTGAAACTTTGCCAGAACTCGGTGAGATGGCCATGTTGTCCTCATGGAAGTTCCTAAAGGGTAGCTTCCTTGGGTATATTATAACTACGGCGATATTCCCAGAGAATTTACCTTAAGGTACCCAGAATTCTAACTCCTGGAGTGAATATCCCTAATAAAAGAACAAGGGATATCGCGAAATATCAGAGGACGTATTCTTGACACGCCACATAGCAATCTGCACCCCGAACAGAGTTAACACTTCGAAACCGACTCAATAGTTAGGAGAAAGAAAACGATACGTCTCAGTGAAACTTTGCCAGAACTCGGTTCGCAGTAAAGAAAACTGAGAATAGCCTAGGCTAATCAGAGGTTAGGGGGATTGCTCTTAAATCTCCTAGGAGATTAGTATCGACTTAAAAGGTATAGGAGGTGTCAGTCTCCCCTTAAAAGACAATACAAGAGCAAAGGGGACATATAACGGATTTTGAGCGAAGCGAAAAATCTATTTTTGGGTGAGATGGCCATGTTGTCCTCATGGAAGTTCCTAAAGGGTAGCTTCCTTGGGTATATTATAACTACGGCGATATTCCCAGAGAATTTACCTTAAGGTACCCAGAATTCTAACTCCTGGAGTGAATATCCCTAATAAAAGAACCAGGGATATCGCGAAATATCAGAGGACGTATTCTTGACACGCCACATAGCAATCTGCACCCCGAACAGAGTTAACACTTCGAAAGGGTCAATTGGCAAGAAAACGAAAACGAGAAAGAAAGGAAAGCCGCTCGCAAGGTATCTCTCCTCTCCTGTTTCATAAGCGTGCATTGCGCCGCTCACGGCGCCATCTGTATTCCTTGTAGCGATACACGAGGTGCTACAGATACTGTATGTAGGGAGGGGACCTACAGCCCTCTAAAAGAAAGGGAAGGGTGGGTCCATCAGAACCAGGGATATCACGAAATATCAGAGGACGTATTCTTGACACGCCACATAGCAATCTGCACCCCAAACAGAGTTAACACTTCGAAAGGGTCAATTGGCAAGAAAACGAAAACGAGAAAGAAAGGAAAGCCGCTCGCAAGGTATTCTCTCCTCTCCCGTTTCGTAAGCGTGCATTGCGCCGCTCACGGCGCCATCTGTATTCCTTGTAGCGATACACGAGGTGCTACATATACTGTATGTAGGGAGGGGACCTACAGCCCTTTAAAAGAAAGGGAAGGGTGGGTCCATCAGAACGACATGGCTTGAGCCCAAAAATAGATTTTTCGCTTCGCTCAAAATCCGTTTTTTGGGCTCAAGCCATGTCGTCCTGATGGAAGCATACCAGAGCATTACTGTATCTGTGGATTCTCAAAACGTGCCGTACTCCCCGAAGGTATTTCCCGGCCAACTAGACCTAGAGACCTAAGATGTTACCGTCATACATCTTTTCAACTAACCATAGACCATGTTAGTGCCTCCTGCCCCCTACAGGGAAGAGTCCTACTAGACTCTGGAAAAGTCTCGAAGAGTACATATACCTATGTATAAATAACAGAAAAGCCAATATAGTGGTCTCACCCTATATCATGTAAAGCATAGTTTGCAAAGAACCACTGAGTCAATATGAAATATCGACCAGTTCTCCGTTCAATACTGGATTGGAAAAAGGTTTATATCCGAGTAGGCGGAAAACTTGCATATCTGCCACCGTCCCCTCAGGGCATGGAGTCCTCCCGCCAAGGGAAAGCATAAACTAATGGAAAGAATGCTTGCATAAAGGAACAATCTATTAGAATTATCCCAGATAAATATACATAGAACATAATGCAAAATTATATCAAATAAATTGACACAGGTGAAGGAGACGCAAGATTCCCAAGACCTAGTTTATTGACAAACAATAAATAAAAGAGGTTAAACAACCATTATATATATATATATAAGAGGAAGATAACCAACAAATAAGCATAATTATGATAGTAAACAGAAACTTGTTTATCTGAAAGAAAAACATTAGCGCCACTTTTAACATACCAACGTATCAAAATTATAAAAGTCTGTATTACTAATCAGTTACATTAGCGTTGGAAACGCTCGGCACACATGTCTGCACTTATGCTAGGTTCACCTTTGAAAGTGGAACAGTCAATGTGGGCAACCCAGTGGCCTAACACTTAGTTTGTAGAACAGTTCGTAACTACACTCACCCCGGAATTAATCATTAATCGTCCCAATTAAATCCACTGTTCCTCGCAGAGTTAAACAGCAGGGTTAACGACACAACCCACTGCTACCACAGACCTCTTTAGTTGCTCCACTTGCTTCTCATAGTGACGAAAGAACACTCTGGAAGACTTCCAGCCAGTGTATGAACGAAGATGTTCAAAATCCATACAATTAAGGAAATTTAAGGATGAGGCAACTTTCCTCGGATCGTGACCTGCGGGTGTACTGTCTGGATCCGCTCTGCGAATAAAATAGGTGATTTTCACCCTAAGTTGTTTCAGTGATAAATTTGAGCCTGATGTTTCTCCCCTGAATAGTTGACCACCCCTGAAGTCTGAAGTTCTACAAACATAGACCTTTAGGCATTCCACTGGACATAGAGATGCATCTTCTTTCAGAGGGCAGATTCTCCAGGGACCCCACCTGTTGGTGGGTAACTCGTTCTTGGCGAGAAACGTAGGATCCGGAAACAGGTTAAGTTCTCCCCCATCTAAGAACTGAACACGACCCTCCTCTCTGGAGAGGGCTACAATTTCACTAACCCTGGCCTCCGACGCGAGTGCAAATAGGAAAATAACTTTTTGGGTCAAATCCTTTAAAGCACACTCCTCATTGTTCAACAGCGAAGCGAAATGAAGAACTTTATCTTAAGACCATGAAATGGGCTTTGGAGGTGCTGATGGTCTGAGCCTAGCACACGCTTTCGGAATTTTAAAAATATCGTTAGCGAGGTCGACCTGGAAGGCATATAAAATGGGTCTTGTCAAAGCAGATTTACACGTTGATATTGTGTTGGCTGCTAACCCTTGACCATGGAGGTGGATGAAGAAAGATAAGCAGAAGTCCGTCGAGATCTTTTGCGGATTCTTCGCCTTGACAAAGGCCACCCATTTCCTCCAAGATGACTCATATTGCCTTCTAGTAGATTTGCACTTATATTCCTCTAGGAAGTCTATACTGTCTTTCGAAATCCCGAAACGTTTTCTCACCGCTAGGGAGAGAAAATCATGAGCTGCAGGTTCCGGGTTTTCTGTGATGAAGCGCAGACAGTCGACTTCTGAACTCGCTGGGTCAGAACTGGATCTGGTAACGGTAGACACTTCAGCCGTAGTTCCAATGCCAGAGGGAACCACACGCTGTTCGGCCACTTGTGAGCCACTATTGCCGCTACTCCCTTGAAAGATCTCAGTTTGTTGAGGACCCTCAACAGAAGGTTGTGAGGAGGGAACAGGTAAATCCTGGACCATCTGTTCCAGTCGAGGGACATCGCGTCCACTGCTTCCGCCAAGGGACACGTAAAGGGGTAACTTCTTGTTGTCTTTCGTCGCAAAGAGGTCTATCTGCAGTTCTGGGACTTGACTCAAGATGAAGGAGAATGATCCTGTGTCTAGGGACCATTCCGACTCTATCGGTGTGAACCTGGATAGAGCGTCCGCTGTCACATTGCGGACTCCTTGAAGGTGAACTGCCGACAGGTACCACTTCTTCTTTTCCGCCAGTCGAAAGATGGCCAACATCACCTGGTTGAGTGGTGGTGACCTCGATCCTTGTTGATTCAAGCATCTCACAATCACCTCGCTGTCCAGCACCAACCTTATGTGGATCGAGCGACGAGGGGAGACTTTCTTCAAGGTAAGGAGTACTGCCATAGCTGCCAGAAAGTTTATGTGAAATGTCTTGAATAGATTGGACCAAGTCCCTTGGGCCTTCTTCCGATGAGAATGACCTCCCCACCCCTCCTTCGAGGCGTCTGTGTGAATAGTCAACTTCTTTAGTTGCCTGACTTGGGGCCAAGGCCTGAGAAGCGTACGTAGATGAAGCGGAACTGGTCTTATCAGATCTCTTCGCGCATTTGATGCATAACTTCTCCAAACTCCGGTTGCATCCTTTAGCTGTGCTCTTAGCACCGGGTCTGTTACTGAGGCAAACTGGAGAGAACCCAGCACTCTCTCCTGTTCGCGTCTTGATATCCTTTTGGAATCCAGAAGTCTCCTGACAGAACCAGCTATCTCCTTCCTCTTCTTCGCCGGGATGGAGAGTTGGTGTGACACTAGGTCTCAGTGGATTCCCAACCACTGGAACTTTTGAGATGGAGAAAGTCGAGACTTTTTCTGTTGATCTTGAAGCCTAGATACTCTAGGAACTGGATCACCTGTAGGGAAGCTTGCAAACATTCTGTCTTGGATGCTGCCCACACTAGCCAGTCGTCCAGGTAGGCTACCACCTGGATTCCCTTTAGGCGTAATTGTTTGAGAGCTACGCTCACAAGCTTTGAAAAGATCCTTGGGGCTATGTTTAGCCCGAATGGCATGGCTCTGAAGGCGTAGAGTCTTCGATGTAGCTTGAACCCTAGGTAGGGGGAGAGTTGACGATTGATTGGAACGTGCCAATAGGCGTCTGACAAATCTATGGAGACGGTAAATGCCCTCTTGGGCAGTAAGGTCCTTATGTGTTGCAGTGTTAGCATCTTGGACTTGCAGTTCACAATGAACTTGTTGAGTGGCGACAAGTCCAGAATGACTCTGAGTTTTTCTGAGTCCTTCTTGGGAACACAAAACAGCCTCCCTTGGAATTGATGGACTTTTATCCTTCGGATTACACTTTTCTCCAACAGTTCTTGAATGTACTCCTCCAGCACGGGGGTGGAGTGTTGGAAAAATCGAGGGCACGGGGCTGGAGTGCTGTACCAGCTCCAACCCAGTCCATTCTTGAGTAGGCTGTGGGCCCAGGGATCGAAGGTCCACCGATCCCGAAAATTCTGAAGTCTCCCCCCTACCGGTATCATCTCCCTTTGACTGCTGTTGCCCTGAGGCCCTGCCTCCTTGACCGCGACCACCCCTGAATCCCCTCCCCCTTGAGGGGCGTCTAGACGAACCTCTGGCTGCTCCTCTAGGCTTCGCTCGAAAGGTAGTTGACTGCCTTTCGAACGCTGGGTTAAATGCCGGAGACTGCGTCGACACGGCTTGGGGTACCCACTGGTACGTGGTCGGGGTTTGTGCCACCATCCGGGGCACTGTAGGCATAGGAAATTGCTGTTGCTGCTGCTGTTCGAATGGCTTGGCTGGCTGAGAGGGTAGCCTAGTCTTCTTAGTCTTCCTCTTTGGTTGGGGACCCTCATCCGGGGAAGACTTTCTCTTGAGGGATAGACCCCATTTCTGGAGAAGGTTTCTATTATCCGTGGCGGCCTTATCTACAACCTCCTTGACCGCTTCACTAGGGAAGAGGTCTTTGCCCCAAATGTTGGAGGAGATTAGCTTCCTTGGTTTGTGCCTCACCGCAGCCGAGGCGAACACGACTTCCCTACAAGCCCTCCTAGCTTTGACGAAGCTATAAAGGTCCTTCGTCACTGTGACTAGGTGTGTCTTAGCCACTACCATGAACATCTCATGGACCTTGGGGTCACTTGCCATTGTCTCCAGAGTTGTTTGATGAGACATTGAGGCAGCAAGTCTTTCTTTTGTCTCAAGTTCCCTTCGCAAAAGAAAGTCAGACAGCTTGGGGAGGTTCTCACCGAACTGACGTCCGGCAATATCAGCCTCCAACTTCCCGACTGAGAAGGTAAGATGGACGTCCTTCCAGTCCTTTTGGTCCATGGGTAGGGCCAAAGACTAAGGTTTACACTCTTCCAAGGAGGGGCATGGCTTACCTGCCTCGACTGCTTTCAGCACAGCCGTAAACCCTTTCTGCATAAAGGGGAAGGCTCTAAAAGGAAAGGACACAAAGGAAGGGTGCTTCTTACTCAAAGCAGGTACCTTCGAGTTTGTGAAGCCCCTCTCTTTCATCGAGCTTGACAATAAAGCTTGAGCCTTAGCGTGGTCCAAAACTATGACCTCCTTCTGCTCTGTTTCTTCATTTGAGGCTGGTTCCTTCCTTAGACGGACATAAAATGTCCGGATACGACTCCTTGCTGGGCCAGAATTCCACCTCCTCAAGGGGGACTGAGCCCAACTTCTCCGAAATGACGATTTTTCCCGTCGTCATAAGCATGTGCTCAGCATACTTCCAAGGGTTATCATCTGAGCACAAGGGAAGGTCTTTCACGCTGAGCTTTTTCTGGGGCCCACGTGATACTGCAAGTCTCCGCATCTCCAGCTCCATTGCAGCCGCCTTCTCATTATTCTCCCTCTGCATCTGTTGGATCATTCCAACGATGGAGGAAAGGGTTTTTCCCAGATCATCTGGGAGAGAGGACGATGTTGAGGGAATAGGTTCGGTGGCCTGAACAGGAGTAGCCGACATCTCGTCGACCTCTTCCTCTTCATTGTCTGGAGCCTGCTCTTCATCCTGGTCTTCTGCCAGAAGGTCATCTTCCAGACGCTCGGACACCTCTGACATCCTATCGTCCAATTGGATGTCCTGCAGGGCGTCCGCGACTTCAGAATCCACAGGGATCTGAACCACTGGTATCTCCACTTGGGGCTGGGGAATCACTGCATCAGCTGATGCCCTGGGGAAAAGGTAAGCCCTCATCTTCTCACTTGGAAGATAAGGCCCAGAAGTGTTCTTCTGACAGCCCCTTACCCAGGTACGAAGCTTCTCCCTTGCTGCGTCCCTTGACTCCGCCGTCTTAGGGGAATAAAAAGCCTCAGTAATCAGGTTTGTGCACACGGTACATACCTGCGGGTCCCAATACCGGAGATCACCTTTGGAGACTGCGCATGCTGCGTGCCTCCTACACAATCATGTCCGCAGAAGTTCTTGCTGCGGACGTTGCAGAAAACGCTTCCACACTTCGGATGGTCCTCCTGTAAAGAGAAGAAAAATCCATGAGTATCAAGTGACCTACGTATCACTGGATATACATAGCTTAGCACAACTAAACTAGAAAGGAAAGACACACACTTGTATTTCCCGCACAGTCAATTGCTGCAACCTTCCAGATAATAAAATCGTATGGTCAATCTATTCTAGAGCAACCAATGAATAGTTTCCAGAGGAAACAGGTGTAGCTCACACCCAAAAAATGATTTTAAAATGCTGGATATTAGACAAGAAAGAACTCACTTTCTTTATCTGTAAGGTTACACCAAAGGGTTGTGCGAGACAACACAAAAGTGTTAGAAAAACTTATAATTACTATACTACAGTTTTCTCCCTACAGTATATGCTATACTGAAAAATACTGGCTACAGTATAGAAGGTAATGTGCCGGCCAGCACACACCTTAACTAGTTCCAAAGTATACTACATAAGAACTATAAGGTGGAAGAACGCTGGTTCAAATGCATGTGCCGGCCGGCAATGACTGCTGGCCGGCCACTACACAAGATAGCACCCGGCTGCCGGCCACCAATCGTAGCGGCCAGCAGACAATGGTGTGATATAAAGCCGGCCGGCAAAGGTATACAACCAATGCCGGCCGGCACAAAAGAACCAGAGAACTTCGACTGCCCGGCTGCCGGCCACTCAGGTCGGCAGCCGGGCTAGAGTACAACACTAGAAGAAAACAGAATGGATGCTGGGATAAGAGATTGTACTACCTCATAACCCGGCAACCCGAAAGAGTGCACATAAGGAAGGGGAGAATATAACTTCAGGCTTCCTGACCAATGCCATCTGGCTCTACAGACAAACATGGATGAGAGACCAAGGGAGGTCTGGGCAGCACTCAAAGCGGCACGCACTGCCGGCCGGCAAGGGACTGAGTTAACCCCGCATCCTAACCTATGCTAGGTACAGATGTAAAATGACAGACAGGAATGCAATGGCTAGGCCATCACAAAGGACAGAGGGGGAAAGGGAGAAGAGGGTCCTGCCAACCTTGCTCTAATAATGAATCACCCGCAGCCAAGAAAACTCATCTTAGCCTAGGGGAGATCCGAGGAGGGAGGCCAGCAATACTTGCCAACTCCCTCGGAACCAAAGCAAGGAAGGCGTTGTTATTCACTGAAAAGAGGATCTTATCCTCCACACCGAGAACAACAACACAGGACTAGTCTGCTAGATCACAAGAAGAAGGAATCATCTCGTACAGAAACCTTCGAAAGTGAACTAAGGAGGCTAAGCCTCCTATGTCTGTTGTCAGTCTAGCGAGGGAATCTCAACCACAAGCTAGACATCAACAGACTCAGACTAAGAACTCTGATGTCTTGCCCCCTCCCTGAAGCCAGACTTACTGGAAACAGGAAGGAACAGAAACACCCTAATATAGTTGTATCTAAAGTCAATTCAGATAAACCATTAGGGTTAACCCCAAGGCTTAAACAGAGGGAAAGGGATTGCACACCTTCTCCGTAGAGAAGAGAGCAACCGGGGAGTGTGAGAAAGTATACTAAGGCCCCATAGACAACTAGCCTAGGCGCAAAGAGAATCGATTACCTAAATCACCGAAACTCACTCGTATACTATCTTAGAAGAAATCAACATAATCTTAAATGTATAAAACTGCCTAAAGCTTCAATAAAATTTTAAAACACTCGAAAATCTGAATATCATGCAGGAAAGTACTAGGGCCAAACGACTAGGCTACAAGATCTAGCGTAGGCCAGAATCGGCAAATCCTTCGCCAAAACAAAAATACTCAAAGCATCATATAAAGAAATCCTATGTAACGCTAAACAGCTAAAATTATTAAAGCAAATCAGCCGGGAACGTCGCTCTGGCTAACTAAATAACTCATACCTAGAGAGCGACAGCGTCCAGGACGCCTCCGGTAGGCAACAGCTCTTGTAACAACGATATCACTATCAAATCACTTTTAAAATTACCAAGAGCTTACATTTATACATAAAAGAAATAATACTCAACTTATCAGAAGCAGAAGAAGTTGGAGAAAGCATTATAAGTTGAAATAATCCAAGAATTGCGAGAAACACAGGGAAAAAACACCAAGTTATTGAGCTACACAAAAAGAAATACAGATGGCGCCGTGAGCGGCGCAATGCACGCTTACGAAACGAGAGAGGAGAGATACCTTGCGAGCGGCTCTCCTTTCTTTCTCGTTTTCGTTTTCTTGCCAATTGACCCCTTCGAAGTTTTAACTCTGTTCGGGGTGCAGATTGCTATGTGGCGTGTCAAGAATACGCCCTCTGATATTTCGCGATATCCCTGGTTCTTTTATTAGGGATATTCGCTCCAGGAGTTAGAATTCTGGGTACCTTAAGGTAAATTCTCGGGGAATATCGCCGTAGTTATAATATACCCAAGGAAGCTACCCTTTAGGAACTTCCATCAGGACGACATGGCTTGAGCCCAAAAACGGATTTTGAGCGAAGCGAAAAATCTATTTTTGGGTGAGATAGCCATGGCGTCCTGATGGAAGGTTCCTTTTTGGTAGCTTCCTTGGGTATATAACTACTAGATATTCCCAGAGAATTTAACCACAGGATATCACAGAATTCTAACTTCTGGAGCGAGTATCGTAAAGGTTTCCCTTTAAGACATCGTATATCAACAGGGGACGCATGTATTAACACGCCACATAGCTATCTGCACCCCACATAGAGTTAACACTTCGATGTGTAGGGGCGGAGAATAGCTGGGGAGCCGTTCCACAGCTAATCTCGTCCGTGGCTACTTTTGGTACTCGAGACGTAAACAAACGGGCGCCATTGCTAAATGACGTCACGTCCGTCCTCATCCTGAAGCCAGTTGCTTGCCGATCACCATGATACAGCAGGACAGGGTGGGTCCTGAAAAAACTGGACGAAGTAGCAAGGAGGGTCCATCAGGACGCCATGGCTATCTCACCCAAAAATAGATTTTTCGCTTCGCTCAAAATCCGATTTTTGGGCTCAAGCCATGGCGTCCTGATGGAAGAATACCAGAGAATCAATGTATCGTGGTAGATTTTCCCCTTGAAGTGTAAGTGCCGAGGGCTTTGAACAGGTTAGCATAGTAATCTCAATAGAGGAACCGTAGGGAAGAAAACTTCCTGCTCCCCTGGCAGTGAAGTCCCAACGGACCATGCTGAAGATCAAAGTGGTCATTGAAGGGCTACCCACCTTGCTGGGAGAACATGAAGAACTCGGAGACAAGACTGAATGGTTGGTATTCATATAGGAACATTCTCAAAAACAGACAAGTGGTGGTTAGGCACTGTATGTGAAGAGAGAGAATCGTCTGGTCTCGAAGGTATGATGTAAGTAAGTATTCGGGTAGGAATATTACATTGCAGAGGTGAGTATATAATAAGGATTGAATCCTTAGTAATCTTCATCGTATATAAGAGGAAGGGGATAATAAAACTATGAAAGTCATGTATTTCATAGTATAAGTAGGAGCGGATTGAGACGCACAAGTAATAAAATAGAAATTTTATTTCACAATTGCAGAATATGGTAATTAAATGCAATAAGTATGTAAAAGTAATTTACAACAAATTATAATGTACATAGTAATGAAAGACTTGCTCTTGAATCTGAAAGAGAATTTCAAATTATTAGTAGGCACTCGTTCCAGAGGAACGTCAGTCTTTAAAAAGAAAACACATCATGCTCTAGGCATGCAGCACTCATGTGACGACTATGACATTTCACCTGGGAGAAAAACAGTATATGAAAAGCACTAAGTGTCTTTGAAATCACTACGTATCACACGAGGGTCAACATAGGCACCCGAGGAGTTAGAGTCCCAAGTAACTCACTGTTCTATGCAGAGTTAGGTGCAGGTTTCATAACACTACCTGCGGCTACCACAAAATGTTTGACTTCATGCACTTGTTTCGCATAATGTTTGAAGAAAACACGCGAGGATTTCCAGCCTGTGGAACTCTTAAGGCTTTCAAAATCCATACTCTGAAAGAAATTCAGAGACGATGCAACTTTTCTAGGATCGTGACCTGCGGGTGTACTGTCAGGATCCGCTCTGCGAATGAAGTAGGTGATTTTCGCTCGTAGTTGTTTCAGTGACAGGTCGCTGCCCGATGTTTCTCCTTTGAAGAGTTGGCCTCCACCAAAGTCAGAAGTTCTACGAAGATAGACCTTGAGGCTCTCTACTGGACATAGAGAGGCATCTTCTTTCAGGGGGCAGATTCTCCAAGGGCCCCATCTTTTGGTGGGTAGTTCGTTTTTGGCGAGAAACGTCGGATCCGGGAAGAGGGTAAGGTCTCCTTAATCTGTAAACAGAATGTGACCCTCGTCCCTTGATAATGCCACTATTTCGCTGACTCGGGCTCCTGAGGCAAGAGCAAAAAGAAAAATAACTTTTTGAGTCAGATCCTTGAGAGGGCACGAATCATTGTCCAAGTTGGAGGCAAAATGGAGCACCTTGTCCAGGGACCAGGAGATCGGTTTTGGTGGGGGTGCTGGGCGTAGACGAGCGCATGCCTTTGGCAGTTTATTGAAGATGTCGTTGGACAGATCAATCTGGAAGGCGTACATTAGTGGTCTAGTCAAGGCCGATTTGCAAGTAGAAATCGTGTTGGCTACCAAGCCTTGTCCATGAAGGTGAATGAAGAAGGACATGCAAAAATCGATGGTGATTTCCGTAGGATTTTTTGCCTTGACAAATGAGACCCATTTTCTCCAGGATGATTCGTATTGCCGTCGTGTGGATTCGGTCTTGTATTCCTCGAGGAAGTCGAGACTCTTCTTCGATATCCCGAACCTTTTCTTCACGGCTAGGGAGAGAAAATCATGAGATGAAGGTCCCTGACTTTCAATGATGAAGCGAAGACAGTCAACTTCTGTACTTGCTGGGAGAGAACTGGGCCCGGGAGAGGGATCAGCGTGGGTTGTAGCTCCAGGACTAGGGGGTACCAGTTGCTCCGAGGCCACTTGGGAGCCACTAGGGCTGCTGTTCCTTTGAAGGTTCTCAGTTTGGAGAGGACTTTCAGCAGAAGGTTGGTGGGAGGGAACAGGTAGATCTTGGACCACCTGTTCCAATCCAGTGACATGGCGTCCACTGCTTCTGCCTTGGGGTCCTCGTACGGGGCCACATATCGAGGAAGTTGATTGTTGTCGCTCGTTGCGAAGAGATCGATCTGAAGTTCCGGGACTTGGTGAGAGATGAAGGAGAATGATCTTGCGTCTAGAGACCATTCCGACTCTATCGGGCTTGTCCGAGATAGAGCGTCCGCCATCACGTTGCGGAATCCTTGTAGGTGAACTGCAGACAGGTGCCATTTCTTCTTCTCTGCCAGACGGAAGATTGTCAGAAGCACCTGATTTATCTGGGGCGATCTTGAGCCTTGGCGATTGAGACATTGAACTACCACCGAGTTGTCTAGGGTTAGACGAATATGGATCGAGGGAGGCGGGGAGAGTTTCTTCAGAGTTAGAAGGACCGCCATGGCCTCCAAGATGTTGATGTGAAACGTCTTGAATAGGGGAGACCATGTTCCTTGAGCCTGTTTTTGGTGGGAGTGACCTCCCCAACCCTCCAGTGAGGCGTCCGTGTGGATGTTGAGTGATGGAGGTGGGTGTTGAAGAGGGATGGACCTTTTCAGGGCCTTTGCTTCCGACCCCGGCTTTAGGAGCAGCCGAAGTCTGTTTGGAAGCCGTCTCTTGAGGTCTCTTCGAGCGATGGATGCGGAACGTCTCCAGACTCCCGCGGCATCCTTTAGCTGTGCACGTAGCACTGGGTTTGTCACTGAGGCGAACTGTAGAGAGCCTAGAACTCGTTCCTGCTGACGTCTTGAGATCCGTTTGGATTTCAGCAGTCGCTTGACAGACCCTGCTATTTCCTTCCTTTTCTTCTGGGGAATGGAAAGGCGGTGTGACTGAAGGTTCCACTGGATTCCTAAACATTGGAACTTCTGAACTGGAGAGAGGCGAGATTTCTTCGCGTTTATCTTGAATCCCAGGTGTTCTAGGAACTGGGTAACTTTGTTGCAGGATCTTAAACAATCCTCGGGCGATGGAGCCCAGACTAGCCAGTCGTCGAGGTAGGCCATCACCTGGACGTCTCGGAGGCGAAGCTGTTGAACGATGGCGTCCACCAGCTTTGTGAAGATCCGAGGGGCCACGTTGAGGCCGAAGGGCATGGCCCTGAAGGCGTAGCTTTTCCTTTGGATTCGAAATCCTAGGTAGGAGGAAGCGTGGTGGTTCATTGGAACGTGCCAGTAGGCATCCGCCAGGTCTATGGAGACCGTGTAGGAACCTTGAGGCAGAAGGGTCCTTATCTGTTGAAGAGTCAGCATCTTGAACTTGTTGTTCGCTATGAACTTGTTGAGGGGGGATAAGTCTAGAATGAATCTGAGCTTGTCGGAGTCCTTCTTGGGGACGCAAAACAGTCTCCCTTGGAACCTGGTTGACTTTACCCTCCTTATCACCTTCTTGTTCAAGAGATCTAGGACATACTCTTCCAGAAGGGGGGTTGATTGTTGGAAGAATTGCTGGAAGGTTGGGGGTGGTTGAGTCCAACTCCAGCCTAGACCCTTCTTGACGATGCTGTGTGCCCAGGGATCGAAGGTCCAACGATCCTGGAATTGGCGGAGTCTTCCTCCCACCGGAAGCACTTCATTGCTCCTGGTGTCCCGAGGGTTTACTGCCTCGGCCGCTAGCTCCCCTTCCTCCTCTGCCTCTGGAGGGACGGCGAGATGCGTCTCTGCCTGCACCTCTGTTTGAGCCTCTACCTTTGGGACGAAAGGTAGTCGTCTGTTGCTCGAAAGCAGGGGTGAAAACCGGCGACTGTGACAAGACCGGTTGGGTGACCAGCTGAAAGGTCTGCTGTGGCTGAGCTGCCACTTGGGGAGTAGCGGGTCCCGGAAACTGCCGTCTCTGTTGACGTTGCTGGGGTTTCTGCTTGGAGGATTTCCTCTTAGGTTGAGGGCCGTCGTCCTGAGAGGATTTCCTCTTCTTCGACATGCCCCACTTGTGGAGAAGGTTCCTGTTCTCCGTGGGGGCCTTGTCGATGATCTCTTTCACAAGGGCAGAGGGAAAGAGGTGCTTACCCCAGATGTTGGAGGAAATCAGCCTCCGGGGTTCGTGTCTCACTGTGGCACTGGAGAACACAAATTCACGACAGGCTCTACGAGCCTTCACGAAGCTGTACAGGTCTTTAACTACAGTCGCCAAATACGTTTTGGCGAGCACCATGTAGTGATCGCGGACTCTAGTGTCACCGGCCATGACGTCGACCTGTACCTGGAGGGACATGGATGCGGCGAGCCTTTCCTTCGTGTCATGTTCCCGACGAAGGAGATGGTCATTAAGTTTCGGGAGGTCTTCGTTAAACTGACGTCCAGCAACGTCATGTTCTAGTTTCCCCACCACGAAAGTATGCTGGACATCTTTCCAGTGTCGAACATCGGGGGGAGTAATCAGGGAGAAGGGTCTGCACTCCTCCAGTGCAGGGCAAGGTTTCCCTTCTTCCCCTGCCTTGTGTACCGCAGCGAAGGCCTTTTCCATGAAGGGGAGGATTGCATCATCTGGTGCGACGTAGGTAGGGTGCTTCTTGCTCAGCGCCGGAAGCTTTGAGCAGGTAAAACCCCTACTTTTAACAGCATTGGCCAGCATAGCCTGGGCCTTCGGGAGATCGAACACTATCACCTCCTTAGGTTCGGTCTCTTCTTTAGAGGCAGGTTCGGATCGAAGTCGGACGTAACAGTCCGGATAAGCCTCAAAACTCGGGAAGAATTCCACTTCTTCCAGGGCAACTGAGCCGATCTTCTCACTGACGAAGATCCTGCCCGTTGTGATAGGCATGTGCTCGGCATACCTCCAGGGGTTGGCGTGCGAACATGCCGGGAGGTCCTTAACCGAAATCCTTTTCGGCTCCTTTGAACTTCCCATGGTCCTGATGTATTCGTGTGTCTCACGGAGTTTCTTGTCCATAAGAGCTTCGAGCATACGGAACATCTCCTGGGCGCTGGATGGGATGGGGTCCGGGGTGGCGGAGGTAGACGGGAGTGATACATCCGTCGGTGTAGGAGTTGGGGCGGGGGTGGAAGGCGGAGCGACCTCTTGCTCCGACTCGGTGTATTCCACTTGGTCTTCCTCATAGTCCAGTTCTTCGGCCATGAGGTTCCTCTCCGTGGTCTCCGACACCTCCGACATACGTTCCGCGTTGTCGGTATCCAGGTGACACTCGTGCATGGACTGGGCCATGACTACATCGGGTTCCACCGTTATCTGGACGGTGGGGATCTGATCCTTGGGGACCACAGAGTCTGGGGATGCCTTCGGGAAAAGCAAGGCCCTCAAGTCTTCAGTGGCAAGGTATGGTCCAGTGGCGTTCTTCTGGAAGCCACGCACCCATTTGCGTAGCTTCTCTCGAGAAGCGTCCCTAACCTCCGCTGAGGGAGGATTATTGAACGCCTCGACCAGGCGGTTCTTGCAGACTGTACAGTTCTGCGGGTCCCAAAACTTCAGATCGCCTTTCTTGTTTGCGCAAGGGGCGTGGGTCCTACACGCCGTGTGCCCGTAGAAGTGCGGGCGCTTCACTGCACAGAAGCCGTCATCGCACTTCACGTACTCCTCCTGTAAGAGAAAGAGAACATGAGTATGGGGCAGTCATAAGAATGACTTATATTCTAAAGTTAAATATTAAAGGATTAATCTTTAACTTAATATTAAGTGGTATAAACAATGTGATGTTTTGAGAGTGGGCGGAAATGAAGGAGATAGACACATACTCCGTGTAACCCGCCCGGCTGGTTACCGTAACCTTATCCATAGGCAATTTGTTTGTGACCGAGGGCACAGGGCAGAATTCTTCATAGATTGCCAGGGAGGCAGGGGGAATTCTAGTAGGAATTGCCAAGGATATAAAACTGGGACTGAGGCCACTCAGACCATAGAATTGGGAACGTAGACGATCCCATAGGGTAACGGTTTCCGGCAACCAGCCGTGCTAAGATACACACAGCATGCTGGAAATTTGTGATATGCAAGAAGACAGCATGGTTTATTAATAGAACGGTAAGATAATACCTATCTATTTATGTAGTCAAACCATCTGGTTGCAATGTAGGGCTATCAGCATGAGATGATAGCTAGGAGAAGGGGTGCAAGTCGCTTTGACGCCTCCGGGAGGCTTCGGCAGACCAATGGCATGCCGGAGGCCGCTCCAGCAGAGTTTCTGGCATTAGGGAAGACAAATATATAAGTCAGGAGTAATGCCAGGATGGCGGCCGCCGGCACAACGGCGGTACGCCGGCGGGAAGCGGCGGCTCCGGCAGCCGAAGGTTGCCGGCTTGGTGACAGGGACAAGGAAGAGCTATAGCAGAACCGGACTGCCGGCACTCCGGGGGCCGGACCGATGGACGGACGACCGAAGCTATGAGGTATGAGGGAAGGCCATCGGCTGTACTCCGACGGGAGGCGGCAGTCCCCCGGCACACGGAGGACTGACGGCCCAGGGGGCAAGGAATGTGTCACCAAGGGAGGGAGGTGGGTATCACCGACAGGGGAGGCGGCAAGGGACCGGCACCAGGACAGTGAAAGAGACAGAAGGAGGGATGTAGGGGTACGGACACGGACCCCAAGACATCCCACCTGAATGGGTGTACCCATGATAGAGGCTAGCCCTATCACCCAGTGGCAGGGGCCGCAGGCGGCCGGGAGCCAGGGTAGCCCAAGGGAGGGCTAGGGAACACCCAAGAGGGGGGAGAACCCTTGCGGACAAAACGCAACCAGTGGCTAACCCCATAGGACACTATGAAGGGTATATGTACCAGAGCGGACTGCACACAGGGACTCAGGGTAGCCCTATCACTCCACCCTAAGGAGGAGTTGTAGGACAGGGGACAGATGGGTATAGACTAACCTAAGTATAGGCTAGGCCATACAAGAGATAGGTGGGGAGGGGAGAAGAAGGGTCTTCTATAGGAGAGGTTCTGTACCAAAGCGGCCACCAAGGAAGGGAGGACGCTCCCTAGCCTAAGGTTAGGCAGCCTGTCTGAAAACGGTGCATGGGTACCGTTTCAGCAAGGCACAGAACTAACACCCGCCAAGCCTAACCTAGAGCAGGGATGTTACACCCTGAACTAGGAAGGATGGAAGACGTATCGCATTGCAGGGAAGGTCAGGAAGCCTAGCCTCAGCAATAGAGGAAGGGCAGGCCGTTCCTCATTCTCGGACGCAGCCCTAAGGGGGGATCATTCCCTTAGGGAGGACAGAGAAGCGATAAGTACTCTGGTATGAGCTTGATCCCCTTACGAGGTAGGGGGAGCAAGGCTACGCAGAGGGAATGCCCTAAGGCAGCGGGTGAGGGAGCATATAAGGGGCCTACAATTAGGTTAGGTTAGAGAGGCACACTGTCAAACCTATCCCCTATATGGTCCCTGAAGGCGAAAACACTTGCATCACAGTAAACAGTATCATAAAATAATGCCACTATCTTCATAACTAAACCTAGGATCACTGAAATATATCATGCATGAACACTGATGATAGGCACTCTGGCATAGGGGCTAGACCAGCGAACTGGTATGGGGTCAGTCGATGACCAATAAAAGAGCGTCAAAACACGATATATAAAGTTCCTAGCTATGAAGACTAAATAACTAATAGTATGGATTAGTTAATGAGGCCGGAAAACACTGTTGAGGCTAGCTAAATAAGGCATGCAAAACAACAGCGACGCCATAAAATGGCGAGTCCGGTAGTAGCACAGCTCTGCCACAAAACATACAATATCTCGAAAAGTAAAAGTTACTTTACGGTCAGAGCTTATTTAAACAATACTGGAACCTTGTACTCAACTTTCCAGAAGAAGGCGAGGCCGAGGGTAGAGACATGGCTAAGATGCAAGTCGATAAGATACGCACAGGGAAAAATCCGTCTAGTAAGGCAAGCTACTAAGCGAAGGATGAGGACGGACGTGCCGTCATTTAGCAATGGCGCCCGTTTGTTTACGTCTCGAGTACCAAAAGTAGCCACGGACGAGATTAGCTGTGGAACGGCTTCCCAGCTATTCTCCGCCCCTACACATCGAAGTGTTAACTCTATGTGGGGTGCAGATAGCTATATGGCGCGTTAATACATGCGTCCCCTGTTGATATACGATGTCTTAAAGGGAAACCTTTACGATACTCGCTCCAGAAGTTAGAATTTTGTGATAACCTGTGGTTAAATTCTCTGGGAATATCTAGTAGTTATATACCCAAGGAAGCTACCAAAAAGGAACCTTCCATCAGGACGCCATGGCTTGAGCCCAAAAAAGAAAGTATACTAAAGCCCCTAGGCTAGTAGCCTAAGAGCATTGAGAATCGTTCACCGAAACTCTCTGTATACTATCTTGGAAGAGGAAAACATAAGGCAGTAATATCATAAATGTGTAAAATATTGCCTGAGCTTCAATAAAACTTTACCAGGAAGGTTATATCATGCATGAAGTGTGTAGGTGCCTAGGCTAGGAAGCCTAGCACTCGTGAGGCTCGATATAAATAGCCAAAACCACGACAACAATGACATAATATAAGAATCCCTAGCTAAAATTCTAAATAGCTAAAGTTATTAAAGCAAATAATGCCGGGAAGGGTCGTTCTGGCTAACTAAATGTACAGAAAGAACAACTGCGTCCATGACGCCATCCGGCTGGGAACAGCTCTTGTTACGTTAATTACAATCTCAATCGAAAAGCAAAACTGGCAAGAGCTTACATTTACACAATTCAAAGATATTACTTAACTTTCCAGAAGCTGATGAGGCTGGTGAAGACATCATAGCGACAAATAACTCCAAAATAGCGAGAGATAACACGGGATAACACCGGTCAACGAAGCTAAGAGAGAAAGAATGGCTTGGTGGCGCCTCGCGGTGGCGATTTGGCGCACTATTTACAGTACAGTGGGAGTGTCAAGAGCGTTGTCTCTTTAATGACTCTCCTTATTCTTGCCACTCTTTCCCCTCGAAGCGAAAGCACTATTGGGGGTGTAGATAGCCATGAGACGTGTCAAGAATTTGTCCTCTGATATTACGCGATATCCCTTCGTAAAATTTTAAGGGATATTTGCTCCAGGAGTTAGAATTCTGGATACCTTTGGTAAATTCTCTGGGATATATCACTGTAGTCAAATATACCTCGGAAGCTACTAATGAAGGAACTTCCATCACAACGACATGGCCTGAGCCAAAAAAGCTATTTAAAGAGTATCAATTTTCTAGAATCAAATGATGTTTCCTATAAAAAATTGTGGCTTGCTGACGAAATCGGATACCGTATTTTAATCTATGATTGAAATGGATGTATACACGGTATAATTTTTTCGTTTCGTATTTAACTGACACTTTAAGAAAACCGATTTTGGTTTCTTCATCTATTTGTAAGTATTGTATAACACAAGAGAGAGAGAGAGAGAGAGAGAGAGAGAGAGAGAGAGAGAGAGAGAGAGAGAGAGAGAGAGAGAGAGAGAGAATCAGCTGTTGTAATCAAATGCCGTGTTTTTGTTTCGTGTACCTCCTGAAGCAAGGAATTGATCGCCACAACTAACAAAAGTCATGTTAATTTCATTCTTAAACTCAGGTTGCCATATGTGAACTAAGGTTTTATTTCTTACAGAGAGAGAGAGAGAGAGAGAGAGAGAGAGAGAGAGAGAGAGAGAGAGATAATTATACCGTGTACTCTACAAAACCAATCTTTGCAAATAAAATGTATATTGTTTAAAATATGACAAAATATTGCAGACTCGTTACCGAAGTTTAGGCTATTCACTGCCGATAAATGAACCCACTCTACTCGTGAAAACCCTGAACGCCCGAAGGAAAAAAAAGCTTTTATATATACTGTACTAAACAAAAATAATGCTTTGATATACCATCATTAACACTGCCATTAAAATTATCGAAAGGTTGGAGAAAGATAAAGATTGCCGAGAACGTAACCACAATTCTGTTTACATTTTGTCAGCTGGACTTGCAAGGTTAACAGTTGATTTCATTGTTCATGTGGAATTTTATCCTTAAATAAGCTATTTATTATGAAAGTATGTTAATAAGATGTAATGTTAATATTGTTTTGTAACATTTATTATAAATCACCGTATTTAGGGCTACCAATATACTTAAAAAATGGAAATTGAGCGAAGCGAAAAATCTATTTTTGGGTGAGATAGCCGTGTCGTCCTGATGGAAGGTTCCTATAAGTAGCTTTCTAGGGTATATTTGACTACAGTAATATTCCCAGAGAATTTACCTTTAGGTCTCCAGAATTCTAACTCCTGGCGCTAATATCCTTAAAATTTTTCCTAAGGATATCGCATAAATCAGGGGACGTATATCTTGATACGACACATAGCAATCTTCATCCCGAATAGCGTTTTCGCTTCAAGGGGGAAAGTGGCAAAATTTAGAAGGAGAGCCAGTATCAAGGTTACCCTTCCCGGAGAGCCAGTATCAAGGTTACCCTTCCCCGTTTACTACTTCAGTATCCAGATGGCGCTGTACGTCGCCGCCATGTTTTATTCCTTGTAGCATTGAGCAAGGTGCTATAGATATAGTAGTTTCGGGAGGGATCATGCCGAAGGCCTTTTCTATGAAAAGGAGGGTGGGTCCATCAGGACGACATGGCTATCTCACCCAAAAATAGATTTTTCGCTTCGCTCAAAATCCGTTTTTTGGGCTCAGGCCATGTCGTCCTGATGGAAGGTTACCAGAGCATTATCAAGAAAGTACTGTATCTGTGGATTTTTCCAAATGTGCCTTAAACTCAGGACGATTCTCCATAGAGACATATGACGTTACCGTTATACGTCATTACTTCTAATCATATACCATGTTAGTGCTTCCTGCCCCCTGCAGGGAAGAGTCATAATAGACTTAGGAAAGAGTCTCGAGGTTTGCATATACCATATAAACAAACATAGCATCAAAAAACGTGCAGGTCTCTCTGCATGCATATCCAGGTAAAGTTTGTACTCGTGCCAGAACAAATGTATTAATTATATTTCGTTCATATCTACATACTGTATGCATATTATTAAGGTAGAATAATACTCCAGCATATATTTATTGAGTTGAATTTGAGGCGAAATGAGACGCAAATACAAATCAAGTATTTATTGGTAATAAATAACCAGCAAATTAACATACATAACATAATGTTAACATAGTGTTAATAAGTTCAATAAGAAACATACATAGCAATCAGTACCAGAAATGTTAATTTCACCTGAAAGGGAAAATATTGTTAGTGCCACAAAACTGAAAATTTATTAAATTTTCTGATATGCATTTCTGCAATTTTGATTATCTAATCACACTGTGTAAGAATACACGGCATAAGTGACATCTCTATGTTTCTTTCACCCTTAATAGATAGAACAGTCCATAGTGCCACCTTGGTGACACTTATCTTAAGATATTGCACTGTGAGGTGTCAACACCTTCACCCGAATTTGACAGTCCCAATCAAATCACTGTTCCTCGCAGCACTAGACAACAGGTTTTAAGACACTACCTGCCGCTACCACAAATTGTTTCAACTCTTGCACTTGCTTCGCGTAGTGTTTAAAGAATACCATGGATGACTTCCATCCAGTGTATGAGCGAAGCCGCTCAAAATCCATGTACAGTATTGGAAGAAGTTTTAAGACGAAGCAATTTTTCTTGGATCATGACCTGCGGGTGTACTGTCAGGATCCGCTCTGCGAATGAAATAGGTGATCTTCGCCCTCAGTTGTCTTAGGGATAGATTTGACCCCGAGGTTTCTCCTTTAAAGAGCTGTCCTCCTCTGAAGTCTGAAGTTCTATGAAGATAGATCTTTAGACACTACTGGACACAGTGAGAGATCTTCCTTCAGAGGGCAGATTCTCCAGGGACCCCACTGTTTGGTAGGTAGCTTGTTCTTGGCGAGAAACGTTGGGTCAAGATCAGTTAACCGCAAGAAGTCTCGCCTTTCTCCAGCTCAGAAGTTTCAATGGTTAGGAATCCAATGGAACTTACAGTCACACCATCTCTCCATTCTATTAAAGAAGAGGAGAGAGATAGCGGGATCTGTCAAGAGACTAATCCAACTCAAGAGGATTTCAAGACGCCAACAGGAAAGAGTATTGGGCTCTCTCCAGTTTGCAGCAGTGACAGACCAGGTGCTAAAAGCACAGCTAAAGGATGCGTCAGGAGTCTGGAGAAGATACGCATCAAACGCTCGAAGAGATCAACTAAGGTTGACACCGACCCAATTGCGCATGCTGCTAAAGCCGTGGTCGACATCCAAGAGCCTAGCGGGGACAATTCCCCTACAACCACCTCAACCATCAGTGGTGATACACACGGACACCTTCCTTGAAGGATGGGGAGGCCATTCTCACAAGAGAAAAGTGCAAGGGAATTGGTCGCACGAGTTCAAAACCTTTCACATCAGCATTTTGGAGGCCATGGCAGTCTTCCTAACGTTGAAGAAACTATCCTCTCGCAGAGCAATCCACATAAGATTAGTCATGGACAACGAAGTGATAGTAAAATGTCTAAATCGACAAGGCTCGAGATCACCTCACATCAATCATGTGATGTTAGCCATCTTCCACCTGGCAAGGTAGAGAAGATGGCACTTATCAGCAGTTCACCTGCAAGGGTTCCACAATGTGACAGCGGACACTCTATCCAGGCGAAAGCCGATATAGACAGAATGGTCCCTAGACGCAGACTCATTCTCCTTCATCTCGAAAAAAGCCCCGGAACTGCAGATCTATCTCTTCGCGACGAGCGACAACAAGAAACGTCATTACGTAGCCCCTTACATGGACCCTCAAGCAGAACCGATAGACGCCAAGTCTCTTGACTGGAACAGATGGAATTGGATTTACCTGTTTCCACCAATCAATCTCTTGCTAAAAGTCCTCGACAAGCTGAGATCCTTCAGAGGAACAGCTGCAGTAGTTGCTCCAAAATGGCCCAAAAGCAATTGGTTCCCTCTAGTTCTAGAATTGAAACTGAAGCTGTTTCCTCTGCCGAACACAGTTTTATCCCAACTGGTTCAGAATTCGACTGTTTACGCTTCATCCACGAGAACCAACAACCTACATCTCATGATTTTTTCGCCCTAGCAGCGAACAAAAAGTTTGGGATCTCGAAGGACAAGGTCGACTTCATTGTAGAGTACAAGTCAAGTTCAACCAGGAGACAATGTGAATCGTCTTGGAACAAATGGGTATCCTTTGTGAAAACAAGGAGACCAACAGAAATTTCAACAGATTTCTGTCTCTCTTTCTTCATCTACCTACTTGAACAAGGCCTGACTTCCACTACAATAACTGCGTGTAAGTCGGCCCTAACTAGACCTCTTCTATACGCCTTTGAGGTGGACCTCACAAGCGAAACCTTCAAGAAGGTGCAAAAGGCATGCACTAGACCCAAGCCGGCAACCCCTCCAAAGCCCATCACATGGTCGTTGATCAAAGTTTGGCACTATGCATCGAACCTAAACAAAGAGGATTGTACTCTAAAGGAGCTAACACAGAAAGTCATTTTTCTGTTCGCAATAACCTCAGGGTCTAGAGTTAGTGAAATAGTGGCCTTATCAGGGATGTAGGCTATATTCAGTTCCTAGACAGAGGAGAACTGAGCCCCTTTCCTGATCCTGCGACTCTTACCAAGAATCTGCCCACTGAAGAAAGATGTCTCTCTTTGCTGAGTAGAGTGTCTTAAGGCCTATCTTCGTAGAACTTCAGATTTCAAGGAAGGACAGCTCTTCCGAAGCGAAACCTCTGGATCAAAATCTTTCCCTAAGACAACTGAGAGCAAAGCTCACCTACTTATTCGCAGAGCGGATCCCGA
>NC_090743.1:78168472-78193472 GCF_036898095.1 Palaemon carinicauda | reverse complement strand
CTCCTACCGGCGTTCCGCCGCTGTGCCGGCGGTCGCCAAGTTGGTATTATGCTTAGATTCTCAATGTGTCTGTCTTAATGCCTTACACCCTGCTGGAGCACCCCTTCTACTACCTGTCGACAACATGCCGACAGTCCTACACTGCAGCCAGATGGCTTAGCCACTTTTATATATAGGTATTGTCTTACCATTCTACTAATGGCTGGGCTGTCTTCTTGCACATTACAATTTTCCAGCATACTGTACTCTGTGTGTCTTAGCATGGTCGGTTGCCGGAACCTAGATCTATACGGGGTCTCCCATTACCCCTTTACCCCAAGGAACTGAGTGGTCTCAGTCCCTGATACACCTCGCAGGCAATCTCTGCTAGAACTTAGCTTCTACCCACCACGGTGATCCATGCAGATCTCCGTTTTGTGTCCCTCGGTCACAAATGAAATTGCCTAGTGATAAGGTTACGGTAACCGACTGGGCGGGATTCACAAGTATGTGTCTATCTACTTCCTTTCCCGCTCCTATTCTCAAACATTACAATATTCATGAATTATTTAATGTTAGATGAAATTTTGACTACTTAAAATTTAACCTTAGAGTAATGTAAGTCATTCTTATGCCTTCCATATACTCATGATCTCTTTCTTTTACAGGAGGAGTATATGAAGTGTGAACACAACTTCTGTGGAGTGAAACGCCCGGATTTCTACGGGCACAAGGCGTGTCGGACCCACGCCCCCTGCGCCAACAAGAAAGGCGACCTGAAGTTCTGGGACCCGCAGCCCTGTACAGTCTGCAAGAGTCGTCTGGTCGAAGCGTTCGACGATCCTCCTTCAGCGGAGGTAAGGGACAACGCTCGGGAGAAGCTAAGCAACTGGGTGCGTGGCTTCCAGAAGAACGCCACCGGACCGTATCTCGCTACCGAAGATTTGAGGGCCTTGCTATTCCCGAAGGCATCAAAAGACTCAGTGGTCCCCAGTGATCAGATTCCCACCGTCCAGATAGTGGTGGAACCTGATGTTGTCATGGCCCAGTCCATGCATGAGTGCCGTCTAGATTCCGACAACGTGGAACGTATGTCGGAAGTGTCGGAAACAACGGAGAGGAACCTCATGGGCGAGGAGCTCGACTATGAGGAAGATCAGGTGGAATACCCTGATTCGGAGCATGAGGTCGCTCCCACTCCTACCCCTGCACCAACTCCTACGCCGACCGAGGAATCCCTTCCTTCAACGTCTGCCACCCCGGACCCTATCCCATCAGGCACTCAGGAGGTCTTCAAGATGCTTGAAGCCCTCATGGATAAGAAACTTCGCGAGACCCACGAGCTATTCAGGTCTAACCTTGGAAGTTTTAAGCAACCGAAACGGATTTCGGTTAAGGACCTCCCTGCCTGCTCGGATACTAACCCATGGAGGTATGCCGAGCACATGCCGATCACCACGGGCAAGATCTTCATCAGTGAGAAGATCGGCTCGATTGCTTTGGAAGAAGTGGAGTTCTTCCTGAATTTTGAGGCTTATCCGTACTGTTACGTCCGACTCAGGTTCGAACCCGCCTCTAAAGAAGAGACCGAACCGAAGGAGGTAATTGTGTTCGATCTCTCGAAGGCCCAGGCTATGCTAGCCAACACGGTGAAGAGTAGGGGCTTCACCATTTCCAAGATGCTGGCGCTTAGTAAAAAGCACCCAACCTTCGTCGCATCGAACAATGCGACCTTCCCCTTTATTGAAAAGGCCTTCACTGCGGTACTGAAAGCAGTGGAAGAAGGGAAACCTTGCCCTGTACTGGAGGAGTGCAGGCCCTTCTCCCTGACTACTCCCCCTGATGATAGACACTGGAAAGACGTCCAGTCGACATTCACAGTGGGGAAGCTAGAGCCTGACGTTGCTGGTCGTCAGTTTAATGAGGACCTCCCAAAACTCAACGATCACCTCCTTCGTCGGGAACAAGATACGAAGGAAAGGCTTGCCGCATCAATGTCCCTCCAGGTACAGCTTGAAGTCATGGCCGGTGACACTAGGATTCCAGACTTCTACATGGTCCTTGCCAAAAGGCATTTGGCAACTGTCATGAAGGACCTGTACAGCTTCACTAGGGCTCGCAGAGCCTGTCGTGAATTCGTGTTCGCGAGCGCTACAGTGAGACACGAACCCCGGAGGCTGATTTTCTCCAACATCTGGGGTAAACACCTCTTTCCCTCCTCCCTAGTGAAAGAGATCGCCGACAAAGCCGCCACGGAGAACAAGAACCTTCTCCATAAGCGGGGCATGTCGAAGAAAAGGAAATCCTCTCAGGACGACAGCCCTCAACCTAAGAGGAAACCTCAGAAACCAAAACCCCAGCAACGTCAACAGAGACGGCAGTTTCCGGGTTCCGCTACTCCCCAAGTGACAGCTCAGCCACAACAAACCTTTCAGCTGGTCACCCAACCGATGGTCTCTCAGTCACCGGTCTTCACCCCTGCATTTGAGCAGCAAACCACTACCTTTCGGCCCAAAGGTAGAGGCTCAAGCAGAGATGTGTCTCGCCGCCCCTCCAGAGGGAGAGGAGGAAGGGGAGCTAGCGGCCGAGGTAGCTAACCCTCGGGAAGCCAGAAGCAATGAAGTGCTTCCGGTGGGAGGAAAACTCCGCCAATTCTAGGATCGTTGGACCTTCGATCCCTGGGCACACAGCATCGTCAAGAAGGGACTAGGCTGGAGCCGGACACAACAACCCCCAGCCTTCCAGCAATTCTTCCAACAGTCAACCCCCCTCCTGGAAGAATACGTCCTAGAACTCTTGAAAGTCAACCAGGTTCCAAGGGAGACTATTTTGCGTCCCCAAGAAGGACTCCGACAAACTCAAGAGTCATTCTAGACTTATCCCCCCTCAACAAGTTCATTGCGAACAACAAGTTCAAGATGCTGACTCTTCAACAAATAAGGACCCTCCTGCCTCAAGGGTCCTACACGGTCTCTATAGACCTGGCGGATGCCTACTGGCACGTTCCAATGAACCATCACGCTTCCTCCTACCTAGGATTTCGACTCCAAAGGAAAAGTTACGCCTTCAGGGCCATACCCTTCGGGCTCAACGTGGCCCCACGGATCTTCACCAAGCTGGCAGACGCCATCATTCAACAGCTCCGCCTTCGCGGCGTCCAAGTGATGGCTTACTTAGACGACTGGCTGGTCTGGGCGACATCGCCCGAAGATTGTGCTCGATCCTGCAACAAAGTCACCCAGTTCCTAGAACACCTGGGATTCAAGATAAACACCGAGAAATCTCGCCTCTCTCCAGCTCAGAAGTTCCAATGGTTAGGAATCCATTGGGATCTTCAGTCACACTGCCTTTCCATCCCACAGAAGAAAAGGAAGGAAATAGCAGGGTCTGTCAAAAAACTGCTGAAATCCAAACGGATCTCAAGACGACAGCAGGAACAAGTTCTAGGCTCTCTACAGTTCGCCTCTGTGACAAACCCAGTGCTTCGTGCACAGCTAAAGGATGCCGCGGGAGTCTGGAGACGTTCTGCATCCATCGCTCGAAGAGACCTCAAGAGACGGCTCTCAAACAGACTTCGGTTACTCTTAAAGCCGTGGTCGGAAGCAAAGGCCCTGAAAAGGTCCATCCCTCTTCAACACCCACCTCCATCGCTCAACATCCACACGGACTCTTCGCTGGAGGGTTGGGGAGGTCACTCCCACCAACGACATGTTCAAGGAACATGGTCTCCCCTATTCAAGACGTTTCACATTAACATCTTGGAGGCCATGGCGGTCCTTCTCACTCTGAAGAAACTCTCTCCGCCTTCCTCGATCCACATCCGTCTGACTCTGGACAACTCGGTGGTAGTCAGATGTCTCAATCGTCAGGGCTCGAGATCGCCCCAGATAAATCAGGTACTTCTTCCGATCTTCCGTCAGGCAGAAAAGAAGAAATGGCACCTGTCTGCAGTTCACCTACAAGGATTCCGCAATGTGACGGCGGACGCTCTATCACGGACAAACCCAATAGAGTCGGAATGGTCTTTAGACGCAAGATCATTCTCCTTCATCTCTCGCCAAGTCCCGGAACTTCAGATCGATCTCTTCGCAACGAGCGACAACAATCAACTTCCTCGTTATGTGGCCCCATACGAGGACCCCAATGCAGAAGCAGTGGACGCCATGTCACTGGATTGGAATAGATGGTCCAGGATATACCTGTTCCCTCCCACCAACCTTCTGCTGAAAGTCCTCTCCAAACTGAGAACCTTCAAAGGGACAGTGGCCCTAGTGGCTCCCAAGTGGCCCCGGAGCAATTGGTACCCCCTGGTCCTGGAGCTGCAGCCCAAGCTGATCCCCCTCCCGGGCCCAGTTCTCTCTCAGCAAGTACAGAAGTCGACTGTCTTCGCTTCATCACTGAAAGTCAGGGACCTTCATCTCATGATTTTCTCTCCCTAGCCGCGAAGAAAAGGTTTGGGATCTCAAAGAAAAGTCTAGACTTCCTCGAGGAATACAAGACCGAATCCACACGACGGCAATACGAATCATCCTGGAGAAAGTGGGTCTCGTTCGTCAAAGCAAAAAATCCTACGGAAATCACCATTGATTTTTGCATGTCCTTCTTCATTCACCTTCATGGACAAGGCTTAGCAGCCAACACGATTTCTACCTGCAAATCGGCTTTGACTAGACCACTACTGTACGCCTTCCAGATTGATCTGTCCAGCGATATCTTCAATAAACTACCAAAGGCATGCGCTAGACTATGCCCAGCACCTCCGCCAAAACCTATCTCCTGGTCCCTGGACAAGGTGCTCCATTTTGTCTCTAACTTGGACAACGATTCGTGCCCTCTCAAGGATCTGACTCAAAAAGTTATATTCCTTTTTGCTCGAGGCAAGTCAGCGAAATACATAGTGGCATTATCAAGAGACGAGGGTCATATCCTGTTCACAGATACAGGAGACCTTACCCTCTTCCCGGATCCGACGTTTCTCGCCAAAAACGAACTACCCACCAAAAGATGGGGCCCTTGGAGAATCTGCCCCCTGAAAGAAGATGCCCTCTATGTCCAGTAGAGAGCCTCAAGGTCTATCTTCGTAGAACTTCTGACTTTGGTGGAGGCCAACTCTTCAAAGGAGAAACATCGGGCAGCGACCTGTCACTGAAACAACTAAGAGCGAAAATCACCTACTTCATTCGCAGAGCGGATCCTGACAGTACACCCGCAGGTCACGATCCTAGAAAAGTCGCATCTTCTCTGAATTTCTTCCAGAGTATGGATTTCGAAAGCCTCAAGAGCTTCACAGGCTGGAAATCTTCGCACGTTTTCTTCAAGCCCTACGCGAAGCAAGTGCATGAAGTCAAACATTTCGTGGTAGCCGCAGGTAGTGTTATGAAACCTGCCTTTTAACTCTGCATAGAACAGCGAGTTACTTGGGACTTTAACTCTACGGGTGCCTGTGTTGACCCTCGTGTGATACATAGTGATTTCATGGACACTTAGTGTTTCTAATAGACTGTTCTTACCAAGGTGAAATGTCATAGACTTCACATGAGTGCCACATGCCTTAGGGCATGATATGTTTTTTCTTTGATAAAGACTAACGTTCCTCTGGAACTTGTGCTTTCTAATTTTGAAATTTCTTTCAGATTCAAGATTGAAGTCTTCTAATTTCTATGTACATTATTTATTATTGTAAATTAACTTTACATACCTTATTGCATTTATTACTACTATAACCTGCAATTTATGAAATAAAATGTCCATTTTATTACTTGTGCGTCTCTCTTCGTTCCTATTCACACTATGAAATACATGAATGTCATAGTTTCATTTACCCCTTTCCTTTGAAATGAGAAGAATAATATATTTTGTCTGTATTATATACTCACCTATGCTGTGTAATATTACTAATTGAATACTTACCTTTGCCATACCTTCGAGACCAGATTATTCTCTAACCATGGAATATAGTGATTAACTATCACTCATCTACTTTTGAGAATGTTCCTACACGAATATTGACCATTCTGTCTTGTCTCCGAGTCTTTCATGAACTCTCCGCAGGGTGAGTAGCCCTTCGATGACCACTTTGAATTTTGGTATAACCCGTTGGGACTTCTCTGCCAGGGGGGGCAGGAAGCTGGATCCCCACGGAACCTCTACCGAGGTCACATTACATACCTCTATTCGAAGCCCTTGGCACTTACTCTAATAAGGGGAAATTTTCCACGATACATTGATTCTCTGGTACTCTTCCATCAGGACATCATGGCTTGAGCCCAAAAAACGGATTTTGAGCGAAGCGAAAAATCTATTTTTGGGTGAGATAGCCATGACGTCCTGATGGACCCTCCCTTCTATTCTAGTCCAGCCTTTCAGGCCCCGCCCTGTCCTGCTGTATCATGGAGATTAGCAAGGAGCTGGCATCAGGATGAGGACAGACGTGATGTCATTTAGCAATGGCGCCCATTTGTTTACGTTTCGAGTACCAAAAGTAGCCACGGACGAGTGTAACTGTGGAACGGCTCCCCAGTTATTCTCTACCTTTCCATATCGAAGTGTTAACTCTATATGGGGTGCAGATAGCTATGTGGCGTATTAATACATGCGTCCCCTGTTGATATACGATGTCTTAAAGGGAAACCTTTAGGATACTCGCACCAGAAGTTAGAATTCTGTGATAACCTCTGGTTTAATTCTCTGGGAATATCCTTGTAGTTAAATATACCCAAGGAAGCTACCGAAGGAACCTTCCATCAGGACGTCATGGCTATCTCACCCAAAAATAGATTTTTCGCTTCGCTCAAAATCCGTTTTCTAGGCCTTTTGCTACTACAAGCCGTAGTTTTTTGGTTGCTTGTGTAGAACAGCTCTTATTAGGCCTATAGCTACTGTCAAGAGTCCCTTAAAACTTCTCTTATACTTCATTCTCTGTTCTTTATCATTTTTCACATCAATTCCTGTTTCTCATATCATATATCTCACTGTTAGTAACTATAATTATTCGGTCAACATTTTGAGGCAGGTTTTTGCTGTCACCGAATATGGCGTTTTAAGAAGGGTCAGCTTTTTCAAGACTTTTCCTTTTTACAGATGGTAATCACTGATTTCTCAAATGTGGGTAAAAACTCTTCCTCGATGCATGGAACCTGAGTAAATCTACAAATAAACTCTCATTGTCAAGCTGTTCTGTTCTCAGTTCAATTTCTTTTGCCATAAATTATCTCAGATAGTATATGAACAGTAAATAACCTGGGGACTTCATCTCTTCTTATAGGTGGTAGGCGAGGCTGTGGTGGCATGGTGGAAATGCTGGACTCATAATCTGTTGGTTCTGAGTTTGAGGCACACTCATTGTTTGATGGTTTTCACTAGTAAGCATAGCCAATTTAATCAATTAGGGAGGGTGGGTTTTAAATTGCAAGACAAATCCCTACTGACCAAACTGAGTTCAGGAGACTTGATTGCCAAAGAAGCCCGGTACCATCTGCCATGCTTACTCTCTTTGTACAACAAAACTAGAAAAAACAAAATATCTGAACAGTCTGGTGTGGACAAAATGAATCATGGCCTTTCACTTGCTGAACTAGTATCTTACATTGAAGATACTCAAATGGACAGTATAGTGGCCCCCATCTTCAACCTCACCGACCTTGTCAATCTATACTCAACAAGGCTACAACAACTTGGGACTGACATTTCAGGACGTGCCTACTCCACTGAGCTCTAAAAGAGAATACTGGCCTACTTTCCTCATTTCCAACAAAGATATTGGAGGAGCAGTGAGAAAAGCATGTGAGCATGATGCTGATGATGATAGTGTTTATCTTGACAGGACTGCAAACATAGTGAGGAGAGACATGTTCAAGATGAAAAACCAGCTTGGTGTTTTTTTTAACCCAAAAGCCAAGAAAATTCTGTTCCACTGTCTCTCTTAGCATTAGTTGCTATGGTGGTGAATGGGCCAAACATTAAGGCACAGTCATCCTCTTCAACAATTCCCCCAGCCAGTGCCAACAATTTCTCAGCTATTAATGTCCAATAGCAAGGTACGAAGTTGGGAGAAACAGCAGGCTCATTGTACCACAAGGAACAACCAAGGATGGTGTGAACCAGGAAAGGAAATACCTGTTCACCAAGAAAGGCAGAACTATTGATAGTCTGCCTCCCTCCTTCACAGGCTGCACTCATCCAGCACACCAAGAGAGCTGCCTACAAGGCTGGTCACTATTGGGCCCATATGATGGATGACCCCTGCTCCAGAGCTTCCATCACCAAGTGAATGGGGTTGGAGCAAGAAACCTAGTGGTGGATGGAGGATTAACTGGACAACCCTACCTGAAACATCAAAATCTTGCAGGGAACTTTTGCGATGAGGCTGCAAGAATGACTGCAGAGGACGCTGCAAAAGCCAGAAGGCGGCTCTTCAGTGTACTGCTCTGTGTCAGTGCAGTGGACTGTGCTCAGCTTGACACATTACACAGAAAACAGTTAATTACTTTTTTACACAATTCCCATTGATATACAATAAGACTATAATAAGCTATAATAAAAATAAAAACATTCCAACACCTAGAAAAATTGTAAAATGCTGTAAAGGTGATAAAGTTTTATTATTTAGTTCAAACTACTAATAAATTGCAATTTTAACCATTATGTGGACAGTAAAATTACCGATTTATGAGCTATAATACAAAATAAATACATTCCCACACCTAGAATTGATTTAACCTACAATATCAAAGAATTTCAAATGAGCGATAGCGGTCATCTTGAAAATGGCCGCCATTTTTGTCACAGGTCAAATCTGAGATGGCCCTAAATCTAAATATCATCATTGAGGCATAGTCTACCTGCAAACCCAATTTCATGCTTGAAATCCACAATACTTTCACCTATCTGCTGTACTATAACACCTTGTTGTGTGAATGTCACAACAAAGTGTAAAGCAAGTTGCAATCTATGAAACCAGTTTAATAAAGCCTCAAATTTTCATCATCATACCAGTTGTATTTAATAATACAGAAAACACTATTAATAATGTGTGTAGTATATACATAATTTAAGATATATATTTTTGCAGTAACAAGCTTGTTTGCATACAAGGATTCTATTATTATTACTTAGTGTACAGTATTGTTAACTTTTGTCTGTGCAGCAACTTGAAAAAAAAAAATAATTCATTTAAACATCCTGCAAGTGTTTCATAAAATACTTGTCATTGAACCCTTTACATGAATAGATTAATATTATTATTATTGTTGTTATTATTGTTATGTTATTTTCATTAGTAAAATAAATTTTTGAATATACTTACCCGATGATCATGTAGCTGTCAACTCCGTTGCCCGACAGAAATCTACGGTCGGGATACGCCAGCGATCGCTATCCAGGTGGGGGTGTACTTCAACAGCGCCATCTGTGGTCAGGTACTCCAGTACTTCTTGTCAACAAGAACTCAATTTTCTCCTCGGTCCACTGGTTCTCTATGGGGAGGAAGGGCGGGTTCTTTAATTCATGATCATCGGGTAAGTATATTCAAAAATTTATTTTACTAATGAAAATAACATTTTTCAATATTAATCTTACCCAATGATCATGTAGCTGATTCACACCCAGGGTGGTGGGTGGAGACCAGCATACATGTTAACAAAGAAGCTAAGTATCCCGTATTTCATTTTATTAGTTATTCAAAATAACATAAAATAAATAAGTACCTGGTAAGGAAGTCGACTTGAACCATTACTCTGCCTTTATTAAGTACGTCTTCCTTACTGAGCGTAGCGGTCCTCTTAGGATGCTGAACGACTCTTAGGTGCTGAAGTATAAAGGGCTGCAACCCATACTAAAGGACCTCATCACAACCTCTAACCTAGGCGCTTCTCAAGAAAGAATTGACCACCCGCCAAATCAACAAGGATGCGGAAGGCTTCTTAGCCGACCGTACAACCCAAAAACAACAATAAAAAGTATTCAAGAGAAAGGTTAAAAAGGTTATGGGATTATGGGAATGTAGTGGCTGAGCCCTCACCTACTACTGCACTCGCTGCTACGAATGGTCCCAGGGTGTAGCAGTTCTCGTAAAGAGACTGGACATCTTTGAGATAGAATGATGCGAACACTGACTTGCTTCTCCAATAGGTTGCATCCATAACACTCTGCAGAGAACGGTTCTGTTTGAAGGCCACTGAAGTAGCCACAGCTCTCACTTCATGTGTCCTTACCTTCAGCAAAGCAAGGTCTTCTTCCTTCAGATGAGAATGTGCTTCTCTAATCAGAAGCCTGATGTAGTAAGAAACTGAGTTCTTAGACATTGGTAGAGAAGGCTTCTTGATAGCACACCATAAGGCTTCTGATTGTCCTCGTAAAGGTTTTGACCTTCTTAGATAGTACCTAAGAGCTCTAACTGGGCAAAGTACTCTCTCCAGTTCGTTCCCCACCAAGTTGGACAGGCTTGGGATCTCGAACGACTTAGGCCAAGGACGTGAAGGAAGCTCGTTTTTAGCCAAAAAACCGAGCTGCAAGGAACATGTAGCCGTTTCAGATGTGAAACCTATGTTCCTGCTGAAGGCGTGGATCTCACTTACTCTTTTAGCTGTTGCCAAGCACACGAGGAAAAGAGTTTTTAATGTGAGGTCCTTAAAAGAGGCTGATTGGAGAGGTTCAAATCTTGATGACATAAGGAACCTTAGGACCACGTCTAGATTCCAGCCTGGAGTGGACAACCGACGTACCTTTGAGGTCTCAAAAGACCTAAGGAGGTCCTGTAGATCTTTGTTGGTGGAAAGATCCAAGCCTCTGTGGCGGAAAACCGCTGCCAACATACTTCTGTAACCCTTGATCGTAGGAGCTGAAAGGGATCTTACGTTCCTTAGATGTAACAGGAAGTCAGCAATCTGGGTTACAGTGGTACTGGTTGAGGAAACTGCATTGGCCTTGCACCAGCTTCGGAAGACTTCCCACTTAGACTGATAGACTCTGAGAGTGGATGTCCTCCTTGCTCTGGCAATCGCTCTGGCTGCCTCCTTCGAAAAGCCTCTAGCTCTTGAGAGTCTTTCGATAGTCTGAAGGCAGTCAGACGAAGAGCGTGGAGGTTTGGGTGTACCTTCCTTACGTGAGGTTGACGTAGAAGGTCCACTCTTAGAGGAAGAGTCCTGGGAACGTCGACCAGCCATTGCAGTACCTCTGTGAACCATTCTCTCGCGGGCCAGAGGGGAGCAACCAACGTCAGCCGTGTCCCTTTGTGAGAGGCGAACTTCTGAAGTACCCTGTTGACAATCTTGAACGGCGGGAATGCATACAGGTCGAGATGGGACCAATCCAGCAGAAAAGCATCCACGTGAACTGCTGCTGGGTCTGGAATCGGAGAACAATACAACGGGAGCCTCTTGGTCATCGAGGTAGCGAACAGATCTATGGTTGGCTGACCCCACAGGGCCCAAAGTCTGCTGCAAACATTCTTGTGAAGGGTCCACTCTGTGGGGATGACCTGACCCTTCCGGCTGAGGCGATCTGCCATGACATTCATATCGCCCTGAATGAACCTCGTTACCAGCGTGAGCTTTCGATCTTTTGACCAGATGAGGAGGTCCCTTGCGATCTCGAACAACTTCCTCGAATGAGTCCCTCCCTGCTTGGAGATGTAAGCCAAGGCTGTGGTGTTGTCGGAGTTCACCTCCACCACCTTGTTTAGCTGGAGGGACTTGAAGTTTATCAAGGCCAGATGAACTGCCAACAACTCCTTGCAATTGATGTGAAGTGTCCTTTGCTCCTGATTCCATGTTCCCGAGCATTCCTGTCCGTCCAATGTCGCACCCCAGCCCGTGTCTGATGCGTCCGAGAAGAGACGGTGGTCGGGGGTCTGAACAGCCAAAGGTAGACCTTCCTTGAGAAGAATGCTGTTCTTCCACCACGTTAGAGTAGACCTCATCTCTTCGGAAACAGGAACTGAGACCGTCTCTAGCGTCATGTCCTTTATCCAGTGAGCAGCTAGATGATACTGAAGGGGGCGGAGGTGGAGTCTCCCTAACTCGATGAACAGGGCTAGCGATGATAGTGTCCCTGTTAGACTCATCCACTGCCTGACTGAGCATCGGTTCCTTCTCAGCATGCTCTGGATGCATTCTAGGGCTTGGTTGATCCTTGGGGCCGACGGAAAAGCCCGAAAAGCTCGACTCTGAATCTCCATACCCAGGTAGACAATGGTCTGGGATGGGACGAGCTGGGACTTCTCTAAATTGACCAGGAGGCCCAATTCCTTGGTCAGATCCATAGTCCATCTGAGATTCTCCAGACAGCGACGACTTGTGGGAGCTCTTAAAAGCCAGTCGTCTAAAAAGAGGGAGGCTCTGATGTCTGCCAAGTGAAGGAATTTCGCAATATTCCTCATCAGTCTGGTAAACACAAGAGGTGCCGTGCTTAGGCCAAAGCACAGGGCTTGGAACTGGTACACAACCTTTCCAAAGACGAATCTCAGGAAAGGTTGGGAGTCTGGATGGATGGGGACGTGAAAGTATGCGTCTTTCAGGTCTAACGAGACCATCCAGTCCTCCTGCCTGACCGCTGCTAGGACCGACTTCGTCGTCTCCATCGTGAACGTCTGCTTGATGACAAAAGCATTGAGAGCACTGACGTCCAGCACCGGTCTCCAACCTCCTGTCTTCTTGGCTACCAGGAAGAGACGGTTGTAAAAGCCCGGGGATTGATGATCCCGGACTATTACCACTGCTTCCTTTTGTAGCAAGAGCGACACCTCTTGTTGCAACGCTAGCCTCTTGTCCTTCTCCTTGTAGTTGGGAGAGAGGTTGATAGGAGATGTAGCTAGAGGGGGATTGCGGCAGAACGGAATTCTGTATCCCTCCCTTAGCCACTTCACAGACTGAGCGTCTGCACCTCTGCTCTCCCAAGCTTGCCAGAAGGTCTTGAGTCTGGCTCCTACAGCTGTCTGGAGAGGAAGGCAGTCAAAACTTGCCTTTTGCGGACTTGGAACCCTTCTTGGACTTGCCACGGTGACTGTCTGCACGGGTACCTCCTCTGCTGGAGGTTCTGCCACGAAAGGGCGGGATGAACCTAGAAGCAGGTGTATCAACTGCTGCAGGGCGGAAGGGTCTAGGCACGGAAGGTAAGGTCTTAGCCTTACGTGCAGAAGAAGCCATCAGATCATGAGTGTCCTTCTGGATAAGTGAGGCAGCCATCCCCTTAATCAACTCCTCCGGAAACAGACACTTGGAGAGAGGAGCAAACAACAACTCTGACTTCTGGCAAGGAGTGATACCAGCAGATAAGGAGCAAAGATGTTCTCTCTTCTTGAGGACTCCTGATACATATGAAGCCGCAAGCTCACCAGACCCATCCCGAATTGCCTTGTCCATGCTAGACATGATCAGCATGGCCGAGTCCTTATCTGAAGGGGAAGTCTTCCTGCTTAAGGCTCCCAAACACCAATCGAGGAAGTTGAATATCTCGAAGGCACGAAAGACTCCCTTCAACAGATGATCAAGATCTGAAAAGGACCAGCAGATCTTCGAACGTCTCATAGCCAACCTGCGGGGAGAGTCAACCAGACTTGAGAAGTCGGCCTGGGCAGAGGCAGGAACCCCCAAGCCAGGTTCCTCTCCCGTGGCATACCAGACGCTCGACTTAGAAGCAAGCTTGGGAGGAGGAAACACAAAAGAGGTCCTTCCCAGTTGCTTCTTGGAATGCAACCAGTCCCCCATAACCCTCAAAGCTCTCCTAGAAGATCTGGCGAGAACAAGCTTGGTGAAGGCAGGCGCAGCAGACTGCATGCCCAGAGCAAACTCGGAGGGAGGAGAACGAGGGGTTGCAGACACAAAATGTTCAGGATACAAGACCCTGAACAAAGCAAGGACCTTGCGAAAGTCTAAGGAAGGTGGCGAAGACTTGTGTCCTTCAACATCAGAGTGAGGTTCATCCAGATGAGCAGCTTCATCATCCGATACATCATCATCCGAAAGTTGAGTTGTGAGTGGCAAAGGCAGAGCAGCAAGCTGACCGGCTGAATCCTGCAGAACGGGTGCATGCGTACCTGCGGATCCAACATCATGCCTCTGCTGGACAGTCTGCGAGCTGGCAACAACAAAAGCAGAGGGCTGGTGTGAGGGAGGGTCTGCGGTGGGCTGAGGAGCATGCGGTATGGTATGCAGAGCATGCTGTAAGGTATGCGGCTCATGCTGCATGGTATGCGGAGCATGCTGTAAGGTCTGCAGAGCATGCTACATGGGCTGAGGAGAATGCCGCATAGTGCTGGAACCCGGCAACTCCTGATGCGGCAGCTCACGCATGTTAGCAGATGGTGCAGCAAGAACATGCGTCTGGCAGGGAGGACTGCGCATCGGTGGAGGAGCTCTCACAGGTGGTGTGTGGGAGCAGGCAGCCGCAGTATCTGCTGAGCGCACAACCTCTGCGGGTAGTAGGCTAACAGGAGAAGGGTTAACCTTCTCGGCATGATACTCCTGCATGAAAGCCGCAAGCTGAGACTGCATAGTCTGCAGCATGGACCACTTAGGGTCTACTGTGGTTGGAGCAACAACAGACGGAGCAGTAGCCTGTTGAGGGACCACTCTACCTCTCTTGGGAGGTGTGCAGTCATCAGATGACTGTGGCGAGTCCGAACTGACCCAGTGGCTACACCTGGGCCGTTGGACAAGCTCGGAAGGGACCTTACGTTTGAGCGGTCGTGAGACCTTGGTCCACCGTTTCCTCCTGGAAACCTCTTCCACAGACGAGGAATGTAAGGGCTCATTCGTCTGTATGTGGATGGGACGATCCTTAACAGATACGTCCGCAACCACTGAGGATACATCCGTGCGCCGATCAAGGCCTGCCGAACCCTTTGGTCCTTCGACATTGCTTCTCCCCTGGGCTTGGGAGCTTGCAAGAGGTCCCGGACTGGGAGGACGACTGGCACGCACAGATGTACCCTCATGCGCAACACTGACACTGACACTATGCACATCACTAGCACTAACACTTCCCACTGCACTCTTCGCTTTCAGCTCTCTGACATCTGCCAAGAGCTGATTGCGGTCACTAACCAACGACTCCACCTTATCACCGAGAGCCTGAATGGCACGCAACATATCAGCCATTGCAGGCTGAGCACTCGTAGCAGGTTCGGGAGTCACCACCACAGGGGAAGGAAAAGGTTGAGGGGCATGGGGAGAGGAAAAATCCACAGAGCGAGAAGAACTCCTCCTATCTCTCTCCTTCTCTAACCTACGTGCATATCTGAGGAATTCGTTAAAATCAAATTCCGAAAGCCCAGCACATTCCCCACATCGATCTTCCAATTGACAGGATTTACCCCTACAATTGGAACATACGGTGTGAGGATCTATAGAGGCCTTCGGAAGACGCCTAGTACAAGTCCTAACACTACACTGCCTGTATTTAGGTACTTGGGAATGGTCAGACATCTTGAATTTAGAAGTAGTCAAGGGGGAATTCCAAAATTAAGCAAAGATCGTCAACCAATAAGTCAAATTAATTCCAAAAGCTTGCTAAGCTAAGGATAAAGCTTCCTGAACAGCGAAGGCTAAACTTTAGAGCAAATACATCACCAAATCGTGAACAAAAGACTCCAAAATCAACAGCGTATCCAAGTAGGTCTTGCCGGCGGCACGACAGAGGAAAAATTGAGTTCTTGTTGACAAGAAGTACTTGAGTACCTGACCACAGATGGCGCTGTTGAAGTACACCCCCACCTGGATAGCGATCGCTGGTGTATCCCGACCGTAGATTTCTGTCGGGCAACGGAGTTGACAGATACATGATCATCGGGTAAGATTAATATTGAAAAATTATAATTATTATTATTATTATCATTACTAACTAAGCTACAACCCTAGTTGAAAAAGCAGGACGATTTAAGCTCTATAAGGACTCCAACAGGAAAAAATAGCCCAGTGAGATAGGGAAACAAGGAAATAAATACACTACAAGAGAAGTACTGTAATGAACAAATAAAGTAAAATATTCTAGGAACAGTAACATTGAAATAGATCTTTCACATATAAACTATACTATAAAAAAATTAAAAAAAGGATTAATTTGGAAGTAATTTGTATTTTTCCTTATGATACAAATCTGTAGTTATTTATAAGGTATTACTTTCGGTAAAGCTGAAAGGACGAGCCATTAAAATTTAGTGAGGGTTAACTACCCATCCCGTTAGTTAGCAGGGGTTAGGGTGGGTAGTTAGCTACCCCTCTCACTCACACACCTGTGACTGTACTTCACTTTGTTTGGAGGTAGGATTTCAAAGGGTGACTGGGTTGGCGGGCAAATCTGTATAAATAGCTACAGGTTTGTATCATTAGGAAAACTACAAATTACTTCTAAATTTATCATTTATTCCATAACTAATACAAACCTACACTATTTATAGGGGTTGACTTACCCATTAGGAGGGTGGATGCCCCTGACAATCTAGCTTTTTGGCTTTACCCGGTGATTCCTTGTTTACGTAGGTTAGTAAAAAAAATAAGGAAACCCTAACACCTCGCTAAACCTTGCTATGCATGATCTGTTGTCTACATAAGCTGTGTGTTGAAATACTAGCAATGTGACTGTCAGGGTAAAAGTTATCCCGAATACATAGGAATCAAGTGAGTTTACCAAGATATTCCCAACATCACCTCGCCAGGCTATGTGGACACAACAGTATTGAAAAAATACTCGGTTACACAAGGGAGCAATGCTTTACTTGCAGTGGTTGAGGTCAGCTGTGCAGACAACCCTGGATGCTGATTTCCCCTAGAGAGGGGAGCATTAAGAAAAAAAAAAAAAAAAGAGCCAGTCACTCCTTTTCATTCCCTGAGACTAAAACCGGGTAACCTGTGCCCTCAACCTTCAGCTACTTGTCCATTAAGGAGCTTGAGGTACTAAACAATCTGTTGTGCAGCCACCACAGGATCGATAAAGAACGCATCGAGTGTCCTGTGGGTCACATCTCGCAGGTAATAGGCGGTGAAGGTCGTTTGATGCTTCCACACACCTGCTTGAAGAACCTGCGCCACAGAGTAGTTTCGTTTGAAGGCCAGGGACGTAGCTATGCCCCTGACTTAGTGTGCTCTGGGTCGTCGTGTTGGAGGAGGATCTGGATTTAGCGCATGGTCAATGACATTGCGAATCCAAGCAAAAATGGTGTTCTTTGTGATCCTCCTCTTATATCTCCAAGTGCTGACGAAGAGCAAAGGAACTCAGGGATGGACTGCTGTTGTTCTTTTGAGTTAAGAGCCTCAAACTCCTTACTGGGCATAGAAACAGATGATCTAGTTCGTCGGTTACAAAGTGGAGACTTGTTATCTGGAGGGAATTGCATCAAGGATCCGGTACCCTCAGATTTTGAGTCTTGGCAAGAAGCTCAGGGACGAAGCTGAAGCTTACCTCTCCCCATCCCCTTGAATAGGTGATATGAAATGAGAGACCATGAAATTCGCTGACTCTTTTGGGCAAAGCAAAAGCGAGTAGGAACACCATCTTCCGTGTGAGGTGGCGATCTGCTGCCTGGAGGTATTTTTAGAGACTGAAGAACCCGAACCACGTTCCAAGGAGGAGGTCTCACTTCTGACTGAGAACAGGTAAGTTCGTAACTCTGTATGAGGAGGGAAAGTTCTGGTGATGAGGATATGTCCACTCCTTTCAGTTTAAAGGCAAGACTCAAAGCCGAGCAATAGCCTTTTACTGCCGAAACTGAAAGGTGCATTTCCTCCTACAAATGCATGAAGAACTCCGCTATTGCTAGAATAGTGGTATCGAGTGGAGAGATATCCCTTCCACGATACAAACCACAAAAAAACGTTTCACTTTACCTGGTAAACTGAGGCTGACGATCTTCGCAGATGTCAAGACATCCTTTCTGCAACTTATGGCAAAATCCTCTCTGAGTGAGGAGATGCTGGATAGTCTCCAGGCGTGAAGATATGGCAAAGCTACGGCTTTGTAATAAATGTTGACATGTGGTTGTCTGAGTAGATTGTGTCGTGGAGGAAGTTTTCTTGGAAGCTCCGAAAGAAGTTGTAGAAGATATGGGAACCATTCTGCTTGATGCCATAGCATAGTTATGAGGGTCATGGAGAGATTGACCAATGTTCTGGCCTTGTTAAGTACTCTTCTTATTAAACAGAATGGAGGCAAGGCATGAACGTCGATGTTGTCCCACCGTTATTATTATCATTATTACTATCCAAGCTACAACCCTAGTTGGAAAAGCAAGATGCTATAAGCCCAGGGGCTCCAATAGGGAAAAATAGCCCAGTGAGGAAAGGAAATAAGGAAATAAATAAATGATGAGAACAAATTAACAATAAATCATTTTAAAAAAGTAACGTCAAAACAGATATGTCAAATATAAACTATTAACAATGTCAAAAACAAATATGTCATATATAAACTATAAAAAGACTCATGTCCGCCTGGTCAACATAAAAACATTTGCTCCAACTTTGAACTTTTGAAGTTCTACTGATTCAACTACCCAATTAGGAAGATCATTCCACAACTTGGTAACAGCTGGAATAAAACTTCTAGAGTACTGCGTAGTATTGAGCTTCATGATGGAGAAGGCCTGGCTATTAGAATTAACTGCCTGCCTAGTATTATGAACAGGATAGAATTGTCCAGGGAGATCTGAATGTAAAGGATGGTCAGAGATATGAAAAATCTTATGCAACATGCATAATGAACTAATTGAACGACGGTGCCAGAGACTAATGTCTACATCAGGAATAAGAAATTTAATAGACTGTAAGTTTCTGTCCAACAAATTAAGATGAGAATCGGCAGCTGAACACCAGACAGGAGAACGATACTCAAAACAAGGTAGAATGAAAGAATTAAAACACTTCTCCAGAATAGATTGATCACCGAAAATCTTAAAAGACTTTCTCAATAAGCCAATTTTTTGTGCAATTGAAGAAGTCACAGACCTAATGTGTTTCTCAAAAGGAAATTTGCTATTGAGAATCACACCTAAAATTTTAAAAGAGTCATATAAATTTAAAGAAACATTATCAATACTGAAATCCGGATGTTGAGGAGCCACCGTCCTTGACCTACTTACAATCATACTTTGCGTTTTGTTAGGATTCAACTTCATACCCCATAATTTGCACCATGCACTAATTTTAGCTAAATCTCTATTAAGGGATTCACCAACCCCAGATCTACATTCAGGGGATGGAATTGATGCAAAGAGAGTAGCATCATCTGCATATGCAACAAGCTTGTTTTCTAGGCCAAACCACATGTTGCTGCATCTTGCCAAAGAGCCATAGAGTCTGGGACTGGAGAGTAGTATAATGGGAGCCTGAAGTTCAGGGACTTTGTAAATAGATCCACAGTCGGAGAACCTCACAAAGTCAGGACTTTGTTGGCTACTAGACGATCCAAAGACGATTTGGAACCCTCAACCTAAGTCACTCTGCTCAGGTTGTCATTGAGCACATTCCTTTTGTCAGGAATGAAGAGAGCTTATAGTGAGACCAAGTGGACTTCTGCCCATCACAGTATCTCTACTGCCAGATGGGATATGGGTTGTGAAAAATACCTCCTTGCTCGTTGATGTAAGCCACTACTGTGGTGTTGTTGCTCATCACTACCACTGATTGACCCACCAGGAACTATTGCAACTGTTGAAGGGCCAGGAAGACAGCCTTCATCTCTAGGAGATTTATGTGTAGGTACTTTTTGAACTCTGACCAAAGGACTGAGGTTGTGTGGTGCAGCACATGGGCCACCCACCCTTCTTTTGATACGTCTGAAAAGAGCATCAAGTCCGGGGGAGAACGTGAAGATCCACGCCCTTCAGCAGGTTCTCATCTGCCACGGACAACTAGAGGTCCTTCTGTTCCTCTGGTCCCATGGGGATCAGAATGTTCGTAGAATAGAAGGCCTGATTCCAGTTAGACTAGCTGCCATTGGAGGGATCGTATCCAGAGGCAGGCATTGGGAACTAGTCGAGCCAGAGATGGTAAGTGCCCGAGGAGACATAGCCACCTCTGGGCTGGGAGTTCCTCTCATCTAAGAAAAGGTCTTGCGACCTCTCTCAGCCTCACTACCCTGTCGCCTGATGGGAAACCTTTGTGCTGGTTGGTGTCTATAATCCTTCCTAGATATACCAGTCTTTGACTGGGAAACAGGGCTGACTTCTTGAGGTTTACCATGATCCCCAGATCTTGGCAAAGCCCTAGAAGTTTGTCTCGGTGCTGAAGAAGAGTTGCCAGCGAGTCGTCCAGATAACAAAGGAGACAGATGCCGAACCTGTGAGCCCAAAATGACACAAGAGCGAACACTCGTGAAGACCTGGAGTGCTGTGGAAAGACCAAAGCACAGCACCTTGAACTGGTATTTCTTATTGTCCAGACTGAATCTCAGATACTTCACTGAAGACGAATAGATTGGGATCTGGAAGTATGCTTCCTTTAGGTCCAGTGTACACATGAAGTCCTGTGTTCTTACCGCTTGTCTGACCATGTCTGCCGTCTCCATGCTGAACGAGGTTTGCTTGACAAACTTGTTTAGAGCTAAGAGGTCAATGACTGGTGTCCAGTCTCTAGATGCCTGGGAAGTCTTCATGGACCTCTTGGAGAGAGCCCTTCTCCAACATGGTCTGGACTTCAGCCTCCAGCTCCTCTGCTGATCCCATCACAAAGGAGCTTTTCGACAGTGAGTCTAGATCAGTAGAGGGAGAGATGAAATGAACGAGACACAATACCCTGCAGTAATCACAGAGATTGTCCAGGGGTTTCGGCCCCAAGCTGCATCCACCTCTTCCAGCAGCGATGTAGGCATACCCCCAATGGTGGACAAGCTACCACCTCTAGGTTGTCTCACTCCATGGGAGGTCTTGGAGCCTTTCCTGTCCTTGGCAGGAGAGGGATTCTTAGACACCTTGTCTTTTGCTGCTGTCTTGTTCATCTATGGTTTTGAATTACTGGTTTGCGGAAGAGCTGGTGGTCTATAGGGAAGAGATGTTAGGGCCCTATGGAGGAGGGAATCTTGGTGTGATTTCCTCAATCTCTCCACAGCCTGCTCGACGTCGCTCAGGTCAAACAACGAGGAACCCTCCAGAGAGGCATTCCAGAGTCTTGTGATATCGACATTTGGGACTTGGTGATAAAACCTCTCAGCTACTAAGTCCCTCCACTTCAGGATAGTGTTGGCCTATCAGGAACTCGATGGTATGAGTACCCAAGTAGGAAGGTTTCCATTGCTTTCCTGGTGCTTTATTTGGAAAAACCCTCAGCCCGCACCAGCGTCCCAACGGATCCCAACCAGGGATCCAGCCATGAAGTAGCCTGCATGGCATCCTTAGCTACTTTTTCTTGGTTAAGGATCTCTGACACAGAGAATAAGACTTGACGACCAAAAAGCCTCTCTAGAGAGACCCACTTCATCAGTTCCTCTGGAGAATGGTGAAGAGGAAGAGCCAAGTGGGGCTTGTCAAGGACCTCATAGTATCTCCTCTACTGGACACTTGGAGGCGGGAGGAGCTTAGAGGACGAGCCTGATCGGAGAGGCAGAGTACTCTGAGAGCTGTGCGGCATCCTTACGCCGGGCACTCATCAGTCCCTGAGACCAGGGCAAAGCTGCATTGGATTTCAGGTGCTTCTGAGTGCCAAAGACACAATCTAGGGCCGTGTCTTTGCCCTCTTGAGGAGCCATCCCCAGGTCTGCCAACCCATTTATGGTCCTCATGCAAGCCAGAACTTGCCAGAAGACGTGCTCTGACTCCCTCTGTTCACCTTCTGAAGAAGGGCAGGCAGCTTGGTCTTCGTTATCTACCGCTGAGGCCTCGTCTCGGGGTGGGTCGTGGTCAGTAGCAAAGTGGCTAGATGATGGTTTGACCTCCACTTGTGGGTCAAGGAATCCTCAAAGAGGATTTGGCAGTGTCTTAGAGTCTTTAGGCTCCCTCCTAGGAGAGAAGTCTCCAGAAAAGGTTTACGGGTAGCCACCCATAGAAGGAAGGAAACCTCCACGGGTTCTGTGGCTGTAACATGCGAGACTTCCTCTATAGGGGATGGCCGGAAAGAGTTTGGTACAGACCCTTCCCTGTGGGAGCCTCTTGACAGAGGGGACGAGTGGGCAATAGGGCGAGGGGACAAGAAACCAGCAATACTAGTTCTCCCCTTAGACATCCTGATGGAGGTCAGCTTGACCCTGGATGAATTGATGTTGTCAGAGACTCCTCTTTTCCCCTTCAGGGGAGACGGAACCGTGGATCTTCGCTTGGATCCGATGACAAAGAAGATTCTTCCAGAGGAATCCTGGGAGAATCCGCAGGGTGTGAGGATAGAATACACAATACGAAGGCCTTGGTAACTACCCTGACCAAGGCTCCGAACCAAAGTTGTTGACCAATGAATGCACTATCCGAAAGGTCCCCTGAAGTGAATGACGAAAAGGAACCCCTCGAAGGGGTCTTAGTCTCTGAAACTGAAGTCTCAGGAAGCTCAGATCGCTGAACTCTTGGTTTCTTCTTAGCGGCTGGAAGTTTTGGGATCTTGAAGTCATGAAGAGTTCTCTTTTCCTCTTTCCCCGGTGGTCATGCTGTTATGCGTTCTTGGGGAAGGGAACGGAACGACAGCGAATGGTGCAGAGGAAGCTTGTCCTTCCTTGGTGGCGAAGATCTGGAAAGTCGCTTACCTTGATGGTCTGAAGCAAGAGGATCTGCGTTAGAGTGCTCGGGCATATCTACCTGGTGAGAAAGATACTGCTGTTCAATGGGAGATCTCCTAGAAGAGCTAGCCAAAGGCTGGCGAGCAACACGTGAATGATGTCTGCTCTCTACTGCTGGTACATGATGGGAAGGTCAATGGGCAATCGAAGGTTGCTGAACGTGTTGGCGAATGCTGGAGAGTAGGTGCAAAGGCCGTCTGCTAAAACCCGACGAGGAGAACGATGCTTCGATGATAGGCAAGTTGGCGATTGACGAGTCGGGGATTGGCGCTTAGCGAACATCGCATTGGTGAACAGTGCGTTGGATAACGCTGCTTTGGTAACCAATGAGGTTGACGTGCAGGCGATTGACACGTCGGAGCTCTCGGCTATCGATAGATCAGTGAGCAAGCAATCAGGAGATCAGCAAGCAGCTGCTTGGAAAGTAGGTGATTGAAGAGTTGGAGGATTGCGATCCGGAGATAGACGTGTTGCAATCAGCAATCATGGGATCAGCGAATCAAGAGACGGGCAAGCAGGTAATAATCAGCGAGCAGGAGGTCAATGAGCAGGCGATCAACAAGCAGAAGAACGTTGAGCAGGCAAATGTCGAGCGGTAGGTCAGTGCGCAGCCAAACGATGAGCTGGAGAGGGGATGGGCCCTTTAGAAAGGCAAACATCTGCAGGAGAGGATCACGAACAAATCCTCAACGGGGAGTTGCGAACCAGGGTTCGTTGACGAGCAGGCGAGGCCGGAGAAATAGGCAGAGTTCAGGAACCAGTAAAACCATGACGAGAAGGATCCTTCTAAGAGGAATGCGGCAGTGAAGAAGCTTTAGAGCTGAAGAGGCGTCTCTTCATCGAAAGAGAAGGAGCACCTCTAAGGCGATACAGAGGACGAACATGTCAGGGTCGGCGACCATGCGGACGATCCTGCTCAGGGGGCAAGAGGATCAGCAGCAGGCCTCCGAAGAGGAGTCTCTATGAGTAGCCTCTCTTGCGAACAAGAGAGGTGATCAATCGCAGGAGAGACATGCCTTGGACTTTGCTCTGCCCCCAAAGGATGGCCAGCAGCAGCGGAATAAGCAGAGGACAAGGCAGGAACAGAGTCCACTGGCAGGGCAGCTAACTACTCCCCCCCCCCACCCCATCCCCCGCTAACTAGCAGGATGGGTAGTTAACCCTTGCTAAATTTTAATGGCTCGTCCTTTCAGTTTCACCAAAAGTATTACCCCTAAAAATAACGTAGGTTTGTATTACAGAAACGGAACAAACAATAAAAAAAAAAAGATAGAACAGTGTGCCTAAGTGTACTCTCAATGGAGAGAACTCTACCCAAAACAATGAAAGATCATGGTACAGAGGTTATGGCACTACCCAAGACTAATGAACAATGGTTTGATTTCGGACAAAAAAATATTCTTATCTACATTTTCAATAAATATCTTTGGGATTAAGACAAAGTACTTTATTAAAATTTACCAATTTTTATGTACACAATTATTCTTATTTTACAACCATAAAAATATAAAATAGAAATAAAATAATTCTGACACCAGATTTTCAATATTGTTTAATAACAACAAAGATCATTGTCTTTATGTACAGCAAACATAACATTCAATAATATCAAAGTTTAAGACAAAACTACAATTGACAAGGCATAATGTTAAATCATCAAAAGAAATATTTACAATATCCAAGGGCAATGTTAATAACATCTCATTTAATATATTATTGGATACAGTAAGGATAACTCTTAATAAATGCCAAAATAAATATCATCTACGAGTTACCTTTACACAGGAAGGTTATACAGTACAAATTCTAACTGTTAAATATTAAACAATATAACTAAGAAACCATCTTTTGGTATTTAGTTAATTTGCAGTTCCTCAATTTCTAGTTTTATGCCAAGGACCTATTGTTAACAAATTGTTTCTTGCATTACATATTTCATACCTTCAAGAATTTTCACATGAATAAGGGAGGTAGACATCCAAAGCAAAATCTGCTAATTGTTTAAATATTATAAACTAGAATCAACTTTAATTCTGATCTGTTAAACACTTTGGTATACTGTATCTGCTTTAAATAAATATTCTTCATTGCAGCAAAAATGTTTTTACAACAGCTTATCATATTCTTTGCAATTGCATATATAAATTCATATTATACAATCTACACTTTATTATTTACCTTAGTTTAATTACCTTGAAATCTTACATTAACTTAAATTTGGCTACAAGTGTACTTCAATCCAAATTTCATTTACTTTATTGCATTTCTTTTAATTATATTAATGAAATTGTCAAATAGGTCACCATCACCTTACCCATTATGGGATTAAACATAA
>NC_090743.1:78158472-78163472 GCF_036898095.1 Palaemon carinicauda | reverse complement strand
GTGCACTGCTTAAAGATCATAGATCAGACTTGGGAGGGAGTAACTCATCGGACACTGAATTCAGCTTAGAAGAAGCTTTGGCCTGATGCTGTTGCTCCCAGAGATTTTGAAGGTTTTGGCCCAGAGCCTGGACCTGTGCTTGCCGTCGAGGAAGACGTAAAAGAGATTGTAGCCCTTGGCAAGTCCATGGGTCTGGAGGTCGATGAAGATGACATCACCGAACTCGTTGATGAGCATCATGAAGAGCTCACCACCGAGGAACTCAAGGAGCTGCAAGCCATGCAGCATGATTGAGTTCCAAGCGCAGTTGAGTGAGTCGGAGCAGATCGAGGAGGTAGGTCACATCTTAGGTTCGGCTGAAATAAAACAGATGTTGGCAAATTACCAACACGTGGTTGATTTCATCAATAAGCATCACACACAGAAACTTCAGGTTTGCCGTGTAGTTGCGCAGTTCAATGATATTTGTTTAGCTAATTTTAGAAAAATTCTCAAAAGCCGTACCAAGCAACTTTCTCTCGATACTTTCTTTAAAAAATCTATGAAGCGGTCTAGTGATCAAGATGAAGAGAAAGAAAGGGAAGCAAAGAAAAGTAAGACCGAATCAAGTGAAAGTGATGCAAATTAAAAATAAAAAAGAAAAAAAAATCTGAAATATAAAAATGAAAAAAAAATAAGCTAAGTTAGGTTAAAGTTCACGTAGTGTAAGTTAGAGTAAGTTACGGTACGTTATCGCAGTCGCTGTCTCTACCTCCTCGCTGTCTCTAAGGTAAAGAGTCAATAAAAACCACTTTTTTTATTTATTATTTCATTATTATTATTCTTTTTTAGATATTTCTGTATTATGCAATTGTATTAATGTTATGTGCAATTATGTATAGCAATTTATTAAGGAGTTATCATGGGTTTTTGGGCTGAGGAACGAATTAAACAAATTACAGTGTATTCTTATGGGAATATTTGCTCCAACATCCGATCGTTTTTACATACGAAGCAGTTCCCGGAACGAATTAAGATCGTATGTAGAGGTACTACTGTATATACAGTGTGTGTGTATATATATATATATATATATATATATATATATATATATATATATATATATATATATATATATATATACACATAAATGTATATATATATATATATATATATATATATATATATATATATATATATATATATATATATACACATATATATATATGTGTATATATATATATATATATATATATATATATATATATATATATATATATATATACATACACACACACACACATATATATATATATATATATATATAAATAAATATTTATGTATATATATAAATGTATTTTTGGGCTCAGACATGTCATCCTGATGGCAGGTTCCTTTAGGTAGCCTTTCTGAGGGATATTTGCAACAGTGATATTCCCAGAGAAATAAACCGAAGGTTTCTAGAATTCTAACTCCTGGCGCGATTTATCCATAATATAAATCTAAGGATATTGCATAAAATCAGTGAACGTAGTTTTTAGATACGACACATAGCAATCTTCACCCCGAATAGATTTAACTCTTTGAGGGGGAAGAGTGGCGAATGAAAGGCGAGCCGTTATCTAGGTACCCGGTGGACCTCCTATCCGCACTACTACCGGCCGCCATTCCTTTATCTGTAGCATTTGAGCTAAGTGAGCTCCCAACCTTTTCCCGGTGTTTGTTACGTATTTCAGGAATATTAATCATGCAATCTCCAGCCTCTTCATCCTCTGGAAAGTTGAGTATTTATTCTTTCCTGTGTATAATTTTAGGTTCCCTTCTCACAGTTAAATTCATAAAATTCAAGTGTGTTTAGTTGAGCGTAGCCACTACCAGAGGCGGCCAATTTAAGACCGCTGTCGCGCATTAAAATTGCATTTTATTTAGTCAGTAGAGCGACATTCCAGGTATTTAGCTATAAATTTAGCTAGTTAGGCAAATTATACTAGTGAAGATTATGCATATGATATTATTTTATTTCTCTTCCTAAATGTGACTTTACCTTTCGTATACACCGGGGTCCCCGGCGGTACCAACCATGGCCGCGGTCCCCACAAGAGTTAGGCTAGCCTATCTCGTATATGTATACGTTAGTAAAGTAATTCTCCATGTTTAACCTTGCCCTATCATTCCTTATTAATTCGGATGGGGACATACATCCCCTAGAATTTATGGATAAGGTTCGATATATATTCTCTTTTAGAGAAAAGAGGCTAAACCCTTCCTCCCTCCCTGAACTGCCACCATTACAGGCGGAAACCTCTATCTTTCGTCACCGCCATTGAGTAGAACTCTGGCTTGAGTTAGTGAAATAGTGGCCTTATCCAGAAATGAAGGCCATATTCAGTTCCTAGACACAGGAGAACTGAACCATTTTCCTGATCCTGCTTTTCTTGCCAAGAACGAGCTGCCCACCAAGAGGTGGGGTCCTTGGAGAATCTGCCCACTGAAGGAAGATGTCTCTCTATGCCCAGTAGAGTGTCTTAAGGTCTATCTTCGAAGAACTTCAGACTTCAAGGAGGGACAGCTCTTCCAAGGCAAAACCTCAGGATCAAATCTATCCCTAAGACAACTGAGAGCGAAGCTCATCTACTTTATTTGCAGAGCGTATCCTGACAGCACACCCGCAGGTCACGATCCAAGAAAAGTTGCTTCTTCATTGAATTTCTTTCAACACTTGGACTTTAAAAGGCTCCGCTTATATACAGGGTGGAAATCATCCAGAGTCTTCTATAAACATTATGCGAAGCAAGTACATGAAATAAAACACTTTGTGGTGGCGGGGGGTAGTATCATAAAACCCGTCGTCTAGTGCTGCGATGAACAGTGGACTGTTTTGGGATTCAACAGTGCATCGGATGAGTAGGTATTAATACCTTCTAGTGCAAATCATTGCGGTGATTAATAGACTGTTCTATACAGGTGCAGAATCTGACCAATAACACTAGTGCCATGTGAACATTTGAACACATTGTTGACGCACATCCAACATCTGAGTGAAACTAGACAGATTTGGTTTCACATTCACATTGAGTGGCATTAAATTATTAATGAATTCATATATGTATATTGTTCCCTTACAGGTCAGAAATATATATAACCATAATGTTTACCTATGCAAGGTCAGAGTTCTACTTTGTTACATTTACATTTCTTATTTTATTTCTTAAAATAAAACACAGAAAATGAAGACGAGGCTCCTCAAGAAACCCCTCAAGGGGTAGAGGAGGACATGGTCAGGGTAACAAACCCTCCGGATCATTCAAGCAATTAGATGCTCCAGGTAGGAGGAAGACTCTTCCACTTTCGGGATCGTTGGACCTTCGATCCCTGGGCCCACAGCCTAATCAAGAATGGACTAGGGTGGAAATGGAACATAACTCCACCTTCCTTTCCTCAATTCTTCCAACACTCCACCCCCTTATTGGAAGAATATACCTCAAAACTTTTGAACAAAAAGGTCATAAGGGAAGCAAAGTCCATCAAATTCCAGGGAAGGCTGTTTCGTGTTCCCAAGAAAGACTCGGACAAACTCAGAGTCCTTCTAGACTTGTCTCCACTCAACAAGTTCATCGAGAACAACAAGTTCCGGATGTTAACCCTACAACACATAAGGACCCTGTTACCCAAATGGGCGTACACAGTCTCAATAGACCTAGCAGATGCTTACTGGCACCTTCCAGTCAGCCGCCCCCTCTCCTCCTACCTAGGATTCAAGTTACAAAAGACAAAGTATGTCTTCAAAGCCATGCCCTTCGGACTAAACATAGCCCCAAGGATATTCACAAAACTTGCGGACACAGTCGTACAACAGCTACGCTTAGAAGGCATTCAGGTAGCTGCATACCTGGACGACTGGCTGGTGTGGGCAGCATCCAAGACTGCTTGTCTGCAGGCAGCCACGAAAGTGATCCAGTTCCTGGACCATCTGGGCTTCAAGATCAACTACAAGAAGTCTCGCATCTCTCCAGCTCAAGAGTTTCAATGGTTGGGAATCCATTGGAACTTGCAGTCACACCGCCTCTCCATTCCACCAAAGAAGAGGAGAGAGCTTGCGGGTTCTGTCAAGAGACTACTAAAATGCAACAAGATTTCAAGACGCCAACAGGAAAGAGTACTGGGCTCTCTCCAGTTCGCAGCAGTAACAGACCCAGTGCTAAGAGCACAACTAAAGGATGCGTCAGGAGTCTGGAGAAGATACGCATCAAACGCTCGAAGAGATCAACAGAGATTGACACCGACCTTACTGCTATCGCTTCTAAGGTCGTGGTCGAAGGTCAAGAGCCTAGCTAGGACTATTCCCTTACAACCACCTCAACCGTCAGTAGTCATCCACACGGATGCATCACCGGAAGGATGGGGAGGTCATTCCCGTCAAAGGAAAGTACAAGGGAACTGGTTACACCAGTTCAAGACCTTTCACATCAACATTCTGGAGGCCATGGCATTCTTCCTGAGATTGAAGAAACTATCCCCTCACAGATCAGCCCACGTCAAGTTGGTCTTGGAAAGCGAGGTGATAGTGAAATGTCTGAACCGACAAGGCTCGAGATCGCCCTACATCAACCACGTGATGTTGGCCATCTTTCGCTTGACAAGAAAGAAAAGATGGCACTTATCAGCAGTTCACCTACAAGGGTTCCGCAATGTGACGGCGGACGCTCTATCCAAGCGAAAGCCGATAGAGTCAGAATGGTCCCTAGACCCAGACTCATTCTTCTTCATCTTGGAAAAAGTCCCAGAACGAGCGACAACAAGAAACTACCTCGATATGTAGCCCCATACGAGGTCCCTCAAGCAGAAGCGATGGACGCCATGTCCCTCGATTGGAACAGATGGAATCATACCTATCTGTTCCCTCCAACAAATCTCCTGCTGAAGGTCCTCAACAAGCTGAGATCCTTCAGGGGGACAGCAGCAGTAGTGGCCCCCAAATGGCCTAAGAGCAATTGGTTCCCTCTAGTGATAGAACTGAGGCT
>NC_090743.1:77430972-77435972 GCF_036898095.1 Palaemon carinicauda | reverse complement strand
TTCTTCGAAGATAGACCTTGAGGCTCTCTACCGGACATAGAGAGGCATCTTCTTTCAGGGGGCAGATTCTCCAAGGGCCCCGTCTCTTGGTGGGTAGTTCATTTTTCGCGAGAAATGTCGGATCTGGGAAGAGGGTAAGGTCTCCTGAGTCTGTAAACAGGATGTGACCCTCGTCTCTTGATAATGCCATTATTTCGCTGACTCGGGCTCCTGAGGCAAGAGCAAAAAGAAATATAACTTTTTGAGTCAGATCCTTGAGAGGGCACGAATCGTTTTCCAAGTTGGAGGCAAAATGGAGCACCTTGTCCTGGGACCAGGAGATAGGTTTTGGTGGAGGTGCTGGGCGTAGACGAGCGCATGCCTTCGGCAGTTTATTGAAGATGTCGCTGGACAGATCAATCTGGAAGGCGTACAGTAGTGGTCTAGTCAAGGCCGATTTGCAGGAAGAAATCGTGTTGGCTGCTAAGCCCTGTCCATGAAGGAGAATGAAGAAGGACATGCAAAAATCGATGGTGATTTCCGTAGGATTTTTTGCCTCGACGAATGAGACCCACTTTCTCCAGGATGATTCGTATTGCCGTCGTGTGGATTCGGTCTTGTATTCTTCGAGGAAGTCTAGACTTTTCTTCGAGATCCCAAACCTTTTCTTCGCGGCTAGGGAGAGAAAATCATGAGATGAAGGTCCCTGACTTTCGATGATGAAGCGAAGACAGTCGACTTCTGTACTTGCTGGGAGAGAACTGGGCCCGGGAGAGGGATCAGCGTGGGCTGCAGCTCTAGGACCAGGGGGTACCAATTGCTCCGGGGCCACTTGGGAGCCACTAGAGCCGCTGTCCCTTTGAAGGTTCTCAGCTTGGAGAGGACTTTCAGCAGAAGGTTGGTGGGAGGGAACAGGTAGATCCTGGACCATCTGTTACAATCCAGTGACATGGCGTCCACTGCTTCTGCCTTGGGGTCCTCGTACGGGGCCACATAACGAGGAAATTTATTGTTGTCGCTCGTTGCGAAGAGATCAATCTGAAGTTCCAGGACTTGGTGAGAGATGAAGGAGAAGGATCTTGCGTCCAGAGACCATTCCGACTCTATCGGGCTTGTCCGAGATAGAGCGTCCGTTGTCACGTTGCGGAATCCTTGTAGGTGAACTGCAGACAGGTGCCATTTCTTCTTCTCTGCCAGGCGGAAGATTGGGAGAAGCACCTGATTTATCTGAGGCGATCTCGAGCCCTGACGATTGAGACATCGGACTACCACCGAGTTGTCCAGGGTCAGACGAATGTGGATCGAGGGAGGCGGAGAGAGTTTCTTCAGAGTGAGAAGGACCGCCATGGCCTCCAAGATGTTGATGTGAAACGTCTTGAATAGGGGAGACCATGTACCTTGAGCCTGTTGTTGGTGGGAGTGACCTTCCCAACCCTCCAGCGAAGCGTCCGTGTGGATGCTGAGTGATGGAGGTGGATGTTGAAGAGGGATGGACCTTTTCAGGGCCTTTGCTTCCGATCACGGCTTTAAGAGTAACCGAAGTCTGTTTGGGAGCCGTCTCTTGAGGTCTCTTCGAGCGATGGATGCAGAACGTCTCCAGACTCCCGCGGCATCCTTTAGCTGTGCACGCAGCACTGGGTTTGTCACTGAGGCGAACTGTAGAGAGCCTAGAACTTGTTCCTGCTGACGTCTTGAGATCTGCTTGGATTTCAGCAGTTTTTTGACAAACCCCGCTATTTCTTTCCTTTTCTTCTGGGGAATGGAAAGGCAGTGTGACTGAAGATTCCCCTTGATTCCTAACCATTGGAACTTCTGAGCTGGAGAGAGGCGAGATTTCTTTGTGTTTATCTTGAATCCCAGGTGTTCTAGAAACTGGGTGACCTTGTTGCAGGATCTTAGACAATCTTCGGGCGATGTCGCCCAGACCAGCCAGTCGTCGAGGTAGGCCATCACCTGGACGCCGCGGAGGCGGAGCTGTTGAACGATGGCGTCTGCCAGCTTTGTGAAGATCCGTGGGGCCACGTGGAGCCCGAAGGGCATGGCCCTGAAAGCGTAGCTTTTCCTTTGGAGTCGAAATCCTAGGTAGGAGGAAGCGTGGTGGTTCATTGGAACGTGCCAGTAGGCATCCGCCAGGTCTATCGAGACCGTGTAGGAACCTTGAGGCAGAAGGGTCCGTATCTGTTGAAGAGTCAGCATCTTGAACTTGTTGTTCGCTATGAACTTGTTGAGGGGGGATAAGTCTAGAATGACTCTGAGTTTGTCGGAGTCCTTCTTGGGGACACAAAACAGTCTCCCTTGGAACCTGGTTGACTTTACCCTCCTTATCACCTTCTTGTTCAAGAGTTCTAGGACATATTCTTCCAGGAGGGGGTTGACTGTATGAAGAATTGCTGGAAGGTTGGGGGTGGTTGAGTCCAGCTCCAGCCTAGACCCTTCTTGACGATGCTGTGTGCCCAGGGATCGAAGGTCCAACGATCCTGGAATTGGCGGGGTCTTCCTCCCACCGGAAGCACTTCATTGCTTCTGGCTTCCCGAGGGCTTACTACCTCGGCCGCTAGCTCCCTTTTCTCCTCTGCCTCTGGAGGGACGGCGAGATGTATCTCTGCCCGCACCTCTGTTTGAGCCTCTACCTTTTGGGACGAAAGGTAGTTGACTGCTGCTCAAATGCAGGGGTGAAGTCCGGCGACTGTGACAAGACCAGTTGGGTGACCAATTGAAAGGTCCGTTGTGGCTGAGCTGCCACTTGGGGAGTAGCGGATCCCGGAAATTGCCGTCTCTGTTGACGTTGCTGGGGTTTCGGCTTTGTGGGTTTCCTCTTAGGTTGAGGGCCGTCGTCCTGAGAGGATTTTCTTTTCTTCGACATGCCCCATTTATGGAGAAGGTTCCTGTTCTCCGTGGCGGCCTTGTCGGTGATCTCTTTCACTAGGGAGGAGGGAAAGATGTGTTTACCCCAGATGTTGGAGGAAATCAGCCTCCGGGGTTCGTGTCTCACTGTAGCACCTGAGAACACGAATTCACGACAGGCTCTACTAGCCTTCGTGAAGCTGTACAGATCCTTTACTACTGTCACCAGGTGTGTCTTGGCAAGGACCATGTAGTAGTCAGGGACCCTAGTGTCACCGGCCATGACTTCGAGCTGTACTTGGAGGGACATAGATGCGGTGAGCCTTTCCTTCGTATCATGTTCCCGACGAAGGAGATGATCGTTAAGTTTCAGGAGGTCCTCGTTAAACTGACGACCAGCGCCGTCAGGCTCTAGTTTCCCCACTACAAAGGTTGACTGGACGTCTTTCCAGTGTCTAACATCAGGGGGAGTGGTCAGGGAGAAGGGTCTGCACTCCTCCAGTGCAGGGTAAGGTTTCCCTTCTTCCACTGCCTTATGCACCGCAGTGAAGGCCTTTTCCAGAAAGGGGAAGGTCGCATCGTCTGGTGCGACGTAGGTCGGGTGCATTTTGCTAAGCGCCGGTAGTTTAGAGCAGGTGAAGCCCCTACTTTTCACCGTTTTGGCTAACATAGCCTGGGCCTTCGGGAGATCGAACACGATAACCTCCTTTGGTTCGGTCTCTTCTTTAGAGGCAGGTTCAGACCTAAGTTGGACGTAACAGTCCGGGTAAGCCTCAAAATTTGGGAAGAATTCCACTTCTTCCAGCGCGATCGAGCCGACCTTTTCGCTAATAAAGATCTTGCCCGTGGTGATCGGCATATGCTCGGCATACCTTCATGGGTTAGTATCCGAGCATGCAGGCAGGTCCTTAACCGAAATCCTTTTCGGTTGCTTCGAACTTCCGAGGTTGGACCTGAAGAACTCATGCGTCTCGCGAAGTTTCTTATCCATGAGAGCTTCAAGCATCTTGAAGATCTCCTGAGTGTTGGATGGGGTAGGATCCGGGGTTGCGGATGTAGAAGGGAGTGATACATCCGTCAGTGTAAGAGTTGGTGTATGGGTGCACGTTGGAGCAACCTCCTGCTCCGACTCAGGGTATTCCACCTGATCTTCCTCATAGTCTAGTTCATCGCCCATGAGGTTCCTCTCCGTGTTCTCCGACATACGTTCCACGTTGTCGGAGTCTAAACGGCACTCATGCATGGACTGAGCCATGACCACATCCGGTTCCACCACTATCTGGATGGTGGGAATCTGATCTTTAGGGACCACTGAGTCTGGTGATGCTTTCGGGAATAGCAAGGCCCTCAAATCTTCAGTGGCGAGATACTGTCCGGTGGCGTTCTTCTGGAAGCCACGCACCCACTTGCGTAGCTTCTCTCGAGCAGTGTCCCTTACCTCCGCTGAAGGAGGATCGTCGAACGCTTCGACCAGACGACTCTTGCAGACTGTACAGAATTTCAGTTCGCCCTTCTTATTGGCGCAGGGGGCGTGGGTCCGACACGCCGTGTGCCCGTAGAAGTGCGGGCGCTTCACTCCACAGAAGTTGTGGTCACATTTGATGTACTCCTCCTGTAAAAGAAAGAGAACATGAGTATACGGAAGTCATAAGAGTGACTTACATTACCCTAAAGTTAAATTTCAAGTAGTTAAACTTTAACTTAACATTAATTAATTTATAATATTGTAATGTTAAAGAGAGGAGCGGGAAAGGAAGTAGATACACATACTTGTGCATCCCGCCCAGCTGGTTACCGTAACCTTATCAGTAGGAAATTTCGTTTGTGACCGAGGATACAAAAGCGGAAATCTTCATGGGCCGCCTAAGAAGGCAGAAGATAATTCTAGCAGAGATTGCCTGCGATGTATATCAAGGACTGAGACCATTCAGACCTTTATAGTAAAAGGGGGGTAGCAGAAGACCCCATATGAGATCGGGTTCCGGCAACCAGCTGCGCTAAGACACACAGTATGCTTGAAAATTGTGATATGCAAGAAGACAGCACGGCCGTTAATAGAACGGTAAGACAATACCTATCCATCGGAGTAGCCAAGCTATCTGGTTGCAGTGTAGGGCTATCAGCATGTAGTTGATAGCTGGTAGAAGGGGTGCAAGTCCCTTGGTGCCTCCAGGGGG
>NC_090743.1:77240972-77425972 GCF_036898095.1 Palaemon carinicauda | reverse complement strand
CACTCATTTTCAGGTGAGTAGTATGCTGAAATCACCAAATGATGTACAACCTACTTAACATTGGCGATGAGGATGGGATTCGAACCCATGCAGGGATCATAGAGAAGCAGAAGAAAAATTTTTAGCAAGAGAAGCAGAAGAAAAAGCCAAATGAGGACCCCCCATGCAGAACAGAAGAATTTCATCAAACACAAGCAAACAAAACAAGAAAGCAAAGTGAATTTTAAAATTGGGTGGGATACCAAAAAAGGTAGGAAGTTACAAGGTGACTTTAGAACAGTAGCCTAACCTAATTAAGGTATTAAGGTAAGCACTCAAAATCCTCAGGTCAATAAATTTTTTGAAAGGTATCAATTTACAGCACAGGCATACCAGAAAGAAAATGAAAGTTTAGATGCATTTGTGACTAACCCTTGATTATAAAAAAAAATAAGGCTTGATGTACAGAATATTAACGACCAAAGTAATAACAGCAGTTGGGGAAACAAACATTTGAAGTTAGTTTTGGATTATACCAGAGTTCAGGATTAAGCCCATTTTTGTGGTGGTCATGAATGTGTTAAATGAAAAAATCAGAAATGAAGAGTTGTTGGAGTTGCTATATGCATATGATTTGTCTATTACCGCTGCAAATAGGAAAAACTTACAGAAAAGGATGGTGGCAGGAGATGTTGGAGAGGGGCAGCTTGAAGGAAAATATGGATAAGACTGAGAACAATAAGAAATGTAAGGATAGGATAGACATACACAAAAGTAGAGGCTTGATTTAAAAAAAAAAAAAAGGTGGAACAATTTAGATACTTTGGATCTATACTAAGTCACGAGTGTGCACGACTCTACAAAGATGTGAACGCAGTTAAGGAATGCAGATGCTGTGCCATCTACGCCCGTTACAGGATAGAACTCATCCAACGGGTGGGATTCTCCCTGTTGATGACCAACACATGAACCAGCATAACCTCAGATGTACATGCGACGACTGCATCACTTTTACAGTTGACTGTATCCCCCACTTCTACAAGATAGAGACCAGACCAGGAAATTGGGAAGTATTTCCTCCGAGCACATGCCCATATCAGGAGATCCTGCTGAAGTTGTGAATAAGATGAAAAGAGGCAGTGGGAAGTGAAGGGAGGTAGTGGAAGAGAAGAAAATGCAAAACAAGCTAAAAGTCAAAATATATAGCACAGAAATAAAACCAGTGTTAATGCATGGATAAAAAACGTGAGCTCTTAGGACAAAAAGAAGGAAGCAAAACTGGAGAGAAGAGATATGAAAATGCTGATGTGGATTATGGGAATATTTCTGCTTAAAATATTGAAAAATTGTGATTTAAGAAGAATTGCAGGCATAGTAAACACTGCAGTGGTGATGAATAGTGTCACAACAAAGATTAGCATGGGTACATGTTGAAGTTCGGGTTTGGGGAGCGACTGAGTGATGAGAGCTTGTGAGGAACCTGTTATGGAGAGAAAATCATCAGGAAAGTGGAGATTTACATGGTGAGATAAGGTGAAGAATGATCTGTAGAAGAGAGGTTTGGTGGAAGAGGATGCTTTTAATAAAAGGCATTGGCGAAGGAGCTTCAAGCATCCGTCCCTTTAGTGTAGAGATAATGATGGTAAATAAGCAAATAAGACATACCATATGTCACGTTCGTGTGTGTTTTTATATGCTGTTATATTATTTATTTTTATTTCGGTATATTATCAGTGTTGGAGCTCATCTTTTTGTTCAGTGATCCCCCCCTCTAGTAGTTGTTAACTATTGAACAACTGTTATTAACTTTTGTTTAGTTTACTTTTGGTTGGATCGGACTAAGGGTGTCAGCGACCGGGTTATGATGGGATTGCCGATTGTTCAGGATGTTAGTTCGGGGAATATTTTCTCCCCTACAAGACGTACGCTGCAGTGATCCATATTATTGAAATTCAAGTTTGACTTCTTCATCGACGGAATTATATTTGCTTCGCTTTGAGGATATAGCGAGTGAGGAAAGTGTCACTCGCGACTGCCTTTCTTCTTGACATCGGCACGTACACGTTTGCTGGCAAGCACGTAAGTCACGTGCGACTCGTCTTTGCTTTTTTGTATCCCTTCTCATGCAAGGAGTGCACGTAGAGGTGGGGCTGACGTAGGACCCCAGCTCTAGGATTTGCATCCGTTGTACCTTGCCGTACCTTGCCATGATCAAGGATCATTGCGTTGCATTATACGTCGGGTGTTGAATAGCCCGTGAGGAGCCATGTAGGGAGCCATCCCATAGGTAAGAGGTTTTCCCCTTTTATGTGCAACCTCAATTATCTTCGTTTGCAAGAATTAATTTCATTGGAGATGGACATTGCCCTCGTAGACTTTTTAAGCTGATTTTGGCTGACCTACTGCGCTTTTATACTTGCTCAGAGACGCATTGTGTTGGTTTCTGCCGTTATAGGTGAGGCGTAAGGTTTGATATATATATATATTAATAAATAGATGTATCTTGTCGTGATTCTCTTTCAGGGGAAATTTTGCTAATTTTGTATATGTCTTGTGTGTATTGATTATTTAGTTAGGTAGGTTGGATTAAGGTTTATTCAAGTTAATTATCCCATTCATGTTTATGTTTGTTTCTTGTTAGAATTAAGGTACAGTATAGTCTTTGGGGCCCGCTCTAGTTGAGCACATAATCTTGATGTTTAGTGTTATAAGTTTTTGCATTCTTTCTTTATGCTTATTGATTAAGTTTTTGGTATTTATTTTTGCATGGAATTAAGTTTGTTCCTGTAGGATTAAGTATTTCCTTGTACATTTTCATGTATGTTCATTTAAGTCTTTGAGATGACTTGGTACAAGGTTATTTTAGTTTTAAGGTCTTAGTCTTAAGGTATTAATTTATTGTTATTAAACTTTGTTAATTTTCTTGGTGTTTGACTGTTGCCTCCCCATTCTCTGTTCTTGCATATTTACCGCCAACTATCTTATTTAATATCCAATAAAGAATCTGGGTCACTGCCTACCCAAATCCGTTCGTGACACCATATGATACATAACTTACAATGCTGAATGATGAGGTCCAATCTGTATATGAGCTATATGGCTCTGTGCTAAATTTATCTGTAACATGTAATCTATGCATGCCTCCTGGACAAAAAAATAAATAGGAATATTACTGATATCCCCATGGTGAACAATAAACATCACAATTTTGAAAAAGTAATTTGTAACTATCATAACTATACATCCCGGAATTCATTCAAATTTTAACAAGTTGTAGGTAGTTGCTGCACTTACTGGCCAGTTGTAAGGAAGGCTGCCCTATTGCTAGTACACAGAATTCACTATGACTGCATCAGGGATTTTCATGAGAAGTGATAGCAGGAAGTTACATTAAAGGATTCGGGTATGTATAGTAAAGAGAAATACAAATTACGTTTAAAACCTGTAATTTGTTCTTATATGAATACAAACTTTTTCCCTTAATTAGATTTATCCTTATGTGGGTGGAGGGCTTCTTAATGAACTGCTTGTCTAAAATCCAGAGATTTCTGATTTTGGTTCTTATAGGTGCGGAGAATCGCATCCTAGATGATGTATACACTGTATCTCCAGCTCAGAAATTCCAATGGCTAGGGATACATTGGGACTTACAGTCACATCGTCTCTCCATTCCATTAAAGAAGAGGAGAGAGATAGTGGGATCTGTCAAGAGACTTCAAAAATCCGACAGGATTTAAAGACGCAAACAGGAGAGAGTGCTGGGCTCCCTTCAGTTTGCATCAGTGACAGACCCAGTGGTAAGAGCACAGCTAAAAGATGCATCAGGAGTCTGGAGAAGATACGCATCAAACGCTCAAAGAGATGTAAGGAGACCAATACCGATTTGGCTACGATCACTTCTCAAGCCATGGTCGGAGGCCAGAAACTTCAAGAGGTCAACACTTCTGCAACCGCCTCCACCCTCAGTCGTCATCCATACGGATGCATCATTGGAAGGATGGGGAGGTCACTCTCATCAATGCAAAGTTCAAGGAACTTGGTCCTCTCTATTCAAGACCTTCCATATCAACATTTTGGAGGCCATGGCAGTCTTCCTCACACTAAAGAAAGTATCCCCTCGCTCTTCTGTCCACATAAGACTGATTTTGGACAGCGAGGTGGTAATGAGATGTCTGAATCATCAAGGCTTGAGATCGCCTCAACTCAATCAAGTGATGTTGGCCATCTTCTGTTTAGTGGAAAAGAAGAAATGGCATTTGTCAGCAGTTCACCTTCAGGCGTTCCGCAATGTGACAGCGGACGCTCTATCCAGGATAACTCCGATAGAGTCAGAATGGTCCCTAGATACAAGATCATTTTCCTTCATCTTACATCAAGTCCTGGAACTGCAAATCAACCTCTTCGCAATGAGCGACAACAAGAAACTTCCTTGATACGTGGCCCCGTACGAGGACCCTCTAGCGGAAGCAGTGGACGCCATGTCCCTCGACTGGAACAAATGGACCAGGGTTTACTTTTTCCTTCCATCCAACCTGCTGATGAAGGTCCTCAACAAGGAACAGCAGCCTTAGTGGCTCCCAACTGGTTCCCTTTAATTTGGAATTACAGCCGAGGCTTATTCCCCTGCCGGACCCACTTCTGTCTCAAGTACAGAAGTCGACTGTCTTCACTTCATTACAGAAAACCCAAGACCTTTATCTCCTGATTTTCTCTCCCTAACAGTAAAGAAAAGGTTTGGGAAATCGAAAGAAAGTATAGACTTCTTAGAGGAATATGTCAAAATCTACCAAAAGGTGATACGAGTCATCTTGGAAGAGGTGGGTGGCCTTTGTCAAGGCAAGAAATCTAAAGGAAATCTTGATGGATTTCTGCTTGTCTTTCTTTATTCACGTTCGTGAACAAGGTTTAGCAGCCAAGACTACATTTTGCTTCAAGTTTGGACAACGATATTTACTCTTTGAAAGATTTGACTCAAAAAGTTATATTCTTTTTTGCTCTAGCCTCAGGGGCTAGAGTTGGTGAGATAGTGGCCTTGTCTAGGGAAGAAGGCCATATCCAGTTTGCTTAAACGGAAGAGCTAAATCTCTTTCCTGACCCAAGGTTTCTCGCCAAGAATGAGCTACCCACTAAGAGGTGAGGTCCCTGGAGAGTCTGCCCTCTGAAGGAAGATGTCTCGCTGTTTCCAATTGGAGAGTCTAAAGGTCTATCTTTGCAGAACTTCAGACTTCAGGGGAGGACAGCTTTTTAAAGGTGAAACGTCAGGCTCAAACTTATCCCTGAAACAACTAAGGGCGAAGATCACCTATTTCATTCGCAGAGCGGATCCTGACAGTACACCCGCAGGTCATGATCCTAGGAAAATTGCTTCTTCGTTAAACTTTTTCCAGTTCATGGATTTCGAGAGCCTTCGCTCGTTTACTGGATGGAAGTCATTCAGAGTGATTTTCAAACACTACACGAAGCAAGTGCAAGAATTAAAACGATTTGTGGTAGCGGCAGGTAGTGTACTAAAACCTGTCGCTTAGTGCTGTGAGGAACAGTGAATTATGTGGGACTGTAATTCTAAAGGGTGTACATGTTGGCACTTTATATTGCAACATGGTAAGTAGCTTGCTTGCTTGCTTTTAGATATCCAGTCTACATGGACTGAACACGGGCTCTTTCGTTGGCAGCCCCTTCGAGCAGGCTCCCGGCTCACGGGAAACCTGCTCTGTTTTCCTGGAGCTCTTTCCAGAGCTTATTTTCAACACAGGCAATATTGATGATTATATATAAATATAAGCAAGGCTGCACTGCTCTCACATGACTGGTCCTGCCACCACTCGGCTCCTTGAGTAGAGTTGCAGGTGCGACCGCTCAGCCCCAAGAGCATAGTCGCAGAGGCTTCCATCTGCCAGGCCTTGCAACTGCTCAGCACCTTGAGCATGGTTGCAAGTGTGGTTGCTCAGCACCAAGATCGTGACCACCCTTGGACCAAAAAGACCCAGTCCAATTGGAACCGAAGTGAAAGATTTTAGTGGTAGGTAAAAGTGTTGATAGAAGTAAGTCCCAGTAAGTAGGAGAGACTGGGAGAGGAGGGAAGAAACTTAAGTAGTAGAATAAAGGGGCAGTTAAAGCATAGATACTTGCCCCCTCTCAAGGGAGGGGGGGGGCGTGTAACTAAGGTGGAGAGGAGGGATTGAAATTTACTATCTGGAGTCTTAAAGAGGGAACTGACTTTACTTATGAGCTGTATTATAAACGGGGCCAGCTCTTCAAGTGGCAAGGATTCAACTTGGGCAATGATAGAGGAGATTGAAGGAGGGGAGGGAGGATGCTGGATAGGGGTGGGATCGGGATTAGGAATGGATTCAGGCGCAGCAGCTGGTATTGGAGTAGGAGCCAGTCTTCGAGGAGGTCTTTCCCGTGGTTTCCTCTGCGGCTTAGGTTGTATAATGGCTGTAGTCTCAACAACAGGGATGGAGTTTTGCTGGGGCTTCAGTCTTCTTAGGCGTTGCGGGTACCTTTTGTTACAGGCATGATGTGGTTTGGAACAATTGGGGCATTTTGCCTGGGTTTCTCTCTCTTCGTTGTGGGCGTCGATGCAGGTTTGCGTTGGATGCTTTCCACTGCAGACACCGCAGATAGCGCGGCTTTTGCAATCGGACTTGTGGTGACCAAAACGTTGGCTCCTTTTCCAGGTCCCTGATGTGAAAGGTGCCCCACAGTCCTAGGTCCAAGGTAGTTGGAATGGGACCTATGAAGGTGACGGTGACTTCTTTAGTGGGTGCCTTTCCAGTGCCCAATGTCCTCTTAGCTTGGGCAACATTATGGCACTCTTCAATGAAGGAAACTGGCAGTCTAGTTGGGTAATTGTATACCACCGGTTTCCTCTGTTTCCTGGTGGGATCCAGATAGGTAAGGGTGGTTTCTTCATGGAGGCGATTCACAATGTCTTGATCCTTGGGGGTGATAATAATATCACCCTTCAAGTTGGGTCTGGTTGTGAATTTGAGGCCAGGTTTGGCAGCTGCCATAGCGGCTATTGCGGCATACGATGGAGTTTCTTCGGTGGCAGAGAGCTTGAACTGTGGTAGCTGGGAAGGCTGTGCTGTTGGAGCTGCAGTTTGTGGGTTGTCAATGGCCATGGCCTCAGTTGGGGGCTGAGTGACAGCAGCTAGGTTGAGGCCAGGGGCTGGTTGCTTTCCAGTGATTTCAGTGGCTTCCTTTAGCAGTTGCAACAGACATTCTGTACAGTTGCAGTCGTCCACATGCGGGACGGCCGGTTCAGTTGTCTGGGAGTCTGTGGGGACATCGAAGTCCATGGCTGATGGGGCATCCAATGGCTCCGGAGTCGGTACCCGTAAGTTGGTAGTTGGTGCAGCGATGTGGGTCATTGTGGATGCAGTGGCCGCTGGTTGAGGAGGCGTCTTAGTCTCTAGAAAGGTTAAATTCCAGATATTCTGTAGACACGTCAGGCAGTCGCAATCCTGGTTGAAGAGAACCGGTGTACTACAGCTTCCCTTGGAGACTGCACCCATGTACCGCCCGTGTATATGATATTTTCTGTGGAAAATTCCAGGGTAAGGTGGTTTTGGAGCATAAGAATGTATATTCATATACTCTGGTCTGTGGCTTCTTTGTTTGAAGTGGGGAATGCAATGTAGTGTCAGCTTGTAGCATTCAAAGCAGTCGCATGTTTGGCTGTGATAGGCCAGCATTGGGTCCTTGGATTTGAACCCAATGTGGTCCATAAGTTGCTGCCTGTAGTTAGCATATCTCTGGCAAAGCTTGCACTTGCACCGTTCTTCAATGCCCTTGCTCTTGCAGGGGTAAATCCATGATGGGTACAAGGTCCTTCCAAAGGTATGGAAGTGGTTGACAAATGTGGTCATACTGGCTGTTTTTCAGAAAAAAAAGAAAAAATCCAGCTAGTTTCTTCTCTTCACAACTGGCGTCCACCCATCCAGGCGTTGAACAGGGCCAGGGTGGCTTAAAATTATTTTCCAGGAGGTCCACCCATCCAAGGGTTGACAGGGTTGGCATGACCTCAGTTCATGGTGGTCCACCCATCCAAGTGTTATTCCAGGTGGTCCACCTATCCAAGTGTAGACAGGGTCAATGTGGCTTAACTTATTCCCTGAGAAATCCTCTCAGTGTGAGAGCTGAGTAGCGACTGAACATGGTAAGTGAAATGTCATCATGGTGACATTATGGACTGTTCCAGTGTACAAAGGTGATGAAACATAGACTGAACACTAAGTGCCATGTGTTTCTTACACAAGTGTTAATAGACAGACTTCTCGGAAAGACAATTAGAAAATTTATTAAATTTTCATGTGAGTGGCAAAAATTTTGTTTTCAGGTAAAACAAGTATTTCTGATTTATTCTGTTTTGTCTATGTTAATAAATTCTATTTCACTTGCATTTTCATGTTATTATAAATGTATGCTGAATTTTTATTTATTGTTTGACAATAAATGATTATTTGTTTTGTGTGTCTTATTTCGCCCTAAACATTTTGATAAAGTTATGTATGAGCATTCCTTTCATTCCTCATTATTCTGCATAATTATATTGAGCAAAGGTAGTAACTTTGTTCCTATATGTAAACAAACCTTTCTAGCTAGAAGTAACTTGTTTCAATACAAGATACAAACTTGTCTGTTGCGGTGTACAACTGGACTGCTATACCTCAGATGCTATGGTGGCTGACATGAACCTGTGTTCATATTTTAAATACAAACTTTGGCTAAACGCATACAGTGAGACCTGTATGTCCTTTTGAATGCTAGGTTGGTCATATGAAATATGCAACTTCGAGACTTTTTACCTGAGTCTAGTTCGACTCTTCCCTGTAGGGGGCAGCTAGCACTAACATAGTATATGATTAGAAGAAATAACATATAACGGTAATGTCATAGGTCTCTTAGGTCTAGATGACCAAGGAAATATTGTCTTGAGGTTAAGGCACAACTGGGAAGTCTACAGATACATTAATGCTCTGGTAATCTTCCATCAGGCGAAAAATCTATTTTTGGGTGAGATAGCCATGTTGTCCTGATGGACCCGCCCTCCTTTCTATGAAAGGCCTTAGCAGGATCCCTCCTGATAATACTGTATCTATAAGTACCAGCTTAACGCTACAAGGAATAAAGATGGCGGACAATTTGGCGCCATCTGAGTACTCAAACAGTAACGGAGGAAAGGAACTTTATATCGGCTCCTCTTTTATTTTGCCACTTTTCCCCTCGAAGCATAAACGCTATGCGGGGTGCAGATTGCTATGTGGCGTGTCAAGAATACATCCCCTGATATTATGCGATGTCCTAAAAGTAAATTTTAAGGATATTCGCGTCAGGCGTTAGAATTCTGGAGACCCTAAGTTAAATTCTCTGGGAATATCACTGTAGTCAAATATACCGTAGGAAGCTACTTAAAGGAACCTTCCATCAGGACGACATGGCTATCTCACCCAAAAATAGATTTTTCGCTTCGATCAAAATCCGTTTATTCTGCTAACGGCTTGCATTACTACTCAGCTCTTAATGGCTTGTGACTCTCAAGTGAGAATGTCGACATAAAAAAATTTTTGTACAAAAATACGAAATAACAAATGAGCATCACTCTTAATGGACTGGATCCTACTGTAATATTAATTGAAGAATAATAACATCCTATCTCTGAGACAATTAATAAAGGATTGAACCCTTCATAACATACACTTATGCACATACTTTAACCTTAAACAAATTCTATCAATGCAATACTATGCAACCTTACTCTTAACACACATAGCACGTACTGTATTACAATACAAATACATAACCCTAAACACTTAACATACCAGGGTGAATGTACCACTAGGTTCATGGCCCAGGAAATCAAGGGAGTTACAAAGCAATTCTCTTATTTAGACTAGTCACCTACGGGCCAACCAAGGGAAAGGCCCGTGCCAACAACAAGTGTTGGCTTTAATACCCCAACAACATAGACTAGTCAGTCTGTGATGTAAGGCATAAACAAATGGTAGATTTGCCTGTACAACACCATCCTCACACTCACAAGGAGGATCCTGAATAGAACACTTCTATTTAGTAAGGGAAAAGCTGCTAGCTGAAGGTGATGCTTACATGTATCAATGACTGTCCAGCTATATAGGATTCCAAAAGCTACATCAAAAGGCAGGGAAAAATTAGAGGAAAACGAGACAGGCACTCTCACTCTCAACCTAGGATTACATTGTAACTGCTTTCTTAGATATGACAATTTCGGCCAAGTAAAGGAGCTAGGGTCACAAAACTTGCTCGGCAGCAAACGGAGAAGCATTCCTACAAATAAAGTGCAGTGAAAGCAGTCTAATGCTTCTATATTCCACCTTCTACAACTTGAGCCACCATGAGATTTTCTTGAAGGCAAGACTGATCCCAACTCCTCTGATCTTAATCTGGTGATCTGGATGAACTATGACTTAATGCTCTGTTAATAGTCTCCTGCAACCAAAATGAGAATGTATTTTTGGTGAATTTCTTTTTACTTTGCCATTGCTTACAAAAAAGTTCTATAACCTGGGTCTGGCATTCTGGGTTCTCTTGAGATAGCAGCTTAGTGCCATTACAGGACACAAAAGTAACTCATCTGGATTTTTAATTACTTCCCTAAGCAAAAATACACTTAAAAAATGAAATATGGAATCCCGAACTGACAGATTTTAAGTCAACTGCAAAGTCAGGAACAATTGATAAAAGATCTGCCTCAAGTGTACCGACTGAGAGAATGAATACATGTTCATGTAACTCTCCTACCTGCTTTGTTTCAGCCAAAGTGAGAAGAAACACCATATTCTGGGTAAGATCCCTATTTGAGGCTTACCTCAATGGGTCGTAAAGATTTCTCTTTAGAAACCATAACACACCTGTTTATCTCACAATCTGAAGGAAGAATCTCATGTGGAGGATAGGTCAGCTCCATAGTCATAACAAATACAAACAATTTCCATGATGAAAATATATATGCTCCTATTATAGAGTAATATATGCTTCTATTCATATAAAGGCAAGTCAAAGTTATTTGTTCCAATACGAATACAAACTCTTTCGTTAATTGTGCTCAAAGCTCCGATTTTAAGACTGATCTACTGAAATGTTTAGATTTACAAGGCGAACAACGATTTATGTAACATACCATGTAAACTTTGAAAATCTTTAGATAATGATCAAATAATTATTGATTTTTGTCAACTTTAAATATTGAATTCTACACATTGTTGTACAAAATGTCCCAAAATGAAAAATTGATCAGGGCAACTTCTACCTTTTCGAAATCCTGCTTGTTCATCACGGCTTTTCATATCTTCATCATCAATCTCTTTAGAATAAGCGTCCTGATATTTTCATAACACCTGAGATAAGAGTTATGCATTTATAGTTATTGCAATCCGTCAGGTCTACTTTATTTTTGCCATTTTCACCTCCTCTCCTAACTCCCATGCATCGTGTTTTACCTCTTCATGCCACATTATATAAAAAAATCTTGTAAGTATTCTGGGAGTCACTTCATTTTCGGCCAGTGTCATGTCGGCAGTTATTTCATCATATCCTGTGGATTTGCACCTTTTGAGCTTTTTTTAATGATAGATTCGACTTCAAACACACTAAATTCATTTATGAGCATATCAAGGTCTTCATCAGCTTTAGGTATATCTATCAAATTATTCCCTTCGTATCTCCTATTCATAACCTCACTAAAGTGGTCCATCCCACGTTGTCTTTCTTCATCTTCAATTGTTATAAAAGATCCATCTCTCATTTGATGGGTATTTGCTCCTCCTTCTTTGCCCCAGTCAGGATTTCATTAATAATTATATGAGCAATTCTTAGCTGCACTTCCATCTGCCTGTACTGAGCCGTCAACGTAGATTTGGTGGCCGGCAGGAACTGAAATTGACACTTTAGATATTGTTCCCAAAACCAGCTGTTTCTGTAGACTGGTATGGGCAACTTTAGAGGTTGGTGTAAAAGTGACAGCAGGAATAGGAACCCGCCATGGTGGCAAATCTTGGATGACTGCTTGCTCAGGTACACCAATATCAAGGTGTCAAAGATTTTCACATACTGCCTTAACTAGGTTATGGCCCCCTGGCTGGAGTTGAGGTCTTGGTGCATCTTCGTCATGTGATGCTCTGAGGACAGCAGAGAAGTTTGGAGTAAATTGTGGAGAGTGTAGACATTTAACAGAAAACAAAGTTACATGGGCATAAATTCTCTCTATTAATGGAGGTAACATGAGTTCGGTCTGCAAGTTGACTATCCGAGTGGAAGGAGGGCATGCTTGGATAAACCTCATTACTCTATTTTGGAACACTTCTGGAGGTTGTAATGCCTGTCTGGGTAATTGAATTAAAGCAGGAGATTAATAGTCAACAACTGACCTTAGGAAGAGGATATAGAGGGTTTTAGCCACGGGGATAGATATACATGTGGCCCTGGTCGCAAGCCACTTGATGGGAGTGAAGCGAGCCTCCAGTCGATCAAGGTTTTTCACCATGGGGTGGATTCATTGTCGTGTGGGTATAGCAGGGGTGATCCTGACTGGTGCACCTAGATATGTATACTGTGTGCAGTGAGGTATAATATTCCCACCCATAGTGAACACTGGCAGGTCTCGGAGATTCCACGCAGAGAAGATTCTGCTTTTTTCTGGGGAGAGTATGAGGCCACAGGAGGTACAAGACCTGTAGAAGTCTTGAAGGACACGCTGAAGGTCTCGAGGGGTAGTTGAGTGGATGCAGACATCATCAGCAAAGCAGGTTACAGTGGTTCCAGGGATAGCAGGGAGAAGAGACAGTACACGGTGCATAAGTATATTTAAAAGAAATGGGGTCAATACACCGCCCTGAGGTGTGCCAAGCTCAAAATTTTCATAGGAGCTACATGCACCCTTAAAGAAAACACGTGATTTTCTGTTACTGAGATAACCGTTTATCCACTTCAGAAGGTTTTCTCTGACACCAAATTCGACAAGCTGATCAAGAATTATATCCCTGTTGGCTATATCAAAAGCACTTTTGAGGTCAAGGAAGGCAACTACACTGTTGGAGGACAATCGGGAGTAGAGTTCAGCTAAACAGTGATGAGTACTCCTCTGAGGGAGAAAGCCATACAAATGGGGAGAAAGTTTTTCTTGTAACCGGTACTTTAGCCTGGTTAGTAATATACGCTCAAACACTTTACTAAAACATGAGGTGAGGGAGATAGGCTGGTATTTATTAGTTCCAGGGTTTTGGATAGGAATAATTGTGCTAATGATCCAAGCAGCAGGTACATATCCAAGTTGGTAGCAAAGATAATACAATTGTAGAAGAGGCTTTCCAGGAACCTTCTGGAGGAGACGAAGCACTTGATAAGTAAGGCCATTATCTCCAGGAGCAGAATTTTTATTTCCCATAACAGCACGTCGCAGCTCATCCTCGGTGATCAGCTCTTTGTCCTCGTCTGATTCCAACAATGCAGCCATCAGACGAAGGTTGCGTAAATTGCTATGGGAAGAAAGTACTTCTTAGATTTGTACAGGGAGATTACTAGACCGTGACTGGGTTGACCAAGTAGTGATGAGATCCTGGGCATATGCTTGTGGACTGTGGTGAAGTGCACATGTGATTTTTTTCTTGACAGTCCTTTTGATGAGATGCCACATGGTCCCAATGCTAGTCTGGTGGTTAATTAGGTCAGTGTATTTATACCACGACTCAGTGTAGATACACTTCTGGAGAGCAACTAAATCATCCCTCGCCTGCTGATATTGAAGTAGATGATTAGGTGTCAGTTGTGTCTGAAAGGCAAGACCAGCTTCGGCCGCAACTCTCTCTGCTTGCTTAATGCGTTGATCCAAGGTCCAAGCATGGGCAACAAGATGACTTTTGATGTGAGGTCTGGCAATATATAGTTGATAGAAGTCATGGGTAGCTTTTACCAAAGAATTATACAGGTGTTCTGGAGAGTGTTTATCAAAGGTAGGTATGACAGAGGAGATGTATGAGACATATGTTGGGCAGTACTTGGGTGGATTGGTGATGCGGGTACGATGATAGGGGTCACTTGGATGAGTCTGTACTGTAGACATAAGGCAACATGGTCAGAAAAGAGCGAGGGAACAGAATGACAGGATACATGTGATGCCACGAGCCCAGATGTAAGGATATGATCAAGAGTGGCCCCCGCCCCGGATGTGTGTGTGGCACCACATGTATCCCAACGGGTTAAATGGTAACGATGGATATAGTTGAGCAGAGGAACTCCACTGCGGTTGGGAATCGGAGAGACATCACCTAGATCTGGGTGTCTGGCATTGAAATCCCCCATGTAGATCATGCCAAGGTTTGCAGGTGTAGGAAGTGCTGAGAGGTTAATTAAGCCAGGGCCAGAGAAAACATTGCATAATCGAATATGACCATCATCTATCTTAACCTGAAAAAGTTGGAAGGTCATGTTAATATCTGCTGATGAGCGAAGGAGTTGATGAGGGAGAGTAGAGTGGATGTAAGTAATAAGACCATTCCTGACATGATGTACATATGAAACATAACCGGAGAGTTTTGGAGCTTGATCACCTGGCTGAGCACCGCCAGGGAAGGCTTCTTGAATAAATATTACTTGTGGGTGATGGTGATAAACATATGTCCTGAGTGCAGTCAGTCTGGAGTATTGTCTAATTCCAAGGGCATTCCATGAAAGGACACGTAGTTGCACGAGTGTAGCGAAGTTTACCCTTAACGCTGCAAGAGACAGGTCGAGCATGTACCAGAAAAGCAGCACTGTTAGATGGTGCACCAAGTGGAGGAGGCTAAGCTGGCAGGAGGCCACTGACCCTTTCAAGACAAGAGGCAACAGTATCTAGCTTCTCAGTAAGTGAGGCAACAGAGGTTATGAGAACTTGTTTTGCCTTGACCAGTGTGTCGAGGTTACTTGCAGTGGTAGCCTGTTGAACGATCAAGCTATCGAAGCGTGCATCAAAAGCATCAAAACGTGTCGTTAGTGCTGTACAGTGCGAGTCCAAGGCAGCAAAAGCCTTACGAAGTTTTGAAATTTCAGCTGATTCAGGAGGGTATAATGAGACGGTAGACACTGGTTGTGGTGGTATCAGTGGAAGTGACTGTGTGGCAGCCCGCGACCGTCTGGAACATCCATGCCAAACATTAAATCCTGCTTCACCACAACGAGGGCATTTCCAATGCACAGTCTCTGGAGTTGATGATACCTCTGACAATGAGGTGGAAGCATCAGTAACAGGTTTACGGTATGGACAGGTGCATGTGGAATGGGCTGCAGCACACTTAGGTGAGGCAGAGCAATATCGGGAGATATGGCCAGTACCCCAGCAGTTGAAACAGTTGGGCTGATCATCCTTCACCCTGCGTAATTCAAAAGGAGGGAGGAAGGAAAACTCATAGACAGATGGTGGTGGTTCTAGTAGACTCCATGTGATAACAATGCGATTAATACGGTTCCCATTTTGAAGAAATCTTCGTGCACTGTATACACCAGGCAGTTCCTTAGCAAGGTTAGGGTCTGCTTCAATAGGGTAAGGAGTAATAAGATATGTTAAATATTTGCGGGGTCTGTCTATTGAATCTTGAATATCCAGGTTTATGGACAGAAATTCACCACCCTTCACCCCGTCAATGATGTCCTCACGACTCCTTGTAATATATACAAACAATTTCCATGATGAAAATATATCCCTTCCTATTATGGAGTAATATATGCCTCTTCATATAAAGGCAAGTCAAATTTATTTGTTCCAATACGAATACAAACTCTTTCGTTAATTGTGCTCAAAGTTGTTGTTGTTGTTGTTGGGGTATTAAAGCCAACACTTGTTATTGGCACGGGCCTTTCCCTTGGTTGGCCCGTAGTTTATTAGATCAGTATTAAAATCGGAGCTTTGAGCACTAATACAATATTATATTAGTGCTCAAAGTTGTTGTTGTTGGGGTATTAAAGCCAACACTTGTTGTTGGCACGGGCCTTTCCCTTGGTTGGCCCGTAGAGTGCTCAAAGCTCCGATTTTAAGACTGATCTAATAAAATTTTTAGATTTGCAAGGAGAACAACGATTTATGTAAAATAATATGTAAACTTTGAAAATCTTTAGATATGGTCAAATATTATGTAATAATTATTGATTTTTGTCAACTTTAATTATTGAATTCTACAGATTGTTGTACAAAATGTCCCAAAATGAAAAATTGGTCAGGGCAACTTCTACCTTTTCGAAATCCTGCTTGTTCATCACGGCTTTTCATATCTTCATCATCAATCTCTTTAGAATAAGCGTCCTGATATTTTCATAACAACTGAGATAAGAGTTATGCATTTATAGTTATTGCTATCAGTTAGGTCTACTTTATTTTTGCCATTTTCACCTCCTCTCCTAACTCCCATGCATCGTGTTTTACCTCTTCATGCCACATTATACAAAAAAAAATTTAAGTATTCTGGGAGTCACTTCATTTTCGGCCAGTGTCATCTCGGCAGTTATTTCATCATATCCTGGGGATTTTGAGCTTTTTTAATGATAGATTCGACTTCAAACACACTAAATGCATTTATGAGCGTATCAAGGTCTTCATCAGCTTTAAGGTATATCAATCAAATTATTCCCTTCGTATCTCCTATTCATAACCTCACTAAAGTGTTCCATCGCACGTCTTTCTTCATCTTCAGTTGTTATAAAAGATCCATCTCTCATTTGATGGGTATTTGCTCCTCCTTTGCTCCAGACGAGATTTCATTAATAATTATATGAGCAATTCTTACACTACAGCCACTCCCTGCATTCATAGCTTTCTCAGGGTCATCTGCTTAACTGTTTAAATATTCTTTCCAGTCATTCCTGGCTTTTCTTTTGATCTCACTATCAATACTGGAATACTAAACATGCCTTACTTTGTAATTTTCATTACCTCCTCAAAAACTTTTAACAATCAATTTCTCTCTGTCTCCTTTTTATAGTATACCAAATATCATTTTGTAATCGTGACATTCTCTTTATAACTGTGTGTTCCAAGACTTCACTACCACCTGACTGATATATGTTCTTTATATCGCAACATTCTTCACTAATTGTCTGCTTTTCGACTCTTAAGGTCTCTAAGACTGCAAATGTTTTTATGTGCTCGCCTTAAGTTTAGTTATATCAAACCTAGGTATTCTATCTACCTTTCTGTTGGGTGCTTTCATTTTTAATTTGAGTGTAATAATGAGAACCTGGTGATCACTACCAACAGCTGCACCTCTATAGCTTCTTACATATCTCAGTGTCTTCTTTCACTTTTTATTAATAGCAATATCATCTATTTGATTTTCGTAATTGCCACATGGTGAAGTCCATGTAGCCTATATTTGTTGATGTCCTTGTGCAGAAAAAGAGTACCACCAAAGACAAGGTTTTGCTGAACAGAAACTTATGAAATGTACTCCATTTTCATTTGCAACTTCCCAAGACCCTCGACACCCTCACATTCTATATCCCTTGACTATTCCTTCAAAATTTAGCATTGAAGTCCCCAATCCCCATGTTCATATCTCTCTCTGGGATCTCATCTATTACACTCTGCAGTTCTTCATAGTATTCATCTTTGCTTTCTTCTGCGGAATATTTTCTTGGTGCATAGCAAACTATAATACTCATATTGCACTACTTTGATTTGAACTTTGCTCGTAGCAATGTACTATTTACAGCTCTCCACTCGGTTAGTGCTTTTTCTGCTCTTGTTGTCATAATCATTCCTACACCTCTTCTAACTACATCTGTTCTTCCTGAATTGATATATATACTGCCTTGGTCTAAAGTTTCCTTACCGATCCCCTTGCAATGTGTTTTGCTTGAGGCCAAGATGGTCTGGTGCTGTCTTGTGGGTAAAGTTCTCTTGTTTGAGGGTATATTCAGGCACATTATTCTATCTTCTTTCTCTTCCTCTTCTTTTGTGAAAATTTTTATAGTTTATTTAAGAAATATTTATTTTATTGTTGCTACTGCTCTTAAAATATCTCATTTCTCCTTGTTTCCTTTCCTCACTGGGCTATTTTTCCGGTTGGATCCCTTGTGCTTATAGCGTCCTACTTTTTCCAACTAGGGTTGTAGCTTCGCAAGTGAGAATAATAATAATAATAATAATAATAATAATAATAATAATAATAATGATATCCAAACTATATTTCATAAATTCACTTTTCACTTGCTGTAACTTCCCAATCTTATCTATGGTTTTAATATTCCAATTACCAATTTTCAATTTTTCTTTAATATTTATAAACTGGGAGATTCTTAGCCCCCTGCCACACCCGGGACTGGGGATATTCTGTCCCCTTCTCTTTAAATTAACTGACTACATCCATAGAGGATTCATTGGCTAGATACATTCCAAGTTATCCAGTTCCTTGTGATGTGCTGTGTTTATCTAACTAAGGAGAGTGACCCCTGTCGGTCCATACTAATTCTAGTAAGATCAACCACCAGGCATCAGGAGTAAAACCTGATGAGACAGTTTGTCTATCGCCTAAGACCCAATCCGTTACCCTGCTGCCAGTGACTTCATCAAAATATAAGGTGACATTTCCTCCACACCCGAAGTCCTCATTACTCCACCAGGTTGATTATCCGCTTATACGAGTACAATTGTTGGCGAAAATGGATTGCTAAGATATAACACCTAGCACAGTAAACAGAAATATAGAAAGCAACTTTAGATGGTATTTGTGGACTATGTAAAAGCCTTTGATAGTGTGCATGGGCCAATTTTGTGGAGAGCACTGCATAATTATAGAATTCCCCTTAAATAAGTGAATTTGATCAAGAAATGTGTTGTCACTTATGTTGCTTATCCTCCTCATGGATTTTGTAATGTGTAGAACAGTTGGATATGGTGGAGAACGATAGGCGTGGATTGATGATGGGGAAATTGGCAGACCTAGAGTATGCTAATGATGCTGTGTTTGTTAGAAGAACACCACAGGATTTGCAATGCTTGCTTAACAAAATGCACACGAGGTTGGGCAGAGATGACAAAGATGATGAGAATGGAGTATGCAATGGAAGATGAAATATGAAATATCATTGAGAGGAGAAATGATTAATGAGGTAGAATCATATAGGTATTTAGGAACTATGATCTCCAATACATGGTCTTTAGAATTAGATTTTAGTGAAAGATTGAAAAATGCAAATCAGGCAATGGCTAGGTTGAGTAAAATTTGGAAATCAAATCGCCAGAAATAACCGAAAAATCAGACTATACATCAGTTTAGCTAGAATGGTGTTACTATATGGAGAAGAGTCATGGTAGGACAATGGAACATTCTCCAATAGATCTAGATTTGAGAACAATGCCTTCAGAAAGATATTGGGAGTTGAAGGGCAGGACAGAATTTGAAATGAAACTATAAGAGAGATTACTTGAGTGTCATATGAGGATGAGATCATGATGAGGGGTAGATGCAGTTGGTTTGGGAATTCTCTTCGCACTAGAAGAGTTAGAAGACGCAGGTCTACATGTCTGAGGACTATGAAGCACAAAGTAGATGATGAATGGAGATGTATTTAATTAAAAGTTCAAAATGAAGCCAATGATGATGATGATGATAAATATTAAAAGAAAATTGTCAATATCTGACACTTGAAATATAATGCAAATAAGGCATAAGTACACAAAGGATGAACAACAAAAGTATTAACAGCAGGTGGGGAAATAGAGACATTTGAAGCTAGGTTGGGAATACACTAGGGTTCACCATTAAGTCTATTTTTATGAAAGTGTTAATTGAATATATCAGATATAAAGAGTTGTAGCAGTTGCTATATGCAGATGATTTGGCAATTAGCACTGAAATTGAGAAAAAAAAATACAGAGAAGGGTTATAGTGTAATGACAGAAATGCTTCATTTAACTGAATGGTAATTCCATTTACGATTTTTAGACTTAATTAACGAATTGGTTTTCATCTCATCAAAATGTTATGTTAGCCACACGTAGTTGAGTTGGTGTAGGATCGAGTGTGCATACGCCGAGGTAGAGAGGCGTAACAAAGGAGTAGTTGTGTCTATGGTCGAGAGTTTATGATTGAGTGCCAAGGTAAACAGAGGCGTAGTTGTGTGAGCCTCGAGCGTAGCTGCGCTAGGTAAGCTCAGAACGCACTCTTTGAGCCGACAACGACCAGTGTAGAGGGGAAATGTTGCTCCCCCGTATTATTATGTGAAATTCTTACCTTCTCCCTTGTAAAAGGTATGCACTTGTTCTTGTTATCATGTATGTGTTGTAATAACACTTGACATTGTCTGTTGTGGTTATCTTTTTCTTCAAATGTATCAAATAAAGTACAATAAGTTTGCCAGTATTGAAACTGCTTTATGCTGTGCTTGCATGTGGTTGGAACTGTGCCACCAACCGTAAGTTAAGATTTGTAATATTATTCTCAGGTTTATCAAGTTAGTCTTTGAGTTGCCAGGCTAACTGTGCAGTGTAACCAGTAGGTTAGGTATGAGTACAGTGTAGCCTAGGCTACGAAGTGTCTGTTGTTTGACATAGGATCGCTGTCCTAAATGAAGACTTTGTATTACAGGGTACCAGTTTGGAGTACCGAGCATGTACCAAGCTTTTTGTAAGAATAAAAAGACCCCCGGGAACCAGCCTTTCCCTCAACCTCCACTGCAAATGAAGCTCCGTCATTCTCCCCAGCAAGAGTCAAGTTACCTTAAGCCTAGGCTTAGAGTATTAGCCTATACCTATGATGTACCTGGTATTAGCCTATGTCAAGGCTTGGTTTGTTATAGATAGGCTAGCCAGGAGTAAGTCGATTGTCCTAAATTGAATGGTGCCTCCGAACTTAGGTAGGGACAATTGACGAAGTTAAGAGTTTAGTGAAAAGTCATGTGTGAAACGGCATGACAATAGAGTAACAGATGTTGGAAAAGGGCAGCTTGAAGGGAAATGTGGATAAGACTGAGGGTATGGGGAGCACTAAGAAAGGTAGGGATAGGATAGCCATTAATAAAAGTAGAGGCTCGATTATAAAACTTGTTGAGAAATTTAGATACTTGTGATCTACACTCAGTTAGGAGGGAGGATGTGATTCCAAAGTTTAGAATAGGATGAAAACAGCCTGGATGAAGTGAAAGGAGGTAGTGGAAGAGAAGGAAATGCCAATCAAGCTAAAAGGTCAAAATCTATAGCACAGTGATAACCAGTGTAAATGTGTGGATCAGAAACGTGGGCTCTAAGATAAAAAGGAGAAGCAAAGCTGGAGAGAAGAGAGGTGAGAATGCTTAGGTGGATTATGGGAATTGTGGAAATTCTTTCCACACTTTATTTTAGTCACCCCCGTTATTCCATTTTTTATTTTTTGTTTGTTATTTTCTGGGTTTTATGCATCTCGTTTTTCTTTTGTTTCTTTTGTAACCTTCATTATTATACCCTTAAATATTCATTGCTGCTAACATGTCCATCATTCCCCTGTAATGCTATAGCTTTCATCACCTCATTCCTCTATAGATGATTTTATCTCATTTCCTGAGCTCACAGTACATTGCTCTGACGATGCAACCGGCCGTCGACAATTTTTAAAACAGCGCTTGGTTGTGTTCTGTTCCAAATGCTCTTGAAGCTTTGGATGTTTAACCACAATTGGTTTTTATTTAAGGAACTCTTTAATTTACATAACTCATTGATCTTAGCTTATTGCTATTTACATCTCGGTACCTATTTATAAGTCTGTTTAGCTAGGATTGTTTCCTGTGTTATTGAACATCACTAAACGCCACTTAATTTTTTTGTATGTATGTTAATTTTTATAAGCCAGACAGTAGGATTTCTTTATAATTACTTTCACCTGGAGTTTGAAGAATGATCCTTGTATTTATAAAAAGCACCCTTCAGCGAACCGCGTACTAATGGAAATTTGAAGAAAAACCACTCGACCAGCTTGACCCAACTCAGCGGCGGAAGGCAGGAGGGTTCGAGCGGCCCACTTAAAAACAGGAAGCGTGGAAGACGGACGTAGGCATAGCCCCTTCAACGTGGACGCCGCTTCAACTTAGGCGTTGCTTCAACTACCTGTTAGTCAACCAGTAACTAACCAACAGTATGCTTGGCTTTGAGCCATTATTTAGAAGATAGGCTGACGAAGTCAAAACATGACAGTGCAGAACTGAAGATGCACCGTTTTCTTAACAGTTTACAAGATGCTTCCACCACAACGTCTACAATCAACCCTCGAGCGTGAGTACTAATTAACGGTGTTCAACCTTGGCCAAGGAACTGTCCCCCTCTTTTTCTAGCTTTTATTTGACGATATGCACATTTAGCTAGGAAGTCATGTTCAAACTGTCTGGTTTAATCATTCGTGGCGTGTCTGTTACTATAGGTTGTGTTCCTGTTCCCCTCTATCAAGTTTGAAATTTTTACCGAGAGGAATGTGTTCAAAGTAGTGAGTAGAACTTTTGGTATTATTTCAGTCACCATTTTTACTTTCATTGGTTGATGAATCATTTGATTATTGATTTACGATTTAATTGATTTGACCATTTTCTTGGCATTTTTCATTTTTCATATGCCATGCGGTCTTTATTCAAATTTCAATTAGGTAGTTATGCTGGATTTTCCTGTGTCAGGTGAAAATTCCTGTGGTATTTTATGGAAATAAACGCCATTTTTAGGTTAAAATTATTAACTTTTTAACTTAACCTTTATATTTTTAAATGACTAAATGAGTTATATCATGAGGTGAGATATGACTTAAGGCTATCGGTGTCAATCCTTTATTGTAATGTTCTACGGTATTACCTACCGGTGGTCCTTAGGACGTTTTGATTTTTACAGTACTGCTCCCCCTAACGCTTTGTGAAACTGTCGTTAACGTAACTGATTCAGTCCAACCACACTTGATTGGGATTTACTAATCTGCGCCCTGGAGTAGCATCTGAACATCAAGGTGATATTGGTGCCGACAGTCCCGGTATAGAGTAATCTGTGGACTTAAACGTGTGCAGGGTAAGTAAACCGTCTTCATTGCGGTTCTCTAGTTTGTCAAGTGTGAGAGTGTTGGCGCTCTATCCCTTCAGGCGTCCGGAAATCAGAACCGGGAGGCCTTTCCCGGAATTATTTCCCACAGGAATGTCACTGCTTGAAAGTTTAAAAAATTATGATATAAGAATATCAGGCATAGTAAACACTGTAGAGGTGATAAATAGTGACATAACTGAGATGGTATGTGTGCATGTTGAGGATCGAGTGTGGGGCAGGAGTGAGTGATGTGTGCTTGTGAGGAATCTGTTAGGCAGAGGCAATCGAGAGGGAAGCAAAGATTTACATGGTGAGATAAGATAAGGTGAAGGATGATCCAGAGTAAAGAGGTTTGGTGGAAGAGGATGCTTCTGATAAAAGGTGCTGAAGAGAGCGCATCAAGCATCCGACCCTTCAATGTAGAGATAATGATGGTAAAAAAAGGAAATAAGATATACCATATGATACATAACTTACAATACTGAATAAAGGGGTCCAATCTGTGTTTATGAGCTAGATGGCAGTGTTAAATTTTCCTGTAACTTGTAATCTAAGCATGCCTCTTGGACAAAACCATAAACAGGAATATTACTGATATCTCCATGATGAACAATATACATCACAAATTTAAAAAGTAATTTATAATTTTCTTAACTATACATACCATTCCAGACTTCATTTAACTTTTAAAGATAGGTTGACAATTGCGCATTTTTTGGGTGCGGTGTGTTGCGATGTGGGGTCGTGCCACCTCATGGGTAAAAACACCCAAAAATTTGCCCACGTTGCGACGTGAATATGAGAGGTCTTGTGATATGACAAGAGGTTGTTTTGCGATGTCTTGCGCAGTGCCACGAGGCGGTGTTTCCTTGCGAGGTGTCACAAGATGAGAAGAGCTGGTTACGCACTTTTCCGATGTAGTGATGCAGTGTTGTGAGGTACCTTATGTAGTGTCATGAGGTACCTGCGAGGGCCCACGAGTTTTGCGAGGTACCTCCAAGAGTCACAAGGTGTCACATAAAAACCTCCCAAGCTACCAGGGTGCTCGAAGCCTAGAGAAGTCAATCACTACTTTACTGATCATCATAAGTATTAGTTCCTCCACTGTGATTAAATCCTCGATAAAAATTGAAACGAAAAATATATTACTTCAACATGTAATAAATGGTATCCTCCTTACTCTATTTTATGAACAATCCATTTTTTTTAAAGGAGTCATTTCATATTTCAATTTATTGTTTTGATATGAATATTTGGATCTTGTCAAGATTAGCGAACCCAACATTTCCATGTCAAGATTAAGGAACCCTATTTTTTACATGTAAATAATAACGAACCCATTTTTCCACATGCAAAGAATAGCGAACCCAAAGAATAGCGAACCCAATTTACCTCACGTCAAGAGTAACGAACCCGGTTATGATTGGGTTCGCTAATCTTGGACATGAAATGTTCTAGACTATGAAGAAAAAATAGAAAGGTAAATGAGGAAAAAACTCGTTGGAAATTTAAATGATCATTTTACTGATGGAAGAAAAATCAATAAGTTAAAAGCTTTCTTAAAATCAATATCTTATGAGTCTTAAAGAGTTAAAAGTAAGTTAAAATCAACATCTTAGGAATCAAAAGGAATTGAGAAGCAATTAGATGACAGAAGTCAATCAATCTGTTATTCGTATTTCATTCCATCCACATAAACTGGTTCAAATATCGTGTTAGGAATTCACGCTTGCATCCTCGCATGTTCTTGATTTTTGCTTTATGCTTTGCCCAATACGACTCAATATGCTGTGTGCGGGTCAACGAAGTGCAAAGAGTGGTTCACGGTTCTGTGCTGGTAGTTTTGATTATTAGCTATATTTCTATAGGCTCGCCATTCATCGCTGTGAATAGTTGATCCATGTCTCACTACTTTTTCTATTATTGGTAGAAATATCTCCTGGTCCCTGTGTTCCATTATATCCATATATCCAATTGCTGGGATGTACTAGTATCTACCAAGCTAAATCCCAGACTTGGCACGCAGGGGATCGTCCTCGATGGTGTATAGGTTTATGTGAAAAGCATGATTAATCAACTTGAACTCCTATCCCAGGTCCACCAAGTTTTATAGAATTAAGCTCAAACTGTCTCGTACACACGTCTCTAAAGGAACTGTAAAAATCCACTATGGTCTGCCGAGATATATTTACAATACGAGAAGTTTCCTATTCCTGCATTTCATTGCACAAACAATATATGACATGAATCTACAGCTGCAATTTCACTTTTGATTTTGCAAAAAATTAGTCCTTCCATATTGACAAGTTTCGTTTATACCGTGAACAATCTTTTACCCGGCACTTCCAGACATAACCGTCCACAGCGACCCTGCACTTTATCCAGTTCATAAATATACCACATGATTCACATTTCAATTCCCGTCGAATAAGTGATTTGTTCTTCATCCAGTCAATCGCAGGTATCATTTCCTCCCCACATAACTATTATGATGATAGGATATCGAATGAGTTCAGCATACTACTCACTCACCTGGAAATAATAATACAGTAGTTAGATGATGAATTGTTAGTAATTATTTCTCAGCTGATCTCATCTCTGGTCGTCAATTTTTCATTGGGATTTAATGATATGTTGGTATTCTTAAAATATGCTCCACACACACCTTGAGAGTTGGCTGTCATAGAGCAATGTAGTCACAAGAGAAATTAAATTTCTCTTGTGACTACATTGCTCTATGACAGCCAACTCTCAAGGTGTGTGTGGAGCGTCCTAAACAATCTGACACAACCATAACATTGCTAAATAACAAAAGAACATATCTCTCAAGAGACTTAAATCCTACTCCAGTACAAAACTATAAAGAATCACATCCTATCTTTGAGGTAGTCAATAAATGCTTGAATCCTAATATCAAAATAAATAATTTCACTTATATACAAATCATAACATGTTTTATTCATGCAATATGATGCATTGTTGCGCAATACATGTAACACTTGAATTAGTACAGTACATTATTACAATAACACACAAGTCTCCTCCCCCTTAACTAGACATTATAAAAATCTTTATAAATCTAATCTCTCAGGGGGCTTTCTTCTATTAATCCTATTAGGAAGCACTTAAACATCATCTTGTACTGGTACATGAATTTGTTCTGAATCTACATTTGATGTTGGAGTATTTTGGTTTATATTTAACTCATTTGATCTAACTAATTCTTTAAGTTTCTCATCTCTAACATTCACATGCTCTACTGTATTTCTTTTTAATGGCTGTAATTGATCAACATGACGTTTTACGTTATCACCAACACATACATCTTAATGTAAATTTCGTATCTCGATCTTACTATGACATCAGATAAAGGTAAAAAATGTCTTACATTAGAAAGCTTTACTACTTGTTTATACCCTTTATTTTTTAAATCAATTTGCACACTTGGATACAACAAATCTACCTTACACCTTATCCTGCTCCCCATCAAAAAATTTGAGGATGTCACGCCTGTTGTGCTGTGTGGCGTTGTTCTATAAGACAATAAGAACTTTGATACATGCAAAAATATGTAATCAGAAGTCCATTAAATGTATTTTAAGAATACCAACGTATCATTAAACCCCACCAAGAAAAATTGGCGACATCAGAAGGGACTAACTCATGGATAATTACTAATAATTCTTCACTCATTTTCAGGTGAGTAATATGCTGAAATCACCAGACGATGTACAACCTACTTAACATTGGCGAAGAGGATGGGATTCGAACCCACGCAAGGATCATAGAGAAACAGAAGAAAAATTTTTAGCAAGAGAAGCAGAAGAAAAAGCCCAATGAGGACCCCCCATGCAAAACAGAAGAATTTCATCAAACACAATTAAACAAAACAAGAAAGCAAAGTGAATTTTAAAATTGGGTAGGATACCGAAAAAGGTAGGAAGTTACAAGGTGACTTTAGAACAGTAGCCTAACCTAATTAAGGTATTAAGGTAAGCACTCAAAATGCCTGTAGACATTGAACATCCTGAATGATTTAGCATCACAGCTGAGCCTAATTCTGTTGCAACACCATGGCAACAGTGGTGCGAGGAATTTGAGATTTATTTAAAAGCATTAGGGAATAGGAAGCATGCCCAAAAGAAGGCATTGTTACTTCATACCGCAGGTAGAGAAGTTCCGGAAATGTTTAAGACGTTGCAGCCTACAGATGACACAAGTGAAGCTGCAAATAAGGCTCTTACCACATATTTTGCTCCTTAGGTCCATAAATATTTTGAAAGGTATCAATTTACAGCACAGGCATACCAGAAAGAAAATGAAAGTTTAGATGCATTTGTGACTAACACTTGATTATATAAAAACTAAGGCATGATTTACAGAATATTAACGACAAAAGTAATAACAGCAGTTGGGGAAACAAACATTTGAAGTTAGTTTTGGATTCTACCAGGGTTCAGGATTAAGCCCATTCTTGTGGTGGTCATGAATGTATTAAATGAAAAAATCAGAAATGAAGAGTTATGGGAGTTGCTATATGCATATGATTTGTCTATTACCGCTGTAAATGGGAAAACTTGCAGAAAAGGATTGTGGCAGGAGATGTTGGAGAGGAGCGGCTTGAAGGAAAATATGGATAAGACTGAGAACAATAAGAAATGTAAGGATAGGATAGGCATACACAAAAGTAGAGGCTTGATTTAAAAAAAAAGGTGGAACAATTTAGATACTTGGGATCTATACTAAGTCACGAGTGTGCACGACTCTACAAAGATGTGAACGCAGTTAAGGAAGGCAGATGCTGTGCCATCTACGCCCGTTACATAATAGAACTCATCCAACGAGTGGGATTCGTCCCTGTTGATGACCAACACATGAACCAGCATAACCTCAGATGTACATGCGACGACTGCATCACTTTTACAGTCGACTGTATCGCCCACTTCTACAAGGTAGAGACCAGACCAGGAAATTGGGAAGTATTTCCTCCGAGCACATGCCCATATCAGGAGATCCTGCTGAAGTTGTGAATAAGATAAAAAGAGCCAGTGGGAAGTGAAGGGAGGTAGTGGAAGAGAAGAAAATACAAAACAAGCTAAAAATCAAAATCTATAGCACAGAAATAAAACCAGTGTTAATGTATGGATAAAAAACGTGGGCTCTAAGACAAAAAGAATAAAGCAAAGCTGGAGAGAAGAGATATGAAAATGCTGATGTGGATTATGGGAATATTACTGTTTAAGATATTGAAAAATTGTGATATAAGAAGAATTGCAGGCCTAGTAAACACTGCAGAGGTGATAAATAGTGTCACAACAAAGATTAGGATGGGTACATGTTGACGATCGGTTGTGGGGAGCGACTGAGTGATGAGAGCTTGTGAGGAACCTGTTATGGAGAGAAAATCATCAGGAAAGCGGAGATTTACATGGTGAGATAAGGTGAAAGATGATCTGTAGAAGAGAGGTTTGGTGGAAGAGGATGCTTTTAATAAAAGGCATTGGCGAGGGAGCTTCAAGCATCAGACCCTTTAGTGTAGAGATAATGATGGTAAAGAAGCAAATGAGACATACCATATGATACATAACTTACAATGCTGAATGATGAGGTCCAATCTGTGTATGAGCTATATGGCTATGTGCTAATTTTTCTGTAACATGTAATCTATACATGCCTCCTGGACAAAAAAATAAATAGGAATATTACTGATATCCCCATGATGAACAATAAACATCACAGTTTTGAAATAGTAATTTGTAACTATCATAACTATACATCCCGGAGTTCATTTAAATTTTAACAAGGTGTAGGTAGTTGCTGCACTTACTGGCCAGTTGTAAGGAAGGCCGCCCTATTGCTAGTAAACGGAATTCCCTATGACTGCATCAGGGATTTAAATGGGAAGTGATAGCAGGAAGTTAAATTATAGGATTCAGGTATGTATAGTAAAGAAAAATACAAATTACATTTAAAACCTGTAATTTGTTCTCACATGAATACAAACTTTTTCCCTTAATTAGATTTATCCTTATGTGGGTGGAGAGCTTCTTAATGAACTGCTTGGCTAAAATCCAGGGATTGCTGATCTCCGTTCTGATAGGTGCGGAGAATCACATCCTAGATGATGTATACACCTCATCATATTTACTATGTAAGATGACACGTGTAATGTACAATGAATATTAGTCGAGAATAAATCTTTTATACCATTCAATGTCGACGAATCATCTTGGTTGGATTCAATTAGAAGTCTGCATTGTTAAATTACATTTATTCGGCTAACGGCTTACATTACTCCTCAGTTCTTAATGGCTTGTGACTCTCTATTGAGAACATCGACATAAAAAAACTCTTGTACAAAAATACGAAATAACAAATGAGCATCACGCTTAATGGACTGGATCCTACTGTAATATTAATTGAAGAATAATAACATCCTATCTCTGAGACAATTAATAAAGGATTAAACCCTTCATAACATACACTAATGCACATACTTTAACCTGAAACAAATGCTATCAATGCAATACTATGCAACCTTACTCTTAACCCACGTAGCACGTACTGTATTACAATACAAATACATAACTCTAGACACTTCACATACCAGGGTGAATGTACCACTAGGTTCATGGCCCAGGAAATCAAGGGAGTTGCAAAGCAATTCTCTTATTTAGACTAGTCAGTCTGTGATGTAAGGCATAAACAAATGGTGGATTTGCCTGTATAACATCATCCTCACACTCACAAGGAGGATCCTGAATAGAACACTTCTATTTAGTAAGGGAAAAGATGCTAGCTGAAGGTGATGCTTACATGTATCAATGACTGTCTAGCTATATAGGATTCCAACAGCTACATCAAAAGGCGGGGAAAAATGAGAGGAAGACGAGACAGACACTCTCACTCTCAACCTAGGATTACATTGTAACTGCTTTCTTAGATGTGACAGTTTCGGCCAATTAAAGGAGCTAGGGTCACAAAACTTGCTCAGCAGCAAATGGAGAAGCATTCCTACAAATAAAGTGCAGTGAAAGCAGTCTGCTTCCATATTCCACCTTCTACAACTTGAGCCACCATGAGATTCTTCTTGAAGGCAAGACTGATACCAACTCCTCTGATCTATTCTGGTGATCTGGGTAAACTATGACTTAATGCTCTGTTAATAGTCTCCTGCAACCAAAATGAGAATGAATTTTTGGTGAATTTCCTTTTACTTTGCCATTGCCTACAAAAAAGTTCTATAACCTGGGTCTGGCATTCTGGGTTCTCTTGAGGTTACAGCTTAGTGCCATTATACAGAACAGAAAAGTAACTCATCTGGATTTTTAATTACTTCCCTAAGCAAAAATACACTTACAAAATAAAATATGGAATCCTGATCTGATAGATTTTAAGTCTTTCCAGCAAGGTCAGGAACAAATGATAAATTATCTGCCTCAAGTGTACCGACTGAGAGAATAAATACAAGTTCATGTAACTCGCCTACCTGCTTTGTTTCAGCCAGAGTGAGAAGAAACACCGTTTTCTGGGTAAGTTTCCTATTCGAGGCTTTCCTCAATGGGTCATAAAGATTTCTCTTTAGAATCCATAACACCTCTATTTATCTCACAATCTGAAGGAAGAATCTCATGTGGAGGATAGGTCAGCTCCATACTCATAATAAGTACAAACAATTTCCATGACGAAAATATGGGACTTGGTAAAAGAAAGACGAACACGGGAAGACTGGGAAGACCGGAAAGACCAGTTTTGTAGTTGAATGGACAACACTTTATAGGTGATTACAGTGTCCCCAATTGGAACTCAAACCACACAGCTACAGTTATACACCATCCTATTGTTGATTGAAAACTTAAAAAGCCACATCTGGAAATAATCTCATTGATTATGGGAATTACCACCACACGCTAAAATTGCTATTTTTTGGAAATTCCTCAATCTGGTCTTCCTTTTCCGAGGAAATGGAAGACCAGTTTGAACAGTGTAAATTATAGGTATTTTAGGTATTGTGGCCTGTTAGGGGGACTTGTGTTGTGTTTCTTGATGGTTTGAATCAATTAGTGTTGTTTTGAAGTAGATGTAGTGATATTTGCAAGTGAACTTGATATGCTTGAGCACTACATTGCTAGTCATAGAGAAATTGACTCCTCTAAAGAAGGTACTGATTTATCTACCAGTAACCAATCATTTCCTTTGGACAATCATAAACAGATAGGTGGAGGACACCCTCCCGCCAGTGCGTATCAAGTCACTGATCCAGAAAACGCTTTGAGTTTTGGGGAATATTTGCAAATTGTAAATAGCTGTTTACTCACTGAGAATTCAGATAAGATCTCTAAAAGACGGGCTATAAAACCAAAAGGGGGTGAGATTTTTGTTTTTGATACAAGAGTAATTGGTGAAGATTGGAAATGTGATGATTATCACTGGATACAACATGGTGTAAAATTGATACCTAAAAAAGATCCTGTTTTCCAAAAAAAATATTTTGATACAAGGAGTGGGGATGGTAAAAATGAATATTCATCTAAATTCAAAAAAGTTGTGTATTTACCCAAGATTTCAAATTTAATGCATTTCGTCATTGTTCACTATTTAGGCAATGAAAACACATCTGTCCCTTTGGCTCATGGAAATTCAAAAGACAAGTCTAATCAATTCATTCGAACAGCTCCTCCTACTTTGAATGAAATTAGAAAAGAAGTTCAGATTAAAGCACCTGCTGAAGCTTATCGGGCCCAGGTCACTAAAAATGTTTCTGGTTTAGATCAAGGTGTACTGAATGCTCGAAATAAGGAGCAATGTAGAAATATGAAAAAATGAGGATAGGAAAAAAAATTAAGTAGAGCTGATATTGGCAATGTGATAGAGTTGGCTTATGGTATTCCAAACTTCACTCTATCAGTAACTGTTTATCCAGAATTGATCTTGATGTTGGGTGACACAGATATATTTAAAGAAGTTAATAAACTCTTACAGTGTAGAAGTGTTCGACCTAGAATTAACTTTCACTATGATACTACTTAGTGAGTTTTGGGATTTTTATGTTTCTGTTCTTTCATGTAAGCATGTTGCTTTTCAAGAGGAGCCTTCCATTCCGATACCATTTTCGATCCATAGTCGTAGATATCAATCTTGTCATGAACTTTTTTTTAAAACTTTGAAGGAAAAGATTCCTGCACTCAGCAAGCCAAACAATAAATAATTTGCCTTTGTTACTGATCGTGAAATTGGTGTCACTAATGGAGTTGAAAAAGAATTACCTAATGCCAAAGTTTTGTATTGTTGGAACCACATTAAAAATGATATTACATATCATCTGAAGAATAAATTCACAGGTGTTCCACCTGATAATATTGCATTTTATGTTCAAGAGGCTGAAGACCTGCTAAATGCTCAAACAAGGGAGGATTTTGATACAATATATGCAGATAAATCCAAAACTTTTTGCAATTGCTTATTTGGTGGAATTTTGTGAGGGTGGTCTTGATTGTTTATTTAAAGGCAAGTCAATAGATTGGGAATTTGATCAAAATTCTTTAAGACAACATTTGGTGGAATGCTTAACAACAATTTAGGCCTTTTCCAAAAATACATAAAAAGCTGTGTGAGGATTTCTGTATTTTCTCAGCCAAAATTGAACTATTTTGTTGCTCATTACCTGAATGTTTTGATATGTTAAGTTGTACAAGATGTTTGACATGGTTTCATTATAGATGTAAGAATATTGAAAACACTGATGATATTGATTTGGCTAGTTGGGTATGTAGTGATACATGTAACAAAAAGAGGAAAAGAAAAAGTAAAAAGGTACTTGATTTCTAATTGCTAGTTTTGCATTTACTAAGATTAAAGTTCCACTTCTTATCTTAAACCTGTCATGCGGTGTCAGACAGGGGCTGAGGTACTAAGTGAAACAAAAATTGTAACTTCTTATCTATAACTTGTCATGCTGTGTCAGACAAGGGTCAAGATAAGAAGCTGATCTGTCATGATAATTTGTGTAAACATTGACGTTCTTATCTTCATCCTGTCATTTGGGTTCAGACAGGAGCGAAGTTGACAAGTGTTAACCACTATTATACATTGAGTAAACATTTTTAGGTAAAAAACAATTTCATATCTTTTTCTTGTCATGCGGTGTCAGGCAGGAGTTGAGTTAAGATTTTGATTTTGCTATGTTATGTCTAGGACTATCTTATGTTATTTTGCAATGCTATGGATGTTTAATGTATAATGTAAATCTGTATGTATATCACAATGTATATATGGTGCTACTATAGCGTGAGGTCTACCACACTATAGCGTGAGATCTACCTCCCGTTAGTACTATAGCGTGAGGTCTACTGCTGATTTATCCGTCCCTCATAGATAAAACACATTTCATACATTTGTTTAAGCAATGAACACCTAATTTAAACATATCTTAGAAATACCTTAAATAGACAATCGGATTTCTAATTACATTAAAAATAAGGAATAAAGGTAAAAATAAACATGTTGTCATATATTTCCATACATTTATTCTAGCGATACACTCTTCGTACATCAAACATGTTATCATATATTTCCGTACCTTTAACCTAGCGATACACACTTCGTACATATTCTAAGAATGACACAAATAGGTCATTGGAATTTCTTCTCATCTCCTTCCAGCAAAAATGATCAAGATGAGACTGGAACAGCTGACGACCAACAGAATCATCGTTTTAGCGTCCTTATGTAGGAGTATACTTGTTTGCTTGCTGTAGATTATAGCCAATATTTCTCGTTGGCATGGGCCATTCCCTTGGTCGACCAGTAGAAAGATTTAGGAGCTCCATTTGCTTCCTTTTATATGAGCAGTTCACGTGGACAGGTCACGTTTTTTTATGGTTAGGTGCGGGGCTCTGGGACGCTGGTCACGCGGTAGACCTCACCCTCTACCTGGGTAGGCGTCATATGGCGGTAGACCTCACACTATAGTAGCACCGTATATATTCTCTATATATTTATATGTACTAAATATGTTAACTTATTATTACATGAATAAACTGATATAATTATAAGTATATAGTTTAAATATATGATTGTTTGAATAAAGATGTTAAAAATTTACTAAAGTGTTTGTTTTATAAAGCACATACTTATGTATAGCATAATTATTATGAAGAATCCCAGCAACCATTTCCCCTTCAAACTCATCTAATATGCCAATTGCCAATCTAAACCAACAAAAAAGCAAAAACACATGTAAACTTTGAAAATCTTTAAATAATGATCAAATATTATGTAATAATTATTGATTTTTGTCAATTTTACATATTGAATTCTACACATTGTTGTATAAAATGTCTCAAAATGAAAAATTGGTCAGGGCAACTTCTACCTTTTCGAAATCCTGCTTGTTTATCATGGCTTTTCATATCCTAATCATCAGTCTCTTTAGAATAAGCGTCCTGACATTTTCATAACAACTGAGATAAGAGTTATGCATCTATAGTTATTGCAATCAGTTAGGTCTACTTTTTTTCTTTTCTTTTTTTTTGCCATTCTCACCACCACTCCTAACTCCCATGCATTGGGTTTTACCTCTTCATGCCACATTATACAAATAAATCTTGTAAGTATTCTGGTAGTCACTTCATTTTCGGCCAGTGTCATCTCGGCAATTATTTCATCATATCCTGGGGATTTGCACCTTTTGAGCTTTTTTAACGATAGATTCTACTTCAAACATCATGAGCATATCAAGGTCTTCATCAGCTTTAGGTATGTCAATCAAATTATTCCCTTCGTATCTCCTAATCATAACCTCACTAAAGTGTTCCATCCCACGTTGTCTTTCTTCATCTTCAGTTGTTATAAAAGATCCATCTCTCATTTGATGGGTATTTGCTCCTCCTTCTTTGCTCCAGTCGAGATTTCATTAATAATTATATGAGCAATTCTTACACTACAGCCACTCCCTGCATTCATAGCTTTCTCAGGGTCATCTGCTTAACTGTTTAAATATTCTTTCCAGTCATTCCTGGCTTTTCTTTTGATCTCACTATCAATACTGGAATACTAAACATGCCTTACTTTGTAATTTTCATTACCTCCTCAAAAACTTTTAACAATCAATTTCTCTCTGTCTCCTTTTTATAGTATACCAAATATCATTTTGTAATCGTGACATTCTCTTTATAACTGTGTGTCCCAAGACTTCACTACCAACTGACTGATATATGTTCTTAATATCACAACATTCTTCATTAATTGTCTGCTTTTCGACTTTTAAAGTCTCTAAGACTTCAAATGTTTTTATGTGCTCTCCTTAAAGTTTAGTTTAATCAAACCTAGGTATTCTATCTACCTTTCTGTTGGGTGCTTTCATTTTTAATAGTGTGATAATGAGAAGCTGGTGATCACTACCAACAGCTGCACCTCTATAGCTTCTTACATTTCTCAGTGTCCTCTTTCTCTTTTTATTTATAGCAATATCATCTATTTGATTTTCGTAATTGCTATATGGTGAAGTCCATGTAGCCTATATTTGTTGATGTCCTTGTGCAGAAAAAGAGTACCACCAATGACAAGATTTTGCTGAACAGAAACTTATGAAATGTCCTCCATTTTCATCTGCAACTTCCCAAGACCCTCGACACCCTCACATTCTATATCCCTTGATTATTCCTTCAAAATTTAGCATTGAAGTCCTCAATCCCAATGTTCATATCTCTCTCTGGGATCTCATCTATTACACTCTGCAGTTCTGCATAGTATTCATCTATGCTTTCTTCAGGGGAATAATTTCTTGGTGCATAGCAAACTATAATACTCATATTGCACTACTTTGATTTGAACTTTGCTAGTAGCAATGTACTATTTACAGCTCTCTACTCGGTTAATGCTTTTTCTGCTCTTGGTGTCATAATCATTCCTACACCTCTTCTAACTACATCTGTTCTTCCTGAATTGATATATATACTGCCTTGGTCTAAAGTTTCCCTACCGATCCCCTTGTAATGTGTTTCACTTGAGGCCAAGATGGTCTGGCGCTGTCTTGTGGGTAAAGTTCTCTTGTTTGAGGGTATATTCAGGCACATTATTCTGACTTCTTTCTCTTCCTCTTCTTTTGTTAAAATTTTTATAGATTATAAAAGGAATATTTATTTTATTGTTGCTACTGCTCTTAAAATGTCTCATTTCTCCTTGTTTCCTTTCCTCATTGGGCTATTTTTCCGGTTCGTTCCCTTGCGCTTATAGCGTCCTGCTTTTCCAACTAGGGTTTTGGCTTAGCAAGTGAGAATAATGATAATAATAATAATAATAATAATGATAATAATAATATCCAAACTATATTTCATGAATTCACTTTCCACTTGCTGTAACTTCCCAATCTTTTCATGGTTCCAATATTCCAATTACCAATTTTCAATTTTTCTTTAGTATTTATAAACCAGGAGATTCTTAGCACCCTGCTACACCCGGGACCGGGGGTATTCTGTCACCTCTTTAAATTAACTCACTACATCCATAGTGGATTCATTGGCTAGATACATTCCAGGTTATCCAGTTCCTTATGATGTGCTGTGTCTATCTAACTAAGGCAAGTGACCCCTGTCGGTCCATACTAATTCTAGTAAGATCAACCACCAGGCATCAGGAGTAAAAGCTGAAGAGACAGTTTGTCTATCGCCTTAGACCCAATCCGTTACCCTGCTGCCAGTGACTTCATCAAGATATAGGGTGACATTTCCTCCACACCCGAAGTCCTCATTACTCCACCAGGTTGATTATCCGCTTATACGAGTACAATTGTTGGCGAAAATGGATTGCTAAGATATAACACCTAGCACAGTAAACAGAAATATAGATAGCAACTTTTGATGGTATTTGTGGACTATGTAAAAGCCTTTGATAGTGTGCATGGGCCAATTTTGTGGAGAGCACTGCATAATTATAGAATTCCCCTTAAGTGAATTTGATCAAGAAATGTGTTGTCACTTATGTTGCTTATCCTCCTCATGGATTTTGTAATGTGTAGAACAGTTGGATATGGTGGAGAACGATAGGCGTGGATTGATGATGGGGAAATTGGCAGACCTAGAGTATGCTAATGATGCTGTGTTTGTTAGAAGAACACCACAGGATTTGCAATGCTTGCTTAACAAAATGCACACGAGGTTGGGCAGAGATGACAAAGATGATGAGAATGGAGTATGCAATGGAAGATGAAATATGAAATATCATTGAGAGGAGAAATGATTAATGAGGTAGAATCATATAGGTATTTAGGAACTATGATATCCAATACATGGTCTTTAGAATTAGATTTTAGTGAAAGATTGAAAAAAGCAAATCAGGCAATGTCTAGGTTGAGTAAAATTTGGAAATCAAATCGCCAGAAATAACAGAAAAATCAGACTGTACATCACTTTAGCTAGAATGGTGTTACTATATGGAAAAGAGTCATGGTAGGACAATGGAACATTCTCCAATAGATCTAGATTTGAGAACAATGCCTTCAGAAAGATATTGGGAGTTGAAGGGCAGGACATGATTAGAAATGAAACTATAAGAGAGATTACTTGAGTGTTATATGAGGATGAGATCATGATGAGGGGTAGATGCAGTTGGTTTGGGAATGCTCTTCTTACTCCCCAAGAGAGATTAGTTCACCAAACGTTCAGCTGGGCTCCTAAATGGACTAGAAGAGTTGGAAGATGCAGGCCTACATGTCTGAGGACTATGAAGCACAAAGTAGATGATGAATGGAGATGTATTGAATTAAAAGTTCAAAATGAAGCCAATGATGAGGATGATAAATATTAAAAGAAAATTGTCAATATCTGACACTTGAAATATAATGTAAAAATGGCATAATGTACAAAGGATGAACAACAAAAGTATTAATAGCAGTTGGGGAAACAGAGACAGTTGAAGCTAGTTTGGGATTACACTAGGGTTCACCTTTAAGCCTATGTTTATGAAAGTGTTAATTGAATATATCAGATATAAAGAGTTGTAGCAGTTGCTATATGCAGATGATTTGGCAATTAGCACTGAAATTGAGAAAAAAAAAATACAGAGAAGGGTTATTGAGTAGCAGATGTTGGAAAAGGGCAGCTTGAAGGGAAATGTGGATAAGACTGAGGGTATGGGGAGCACTAAGAAAGGTAGGGATAGGATAGCCATTAATAAAAGTAGAGGCTCGATTATAAAACTAGCGGATAAATTTAGATACTTGTGATCTACACTCTGTTAGGAGGGAGGATGTAATTCCAAAGTTTACAATAGGATGAAGTGGAGGGAGGTAGTGGAAGAGAAGGAAATGCCAATCAAGCTAAATGTCAAAATCTATTGCACAGTGATAACCAGTGTTAATGTGTGGATCAGAAACGTGGGCTCTAATACAAAAAGAAGAAGCAAAGCTGGAGAGAAGAGAGGTGAGAATGCTTAGGTGGATTATGGGAATGTCCCTGCTTGAAAGTTTAGAAAATTATGATATAAGAATATCAGGCATAGTAAACACTGTAGAGGTGATAAATAGTGACACAACTGAGATGGTATGTATGCATGTTGAGGATCGAGTGTGGGGCGGGAGTGAGTGATGTGTGCTTGTGAGGAACCTGTTAGGCAGAGACAATCGAGAGGGAAGCAAAGATTTACATGGCGAGATAAGATAAGGTGAAGGATGATCCAGAGAAAAGAGGTTTGGTAGAAGAGGATGCTTCTGATAAAAGGCGTTGAAGAGAGCGCATCAAGCATCCGACCCTTTAATGTAGAGATAATGATGGTAAAAAAAGGAAATAACACTTACCATATGATACATAACTTACAATACTGAATAAAGGGGTCCAATCCGTGTGTATGAGCTAGATGGCAGTGTTAAATTTCCCTGTAACTTGTAATCTAAGCATGCCTCCTGGACAAAACAATTAACAGGAATATTACTGATATCTCCATGATGAACAATCTACATCACAAATTTAAAAATAATTTGTAATTTTCGCAACTATACATACCATACCCAGACTTCATTTAACTTTTAAAGATAGGTTGACACTTGCGCACTTTTTGGGTGCGGTGTGTTGCGATCTGGGGTCGTGCCACCTCATGGGTGAAAACACCCAAAAATTTGCCCACATTGCGACGTGAGTATGAGAGGTCTTGTGAAATGACAAGAGGTTGTTTTGCAATGTCTTGTGCAGTGCTACGAGGTGGTGTTTCCTTGCGAGGTGTCACGAGATGAGAAGAGCTGGTTACGCACTTTTCCGATGTAGTGATGCAGTGTCACGAGGTACCTGCAAGGGCCCACGAGTTTTGCGAGGTACCTCCAAGAGTCACAAGGTGTCACATAAAAACCTCCCAAGCTACCAGGGTCAATCACTAATTTACTGATCATCATAAGTATTAGTTCCTCCACTGTGATCAAATCCTCAATAAAAATTGAAAAAAAAAAAATTAATATTTTACTTCGACATGTAATAAATGCTATTCTTCTTACTCTATTTATTTTATGAACAATTAATTTTTTTTTTTTTAAAGTGGAGTCATTTCATATTTCAATTTATTGTTTTGTCATGAATATTTTGAATCTTGTCAAGATTAGTGAACCCAACATTTCCATGACAAGATTAAGGAACCCTATTTTCTACATGTTAGGAATAACGAACCCAATCTTCCACATGTAAAGAATAGCGAACCCAATTAACCTCACGTCAAGAATAACGAACCGGGTGATGATTGTGTTCGTTAATCTTGGACATGAAATATTCTGGACTATGAAGAAAAAATAGAAAGGTAAATGAGAAAAAAAACATGTTGGAAATATAAATGATCATTTTACTGATGGAAGAAAAATTAATAAGTTAAAAGCTTTCTATTAAAATCAATATCTTATGTGTCTTAAAGAGTTATAAGTAAGTTAAAATCAACATCTTAGGAATCAAAAGGAATTGAGAAGCAATTAGATGACAGAAGTCAATCAATCTGTTATCCGTATTTTGTTCCATCCACATAAACTGGTTCAAATATCTTGGTAGGAATTCACGCTTGCATCCTCGCATGTTCTTGATTTTTGCTTTATGCTTTGCCCAATACGACTCGATATGCTGTGTGCGGGTCAACGAAGTGCAAAGAGTGGTTCACGGTTCTGTGCTGGTAGTTTTGATTATTAGCTATATTTCTATAGGCTCGCCATTCATCGCTGTGAATAGTTGATCCATGTCTCACTACTTTTTCTATTATTGGTAGAAATATCTCCTGGTCCCTGTGTTCCATTATATCCATATATCCAATTGCTGGGATGTACTAGTATCTACCAATCCAAATCTCAGACTTGGCACGCAGGGGATCGTCCTCGATGGTGTATAGGTTTATGTGAAAAGCATGATTAATCAACTTGAACTCCTATCCCAGGTCCACCAAGTTTTATAGAATTAAGCTCAAACTGTCTCGTACACACGTCTCTAAAGGAACTGTAAAAATCCACTATGGTCTGCCGAGATATATTTACAATACGAGAAGTTTCCTATTCCTGCATTTCATTGCACAAACAATATATGACATGAATCTACAGCTGCAATTTCACTTTTGATTTTGCAAAAAATGTGTCCTTCCTTCCGTATTGATAAGTTTCGTTTATACCGTGAACGAGTTTTTACCCGGCACTTCCAGACATAACCGTCCACAGAGGCCTTGCACTTTATCCACGTAACTAATATGATGATAGGATATCGAATAAGTTCAGCCTACTACTCACTCACTTGGAAATAATAATACAGTAGTTAGATGATGAATTGTTAGTAATTATTTTTCAGCTGATTCCATCTCTGGTCGTCAATTTTTCGGTGGGATTTAATGATATGTTGGTATTCTTAAAATACAAGGTTAATTTCTCTTGTGACTACATTGCTCTATGACAGTCAACTCTCGAGGTGTGTGTGGAACGTCCAAAACAATCTGACAAAACCAATACATTGCTAAACAACAAAAGAGCATCACTCTCAAGAGACTTAAATCCTACTCTAGTACAAAACTATAAAGAATCACATCCTATCTTTGAGGTAATCAATAAATGCTTGAATCCTAATATCAAAATAAATCATTTCATGCTATATGATGCATTGTTGCACAATGCATGTAACACTTGAAATAATACAGTACATTATTACAATAATACATGAGTCTCCTCCCCCTTAACTTGACATTGTAAAAAAATTTTAAATCTAATCTCTCACGGGGCTTTCCTCTATTAATCCTATTAGGAAGTACTTTAACCTCATCTTGTACTGGTACATGAATTTGTTCTGAATCTACATTTGATGTTGAAGCATTTTGGTTAATATTTGACTCATTTGATCTAACTAACTCTTTAAGTTTCTCATCTCTAACATTCACATGCTTTACTGTATTTCTTTTTAATGGCTGTAATTGATCAACATGACGTTTTACAACATTATCACCAACACGAACATCATAATGTAAATTTCCTATCTCTTTTACAATCTCTCCTGGTACCCACTTCTCTGGAGTGTTGTACGATCTTACCATGACTTCAGATAAAGGTAAAAAATGTCTTACATTTGGAAGCTTTACTACTTGTTTATACCCTTTATCTTCTAAATCAATTTGCACACTTGGATACAACAAATCTAACTTACACCTCATCCTCCCCATCAACAAATTTGAGGATGTCACGCCTGTTGTGCTGTGTGGCGTTGTTCTATAAGACAATAAGAACTTTGATGCATGCAAAAATATGTTACCTGAATTTGCTTTTCTACACTTCATATTGTGTTTAAACGTTTGTACAAATCTTTCAGCCTCTCCATTGGTAGGTGGATGATATGTTGCTGAAAATGTATGCTTTATACCATTGACATTACAAAATTCTTTAAACTTGTGAGGTAAATTGTGGACCATTATCTGTAACAATTCTTTCTGGAATACCATGTGTAGAAACAATTTGCATTAACTCTTTTATTGTGGCGTTAGATGTTTTTGTCTTCATTGGGATAATTTCCGTCCACTTACTGTAAGCATCTACTACTATCAAAAACAAATAATTTAAAAATGGACCTGCAAAATCTATATGCACACATTGCCATGGATACCTGGGTAACTCCAACGGGTGCATTCTAGCAAATTGAGGATTGTTTTGTTGCATAACACAATTCATACAATTCTTTATATAACATTCCACATCTTTATCTACACCTGGCCACCATACATAGGTTCTCGCAATTGACTTTGATCTTACAATACCTTGGTGATCAGCATGTATTTCAGACAAAACCTTATTTCTCAGTGAATTAGGAATAACTACCCTTGAACCTCTCATCACTATTCCTTGTGTTACACTCAGTTTATACCATATATCCTTATACGGTTTACAATTTTCCTCTTTTCCGCATAAGTCCCTACCTGTCATTAAACTTTCTAAAACCTTACTAAGTATTGGGTCTCTCTTGGTACTGTGTGCTACATTTTTTGCAGTTATGGGTACATCATATACAGAAATTAACAGAATACTGTCATCATACTCTTCTGGAGCTTTGTCTACGGGTAATCTGGATAAAGCGTATGCGTTACCCATGTTAGATGTTGGACGGTATTCTATATCATAGTGGTACGCGGCTAACATAATTGCCCAATGTTGTAGTCTTGCAGCTACCAACGTAGGTAAACTTGCTTTTGGACCCAATATTGCTAATAAAGGTTTATGATCTGTAACAAGTGTGAACTTTTTCCTACCTTAAAGATACATATGGAATTTTTTAACTCCATAAACTAATGCTAAACCTTCTTTTTCTATTTGAGAGTAATTCCTTTCTGCCTTGTTCAATACTCTAGAAGTGAATGCAGTTGGTTTTTCTGTTCCATCTGGCCTTACATGAGATCATACTGCACCTAAACCTATGTTTGATGCATCACATACTAATTTAAATGGTAAATCCATTTGATAATGTACTAAGAATGTAGGTGATGTTATTTCCTGTTTGATTCTTTCAAAAGATTCCTGACACTTTTGTCCACTTTTATTCTACACCCTTATTCAACAGATTATACAATGGATGTGCAATTGTAGACAAATTCTGAATGAAATTCCCATAAAATGTTACTAAACCTAAAAATGATTGCAATTCCTTAACATGATCTGGCACTTTTGTTGATTGTACAGCTGTAATCTTCTCTTTCGTTTTGTGAATACCTTTGCCATTTATTACAAAACCTAAGTATTTCACCAAATACTTCTAAAATACATTTGCTCTTATTTATTCTTAATATTATGTTCCTTCAACTTCTTCAGAACTGTTCACAATCTTTCTCTATGTTCTCTTGTGTCTTTACCAGCAATTAAAATATCTATAAAAATGAATACTCCTTGCATTCTTGAAAAAATCTTATCCATAGTTTGTTGCCATATAGCTGGACTACTTGCAACTCCATAAGGTAATCTCTTTGGTCTAAACAAACCTAAGGATGTATTTACTGTACATAATTCTTGTGAAGTTTCATCCATGGGAAGCTGTTGAAATGCTTGCCTTAAATCTAATTTAGACAAAACACTGCATCCTGACATAGTTGCAAACATGTCTTTTGGATTTGGTAAGGGATGTTGAGCTACTTGCAGTTGTGGATTCAATGTTACTTTGTAATCTCCACATAACCTAACCTATCCACTTTCCTTCACAATAGGAGCTAATGGTGTAGCCCAATCTGAATAAGTAACCTTTTTCAATATTAATCTTACCCGATAATCATGTAGCTGTCAACTCTGTTGCCGACAGAAATCTAAGGTCGGGATACGCCAGCGATCGCTATACAGGTGGGGGTGAACACAACAGCGCCATCTGTGGTCAGGTACTCCAGTACTTCTTGTCAACACCACCTCAATTTTTCCTCTGTCGTGCCTCCGGCTAGACCTACATGGATACGCTGTTGATTCTGGAGTTATTGCTCACGATTTGGTGATGTATTTGCTCTAGAGTTTAGCCTTCGCTATTCAGGAAGCTTTATCATTAGCTTAGCAAGTTTTTGGAATTAATTTGATTTAATTTTTTATTTAATTTTGGTGACGAAGAGAGTATGAACTCTTTCACTTTTAATGGCCGACCCTTCCCTTAGACGGAAGTGTTGGTGTCGAAGAGAGTATAGACTCTCTTTCTTAATTTTGCTTAACAAAAGTTATAGATTTATTTTATATCTCTCCGCCTTTTATAGGCCTCTTCGATTAACTTCCTTTTATTATAAACTTATTAAAATTAATTTTTATATTTGTTTATATTCGACCTTTCCTAATAGTAGGCGGTCTTTTCTTGGAACCGAAGTTAATTAACATTGAGCCCGTCATTTCGTTTTTACCTGTTAACATATTATGCTATTTTAATGTTTTTGAAAGAATTTCTTTGATAGTCTCGTACTGTTTTCAAAGTTGAACTAACGTTTTGTTTTGTCTCTGCAGTTGTTGACGTTCAGAACGTTCAACTTGCGCTCTATCGTTACGATAGAGAGAGAGTATTCACGGTGTCACGTTGCAGTAAGAGTAAACCGATTCTAGCGTTTTGTTCATTCTTTCTTAGCTTAAATGGTTTTAATTCTAATAAAGGAACTTTTTATTTGGGAAATCTTTCAGTTTTTTTCCTTTAACAATAATATGTTTTAACGATATATATAATTGGGCTCATCTCTCAGGTTCTAAGTCAAGAGAGAGAGAGAGAGAGATAGAGACGGAGGGAGAGAGAGGAGGATAAACGTTTCGTTCAAGCGGGTAACGTTGTTATCGTTTTTGCTCTTCTCCCTAGTCTCTTTAGGGGAAGAAGGTAAACGTTTCTAGAGTTTTATTCTTGTTCCCAGGCTTTATGCGGTGAGAGATTTTAAACGTAGTTTATTTGATCTAGTGTTTAGTCTCTTTTCCAGCCACTGAATTATTTATCTTTCATTATGTTTTTCTGTTACATTGTAATACTGTTTTCGCAATTACTAACTTTTAATGAAGGATAGAATTGCGTGTTTCAGGTACAAACCACTTAAAGTTTCGAGTTCAGTGAAATAAGTGCAAACAGAAAATCAAAAGTGATAAAGTGATAAGCGCAAAGTGTTACAGTGTTGCGTTCGAGGGTTCGTCTGTTCGTGCCAGTTTTTCGCCTAGTCTGGGACCTCTTACAAGCTCCCAAGCCCAGGGGAGAAGTAACGTCGAAGGACTTATGGGTTCATCAGGCCTTGATCGACGAACAGACGTTTCCCTCCGTGGTTTCGGGTGTAACCAACTCACGTAGCCGACGTGATCACCCCACCCACACAAAGACGAGAGAGCCCATTTATTCCTCGTCTGCGGAAGAGGTTTCTCGCAGAAACCATGGACCAAATCTTGCAGCTTTTAAGTGCAAGTCGGTCCCTTCCGCGCAAGTCCAACTCCTAGGTGGAGCCATTAGCACTGGGTCAGTTCGGACTTGCTGCAGTACGACAAATGCACACCTCCCAGAGAGGCAAGGTGGTACCGCAACAGGCAGTAACTCCGTCTGTTGCCGCACCAGCTGTTTTAGACCCTCAGTCTCAACGGACAGTAGCTCCGTTTGTTGTTGTCTTTCTTAGACTCTAGTGGTCTATGCTGCAGACAATGCAGTCTCAGCTTGCGGTGTTGATGCAGGAGTTTCAGGCAGAGAAGGTTAGCACACCTCCTCCTGCGAGCGCTCCTCCACCTCTGCGCAGTCCACCCTGCCAGACGTATGATGTTGAGGCTCCTCCTGCCTCCATGCGTGAGCTGCCGCATTGGGAGTTGCCAGGTACCAGCGCTATGCAGCAACCTCCACTTTCCTTGAGGCAGGAGCCTCTTGCTATGCGGCAACCTCCTCAACCCTTGAGGCAGGAGCCTCATGCTTTGCAGCAACCTCCTCTTCCCTTCAGGCAGGAGCCTCATGCGTTGCGGCAACCTCCTCCATCCTTGAGGCAGCAGCCTCATGCGTTGCAGCAACCTCCACCATCCTTGAGGCAGCAGCCTCAGGCTATGCGGCAACCGCCTCAACTCTTGAGGCAAGAGCCTCAACTCTTGAGGCAAGAACCTCAACTCTTGAGGCAAGAGCCTCAACTCTTGAGGCAAGAGCCTCAACTCTTGAGGCAAGAGCCTCAACTCTTGAGGCAAGAGCCTCAACTCTTGAGGCAAGAGCCTCTCTCTGCGCAGCTACCTCCTCAACCCTTGAGGCAGACGCAACTCTTGAGGCAGGAACCTCATGCTATGCGGCAACCTCCTCTAACCATGAGGCAGGAGCCTCATGCTATGAGGAGCCTCATGCTATGCGGCATCCTCCTCAAACCATGAGGCAGGAGCCTCATGCTATGCGGCATCCTCCTCAACCCATGAGGCAGGAGCCTCATGCTATGAGGAGCCTCATGCTATGCGGCATCCTCCTCAACCCATGAGGCAGGGACCTCATGCTATGAGGAGCCTCATGCTATGCGGCATCCTCCTCAACCCTTGAGGCAGGAGCCTCATGCTTTGCAGCAACCTCCTCTTCCCTTGAGGCAGGAGCCTCATGCGTTGCGGCAACCTCCTCCATCCTTGAGGCAGCACCCTCATGCGTTGCAGCAACCTCCACCATCCTTGAGGCAGCAGCCTCAGGCTATGCGGCAACCGCCTCAACTCTTGAGGCAAGAGCCTCAACTCTTGAGGCAAGAACCTCAACTCTTGAGGCAAGAGCCTCAACTCTTGAGGCAAGAGCCTCAACTCTTGAGGCAAGAACCTCAACTCTTGAGGCAAGAGCCTCAACTCTTGAGGCAAGAGCCTCTCTCTGCGCAGCTACCTCCTCAACTCTTGAGGCAGACGCAACTCTTGAGGCAGGAACCTCATGCTATGCGGCAACCTCCTCTAACCATGAGGCAGGAGCCTCATGCTATGAGGAGCCTCATGCTATGCGGCATCCTCCTCAAACCATGAGGCAGGAGCCTCATGCTATGCGGCATCCTCCTCAACCCATGAGGCAGGAGCCTCATGCTATGAGGAGCCTCATGCTATGCGGCATCCTCCTCAACCCATGAGGCAGGGACCTCATGCTATGAGGAGCCTCATGCTATGCGGCATCCTCCTCAACCCTTGAGGCAGGAGCCTCATGCTTTGCAGCAACCTCCTCTTCCCTTGAGGCAGGAGCCTCATGCGTTGCGGCAACCTCCTCCATCCTTGAGGCAGCAGCCTCATGCGTTGCAGCAACCTCCACCATCCTTGAGGCAGCAGCCTCAGGCTATGCGGCAACCGCCTCAACTCTTGAGGCAAGAGCCTCAACTCTTGAGGCAAGAACCTCAACTCTTGAGGCAAGAGCCTCAACTCTTGAGGCAAGAGCCTCAACTCTTGAGGCAAGAACCTCAACTCTTGAGGCAAGAGCCTCAACTCTTGAGGCAAGAGCCTCTCTCTGCGCAGCTACCTCCTCAACCCTTGAGGCAGACGCAACTCTTGAGGCAGGAACCTCATGCTATGCAGCAACCTCCTCTAACCATGAGGCAGGAGCCTCATGCTATGAGGAGCCTCATGCTATGCGGCATCCTCCTCAAACCATGAGGCAGGAGCCTCATGCTATGCGGCATCCTCCTCAACCCATGAGGCAGGAGCCTCATGCTATGAGGAGCCTCATGCTATGCGGCATCCTCCTCAACCCATGAGGCAGGGACCTCATGCTATGAGGAGCCTCATGCTATGCGGCATCCTCCTCAACCCATGAGGCAGGAGCCTCATGCTATGCGGCTTCCTCCTCTACCCATGAGGCAGGAGCCTCATGCTATGCGGCATCCTCCTCAACCCATGAGGCAGGAGCCTCATGCTATGCGGCATCCTCCTCAACCCATGAGGCAGGAGTCTCATGCTATGAGGAGCCTCATGCTATGCGGCATCCTCCTTAAACCATGAGGCAGGAGCCTCATGCTATGCGGCAACCGCCTCAACCCATGAGGCAGGAGCCTCATACTATGCGGCATCCTCCTCAACGCATGCGGCATGAGCCTCATCCCTTGCAGCATGAGCCTCATCCCATGCAGCATGAGCCTCATACCATGCAGCATGAGCCTCATCCCATGCAGCATGAGCCTCATCCCATGCAGCATAAGCCACACGCCATGCAACATGCTCTGCTTACCTTACAGCATGCTCTGCATACAGCATGCTCTGCATACAGCATGCTCTGCATACAGCATGCTCTGCATACCTTACCGCATGCTCCTCAGTCACACATCTTTGGTTGTTGCCAACTCACTAGACTGTCAAGCAGTTTCATAACGTTGCTTTCTAGTCTGCTGCTTTTGCACCAGTGAAACCCTCACTGAGAGAACTTAGCTTTTCTCGGATATGGTTCCTGTAGATGAGAAAGTGCTATTCTCCCTCCTTCTGATATTCCCTTGAGGACTCTGTCATTTGGAGAGGAGCCTTTAGCTGCTTAGCCTCCTATGGACTTTTATTTAAGCATAACATGCTTCCAGGGAGGGTAATGGTTCCACTTCAGTCGCTAACCCCGTCTGTTACCACACCTGCTCCCATAGACCTTGAGCTTTGTTGCAAGACATGCAGTCCAAGCTTAGTCCTTGTTAGAGGATTTTTTTGTTTACGGAGTCAGTGTGTCACTGGGAAGACGTTCAACAACCAGCAGAAGTGACTTGTTGTGACGCAGTGCGGCAACCTCAGCAACCCGATAAGGAGTTGTCTGTACGACCCAGACAGTCTAGACAGCTTCGGGTTGTCGCTGTACTTCCTCGCTTCCCCATGGTTGACAGTTCACAGACTGTGCAGCAGTACCATGATCTTGTGTCCGGCTCCGTCAGACGACTAGCTTTTAAGAGCTCCCACAAGTCGTCGCTGTCTGGAGATTCTCAGATGGACTATGGATCTGACCAAGGAACTGGGCCTCCTGGTCAATTTTGAGGAGTCCCAGCTCGTCCCATCCCAGACCATTGTCTACCTGGGTATGGATCTTCAGAGTCGAGCTTTTCGGGCTTTTCCGTCGGCCCCAAGGATCTACTAAGCCCTAGAATGCATCCAGAGCATGCTGAGAAGGAACCGATGCTCAGTCAGGTAGTGGATGAGTCTAACAGGGACACTTTCATCGCTGGCCCTGTTCATCGAGTTAGGGAGACGCCACCTCCTCCCCCTTCAGTATCATCTAGCGGCTCACTGGATAAAGGACATGACGCTAGAGACGGTCTCAGTTCCTGTTTCCGAAGAGAGGAGGTCTACTCTCACGTGGTGAAAGAACAGCTTTCTTCTCAAGGAAGTCTACCTTTGGCTGTTCAGAAACCCGACCGCCGTCTCTTCTCTGACGCATCAGACACGGGCTGGGGTGCGACTTTGGACGGACAGGAATGCTCGGGAACATGGAATCAGGAGCTAAGGACACTTCACATCTATTGCAAGGAGCTGTTGGCGGTTCATCTGGCCTTGATAAACTTCAAGTCCCTCCAGCTTAACAAGGTGGTGGAGGTGGACTCTGACAACACCACAGCCTTGGCTTACATCTCCAAGCAGGGAGGGACTCATTCGTGGAAGTTGTTCTAGATCGCAAGGGACCTCCTCATCTGGTCAAAAGATCGAAAGCTCACGCTGGTAACGAGGTTCATTCAGGGCGATATGAATGTCATGGCAGATCGCCTTAGCCGGAAGGGTCAGGTCATCCCCACAGAGTGGACCCTTTACAAGAATGTTTGCAGCAGACTTTGGGCCCTGTGGGGTCACCCAACCATAGATCTGTTCGCTACCTCGATAACCTAGAGGCTTCCGTTGTATTGTTCTCCGATTCCAGACCCAGCGGCAGTTCACGTGGATGCTTTTCTGCTGGATTGGTCCCATCTCGACCTGTATGCATTCCCGCCGTTCAAGATTGTCAACAGGGTACTTCAGAAGTTCGCCTCTCGCAAAGGGACACAGCTGACGTTGGTTGGCTCCGCTCTGGCCCGCGAGAGAATGGTTCATAGAGGTACTGCAATGGCTGGTCGACATTCCCAGGACTCTTCCTCTAGGAGTGGACCTTCTACGTCTACCTCACGTAAAGAAGGTACACCCAAACCTCCACGGTCTTCGTCTGACTGCCTTCAGACTTTCGAAAGACTCTCAAGGGCTAGGGGCTTTTCGAAGGAGGCAGCCAGAACGATTGCCAGAGCAAGGAGGACATCCACTCTCAGAGTCTATCAGTCTAAAGGGGAAGTCTTCCGAAGCTGGTACAAGGCCAATGCAGTTTCCTCAACCAGTACCACTGTAACCCAGATTGCTGACTTCCTGTTACATCTAAGGAACGTAAGATCCCTTTCAGCTCCTACGATTAAGGGTTACAGAAGTATGTTGGCAGCGGTTTTCCGCCACACAGGCTTGGATCTTTCCACCAACAAAGATCTACAGGACCTCCTTAGGTCTTTTGAGACCTCAAAGGAACGTCGGTTGTCCACTCCAGGCTGGAATCTAGACGTGGTCCTAAGGTTCCTTATGTCATCAAGATTTGAACCTCTCCAATCAGCCTCTTTTAAGGACCTCACATTAAAAACTCTTTTCCTCGTGTGCTTGACAACAGCTAAAAGAGTAAGTGAGATCCACGCCTTCAGCAGGAACATAGTTTTCACATCTGAAACGGCTACATGTTCCTTGCAGCTCGGTTTTTTGCTAAACGAGCTTCCTTCACGTCCTTGGCCTAAGTCGTTCGAGATCCCAAGCCTGTCCAACTTGGTGGGGGACGAACTGGAGAGAGTACTTTGCCCAGTTAGAGCTCTTAGGTACTATCTAAAAAGGTCATAACCTTTACGAGGACAATCAGAAGCCTTATGGTGTGATATCAAGAAGCCTTCTCTTCCAAGGTCTAAGAACTCAGTTTCTTACCTATTCAGGCTCCTGATTAGGGAAGCACATTCTCATCTGAAGGAAGAAGACCTTGCTTTGCTGAAGGTAAGGACACATGAAGTGAGAGCTGTGGCTACTTCAGTGGCCTTCAAACAGAACCGTTCTCTGCAGAGTGTTATGGATGCAACCTATTGGAGAAGCAAGTCAGTGTTCGCATCATTCTATCTCAAAGATGTCCAGTCTCTTTACGAGAACTGCTACACCCTGGGACCATTCGTAGCAACGAATGCAGTAGTAGGCGGGGGCTCAGCCACTACATTCCCATAATCCCATAACCCTTTTAACCTTTCTCTTGAATACTTTTTATGGGTTGTACGGTCGGCTAAGAAGCCTTCCACATCCTTGTTGATTTGGCGGGTGGTCAATTCTTTCTTGAGAAGCGCCGAGGTTAAAGGTTGTGATGAGGTCCTTTAGTATGGGTTGCAGCCCTTTATACTTCAGCACCTAAGAGTCGTTCAGCATCCTAAGAGGACCGCTACGCTCAGTAAGGAAGACGTACTTAATAAAGGCAGAGTAATGGTTCAAGTCGTCTTCCTTACCAGGTACTTATTTATTTTATGTTATTTTTTAATAACTAATAAAATAAAATACGGGATACTTAGCTTCTTTGTTAACATGTATGCTGGTCTCCACCCACCACCCTGGGTGTGAATCAGCTACATGATTATCGGGTAAGATTAATATTGAAAAATGTTATTTTCATTAGTAAAATAAATTTTTGAATATACTTACCCGATAATCATGATTTAATTGACCCACCCTTCCTCCCCATAGAGAACCAGTGGACCGAGGAAAAAATTGAGGTGGTGTTGACAAGAAGTACTGGAGTACCTGACCACAGATGGCGCTGTTGTGTTCACCCCCACCTGTATAGCGATCGCTGGCGTATCCCGACCGTAGATTTCTGTCGGCAACAGAGTTGACAGCTACATGATTATCGGGTAAGTATATTCAAAAATTTATTTTACTAATGAAAATAACATTTTCCCAGGAACCTTCATTTTCTAATCTCTTGATTTCTGTTTCAACTGCACTTTTCAATGCATACGGTACTGGTCTGGGAGCACAAAATCTAGGAGAACTGTCAGGTTTCAAAACTAAAATTGCCTTTGCGTTCTTTACTGTACCTACTTTATTTTCAAATATGTCTTGAAACTCTGATATGATATTATCTACAGATATTTCATTTTTGTGTTCATCTTGTCTACCTGTAACCTTCAAAATACTAGGCCAATCTAACTTCAAATACTGCAGCCAATCTAAACCTAGCAAAGTTTGTCCATTACCTTTCACTACTGTTAATGGCATTCTCTCTAATTTCTGTTCTATGTACTGTTCTTCTACGTTTGAAGCACCTATTACCTGAATATCAAAACCATTATAACCTTTCAAAACTCTATTTGTACCTTCTAATGACAAATTAGGAATGCTTTTAGCCGTTTTCTCAGACGTAATTGATACATCAGCTGCTGTGTCAACTTGCATCAAAATTGGTTTACCATTTATGATTAGTTCTACCATGATATGTTTCTTTGCACCTTTGTTGACGGAATTAATGCGAAACGCAAAATCAGTTTCTGACCTAACCTGATTATTATGAACATTTTCCGCATTATTCTCTTGACCAATAGTATCAACTGTCGAATTTATTTTCTTTGCGTACTGTTTAGGAAATCTACAAGCAGTTGCAAAATGACCCATCTTTCTGCAATTTGGCATGTTTGAACAGTAGCAGGGCATTTCTTTGCTTCGTATGCAAGATGATCAATTTTACCACACCTTTAACACTTGTGATTTTCCCGTTGTTTCTGTGTGTAGGCCTGATTCTGATATTTATGAACATTAGTATTAGGCACTTTTCTATGACTAGGCTTTGACATATTCCTTCTCTGATTCTCATTGGTTTTCCACTTAGAACCTACTGTATTAATTTTAGAATTTTCCATTCTATTGCTTGTAGAACTACCTATTATGTTACTTTGCCTATTTGATGTTTCTAAAGCTCTGCCTGTTATCAATACCTTTTCTAATGTTGAATCTTTATCTTGCAAAAATTTCTTTCTTAGCTCTTGTGATGTGCAATGTGCAATAACTTGATTTATGATAACATTTTCTAACTCTAGAAATTCACATGAAACAGCTAAATTTAGTCTAGTCACAAATGCATCTAAACTTTCATTTTCTTTCTGATAAGCAGTGCGCCGTAAACTGGTATCTTTCAAAAAATGTATTGACCTGAGGAGCAAAATATGTGGTAAGAGCCCTAATTACAGCTTCACTTGTGTCATTTGAAGGCTGTAATGTCTTAAACACTTCCCGAACTTCCCTACCTGCTGTATGAAGTAATAATACCTTCTTTTGGGCATCCTTCATATTCCGTAATGCTTCTAAATAAATCTTAAATTCCTCACACCACTGTTGAACAGAATTTGGCTCAGCTATGATGGTAAATCGTTCAGGATGTTCAATGTCAAAAGGCATTTTGTGTGCTTACCATATATCCCACAATAGGTTACTGTTCTGCAGTCACTTTGTATCCTACCCAACATTAAATTTCACTTTTTCTTGTTTTATTTGTTTGATGAAATTCCTCCGTTCTGCTGCTTGGAAAATCTTTATTGGGCTTTTTCTCTTCTTGTCCTGGCCGCTGATCTACAAAGGCTTCTTTTCTTCTGATGCTGGCCGCTGATCTACAAAAGCTCCTTTTCTTCTGATGGCCATCAATCTACAAAAGCCCCAATGTTTCTTCTGCGTGTGTTCGTCCTTCTGAGCGTCGCCAATTAATATGATGATAGGAAATAATAATAATACATTAGTTAGATGATGAATTGTTAGTAATTATTTCTCAGCTGATCCCATCTCTGGTCGTCAATTTTTCGGTGGGATTTAATAATACGTTGGTATTCTTAAAATAGAAGTTTAATTTCTCTTGTGACTACTTTGCTCTATGACAGCCAACTCTCAAGGTGTATGTGGAGTGTCTTAAACAATCTGACAAAACCAAAACATTGCTAAACAACAAAAGAGCATCGCTCTCAAGAGACTTAAATCCTACTCCAGTACAAAACTATAAAGAATCACATCCTATCTTTGAGGTAATCAATAAATGCTTGAATCCTAATATCAAAATAAATCATTTCACTTATATACAAAGCATAACATGTTTTATTCATGCAATATGATGCAATGTTGCGTAACACTTGAAATAATACAGTACATTATTACAATAATACATAACAGTAACGGTTTCACAACCTCCATAAACGTAGCCCTATCTATTTTGAGGGATACTGGATATATGAATATGAAAATTAGTTTTTCTTTTATATTATATAGATGAAAACTATTTTTGAAGGACTTGGGTAATTAATCAACCAGCTGTTGAGGTAAGAAGGAAAGAATTGACCTAGCTGATCAAGTAAATAGCAAAATGTTTAACAAGTAAATAGAAGCTTTAAGTAGCAATTGAAATGTTTAGACTTGTTTAATTACTCATCCAGCTGTTTAAATAAATAGAAAAAATTTTCAACTAGCTTAAGTAGCAACTGAAATGCTCATGTAAAGATTAACGAATCCTATTTTCACATGTCAAGAATAGGGAACCCAATTTACCACGTCAAGAATAACGAACCCCATTTTCCACATGTAAAGTATAATGAACCCAGTTATCCTCATATTAAGAATAATGAACCTGGTGATCGTTGGGTTCGCTTATCTTGACAAGATCCTATTTTTCTTTAGAAACCATAACACCTCTTTCTTCACAACCTGAAGGAAGAATCCCAAGTGGAGTATAGGTCAGCTCCATACTCGTGACAAGTACAGTCAATTCCCATGAAGATATATCCATTGCTATTGTGGAGTAATATATGCCTCTATTCTTATAAAGGCAAGTCAAAGTTTATTTGTTCCAATACCGAAGTACAATTCTTTCATTCTTCTTCTTCTTGGGGTATTAAAGCCAACACTTGTTGTTGGCACGGGCCTTTCCCTTGGTTGGCCCGTAGGTGATCTGTAAAAATTCTAAGGTGATTGCATTAATGGAAATTTGAAATTTTTTAGTAGTTGAAAAAGATGTGGATAGGGTAAGGATGATGGTGATAGTGGTAGAGGGCCATCATTTCTCGGATAGTGGTAGTTTGAAAATTGGGGGTTTAAGGCTTTTGAAGATTAGAGAAAAACTGTGCAGGTGGGGTTGTCCAACCCTTTACTCCCTAGGGTCCCTGCGGAGAGATTTTTATTGGTAGGTTAGTTGAGAAGTTAAAGGGGATGATGTGAATAGAGCCTTACAATGAGGGGATGAGATGGTGCATGAAATGATGAGGTCTTACCTTGGTGGAGGTAGTGTTGAAAGCAATTGTGCGTGTGCGTCTATGCTTTCGACAATTGCTTTTGCCAGTGTGGCCGCTTCTTTCGCAGCCTGCGGTGAGTTGGTGTCTACATGTAGATCACCTCGTAGCTGTGCTGTTTCTCTGCATTCTAGTAGATAGTGCAGGAGGGCTTGTTGTGGTATGACATCACAGTGTTCACACCTTCTCTGGATGTCATCTACTAGTTCCCAGTTTGCTTTGTATCCCAGCCGGAGTCTGTGTATACATACAGCCTGTTTCCTTGGGGTGTGTCTGTTTATGGGAGTAGGTTCTAGTTCCGTGGCCCATTTGTACCATGTTGCAGAGGGAGAGCCATTCTCTATCCTCATATGTAGGTCCTTGATTAGGTTGTCCTTGAGCTGTGTCTTTATTTTGCTTTTGATTTGTTGCAGTGCAGGCTGTATGTGCACCTGTACATTGTGAATGTATTTGGTGCTTTTGGCTAGCTCATCAGCCTTTTCATTCCCTGGTATCCCGATGTGACTGGGGATCCAGTTTAGTGTTACTAGTCTGTTCCTTTCATTATGCTGATCTAAGAGGATTTTAATGTCTGCTATCAGGGATTTGTTTTCTTTGTTTTTGTTCTGCTGTAGGGCTTGCACTGAGGATCGTGAATCAGTATGAATGACTACTGGTCCCTCCTCATTTTCAATAGAGTGTTTTAATGCTTGCTGTATTGCAACAAGCTCTGTCTGCAGGGTGGAGACATTATTGGATGTTCTCCAGCAAGCTGTGAAATTGCAGGAGTGAACTGCCGCTCCTGCTGTTTGGGTTCCAGGATCTACTGTACCATCAGTATAGTAGATCTGTGCCCCTATTGTCTATTGTCTCTACAGAGTTTATAGCTGCTTCTGCTGCGTTTCTAAGTTCCTCTATTGTGCAGTTTTCTTTTGCCCTTGGGAGTTTGGTGTAGTTGAATTTAGCAACTTGTTTTTTCCATGGTGGAATGTGTATTGTACTCTGTGCTGTGTCAGGGTTTAGTTGTAGGATTGTTTCTGTTAGGCCAAGTCTTTTAATGTTATTGCTCTGGTCTTTGCCATAAGAACTTGGGGTTTGCACTTCAGGATGTTTGGATAGTTCCCCTCTTACTCTTTTTTTGGTGATTGAGTCTCTGTCTGACAGGAACATCTTTGTAACTATGCTTGCATTTCTTAGTGCAATTCTGTCCTCAAGTGTTGGTAGTCCAGTTTCCAACCTTAGGTTGCACAGTCTTGTCCACATTGGGGCTCCCAACATGAGCCTCATGGCATTGTTTTGAATCACTTCAATTGTGCTTTTTTGTAGATCTGTTAGCCCCAGGAGTGTTGGGGCGGCATAATCTACTAATGATCTGGAACAGGCCAGATAATATTTCTTTTGGACGTGTTCATTTGCTCCATCATTGAGACTGCTCATATATCTCATAGCTGCATTCCTAGTATTTGTTCTTTCCTTGAGATATTTTATCTCGTGCTTGAAAGTGAGCTGTTTGTCTATTATTACTCCCAGGTATGTGTATCTGTCCACCCATTCTAGGGGTTCCATTCCTATTGTGAGTGGTTGTGCAGGGTTTGGGGCTTTGATTGTCATTGCTTTTGTTTTGTCAATGTTTGTTTTTAGTCCAAGCTCATTGGATTTGTGGCTGATGGCATTGAGTGCTCTTTGCATTTTTATTGTCCTGACTGGCCCTCGAGCTATTACACATAAATCATCTGCATAGATAAATATATTTACTCCTTTTGGTAGCTGAAGTGAGGCTATATTTTCCATGAGGATGTTGAAAAGGAGGGGGCTTAGAATTCCTCCTTGTGGGGTACCATTTTCCAATTCATGATATGTGGATATCACTCCTTGAAATTTGACTCTGGCTTGCCTTCCTAGCATGTAATTTTTAGTCCATGCTAGTAGGTGTCCTTTGACTCCTTTTTTTGCTACTGATTGCAGCACTGCAACTGGGCTTGCTAGCTCGAAGGCTTTTTCGAAGTCTATGAAGACTATTGTTGCCTTGTTTTGATTTATGCAGCATAATACATCTGTGATGCATTCAGAGGTACCAATTCCCTCCTGATATGCATATAGCTGCTTGTTTAGGGGGCCAATTTTGTATTTTAACCTGTTTAGGACCATTTTTTCTCCTGTTTTTTTCATACAGGATACTAAGGCTATTGGCCTAGGGTTTGTTGGATCCTTTGGCTTAGGGATTGGCTGTTTATCTTGTTGTCTCCAGGTTTGAGGCCTTGTGTTCTCAAGGTGTGTTTTGTTTAGTAACCTTAGGAATGCAGTTTCACCTGCTGGACCCATGTGTTTGATCATTGTGTAGGTGATTTTGTTAGCTCCTGGTGCAGTGTCTTTCCCTGTCTTTTGTACTGCTCTTAGCTCCTCAACTGTGTATGGGGGTGTCTTGTGTCATCCTGCTGAAGGCAGGCTGTGTTGATCTCTTCCCATCTGGATGGTGCCAGTTGCTCTTGTTGCATTCTGGTTTCAGGGGAGAGATTGATTGACAGTGTTTTGTTTGCAAAAGATGTTGCAATTCTTTCAGCCTCCTCATGTGGGTGTGGGTGTGTGGCAATTGGAGTCTTCTTCTTTTTTCCGGCTACTCTGCGTAGCCATTTCCAAAGCTGAGTTAGAGTGGTGTATTCTGACAGGTTTGAACACCATTCCATCCCTTTTTCAATTCTGATTTCATGGATTCTTTCATTTGTTTCAGTTCTGACTGTTTGTAGTAGCTCTGTTTTCTACTGTGGATCTTCTTCTGTATATTTTTGTGACTGTTTAGTCTGGTTTTTAGTCTTCTGACTTCTGGGCAGTAGTACCAGGAGTCCTTGTATGTGTAGTTACCTTGTGTTGTCTTTAGTGGCATAGCTCTGTTGGCTGCATTGTGAAAGGCCTCAACTAGGTCTTTTTCTAGTTGATCTATGTCCTCTGGAGGAACGTAGCTGACTGCCCATTCCTCTATGGCTAGCTGGAAACAGACCCAGTCTGCTAGATCCTGATTCCATCTTGGTGGAGGTGGTGGAATAGGAGGTAGTTGTTGCATCTCTAATTCTGTTACTGTGGCAAAGTGATCACTAATCAGGGTTGAGTGTACTTGCCACTTGGTCAGATGTCTAATTGCTGTTGTGACAAAGGTCAGATCCAGTCTGCCTCCTCTTACATGTGTTGGATGCCCTGTGTTTAGTAGGGTGACGCCTTCAAACTCCTCTAGGGCAAAGGCTATGTGTTCCCCAGAAGGGTTTGTCCTTGATGGGGATGATAAAATGGGGTGATGTGCATTAAAGTCCCCACATATAATTGTTGGTGTTATTGATTTTTGTCAACTTTAAATATTAAATTCTACACATTGTTGTACAAAATGTCCCAAAATAAGAAATTGGTCAGGGCAACTTCTACCTTTTCGAAATCCTGCTTGTTCATCACGGCTTTTCATATCTTTATTTATCAGTCTCTTTAGAATAAGCATAATATTTATTTTCATAACTGAGGTAAGAGTTATGCATCTATAATTATTGCAATCAGTCAGGTCTAGGTTTTTTTTGCCATTTTCACCACCACTCCTAACTCCCATGCATCGGGTTTTACCTCTTCATGCCACATTATACAAAAAAAAAAAAATTTAAGTATTCTGGGAGTCACACCATTTTTCGGCCAGTGTTATCTTGGCAGTTATTTCATGTATTTTGGGGCTTTCCACCTTTTGAGCTTTTTTAATGATAGCTTCGACTTCAAACACACTAAATTCATTCATGAGCATATCAAGGTCTTCATCAGCCTAGGTATGTCAATCAAATTCCCTTCGTATCTCCTATTCATAACCTCACTAAAGTGTTCCTTCCCCAGTTGTCTTTCTTCATCTTCAGTTGTTATAAAAGATCCATCTCTCATTTGATGGGTATTTGCTCCTCCTCCTTTGCCCCAGTCAAGATAACATTAATAATTATATGAACAATTCTTACACCATATCCACTCCCTGCATTCATAGCTTTCTTGAGGTCATCTGCTTTACTGTTTAGATATTCTTTCCAGTCATTCGTGGCTTCTCTTTTGATCTCACTATCAATACTTGAATACTTAACATGCCTTACCTTGTAATTTTCATTACTTCCTCAAAAACTTTTAACAATCAATTTCTTTCTTTGTCTCCTTTTTATAGTATACCAAATATCGTTTTGTAACCATGACATTCTCCTTATAACTGTGTGTCCCAAGACTCCACTACCAACTGACGGATGTATGTTCTTGATATCACAACATTCTTTATCAATTGTCTGCTTTTCATCTCTTAAAGTCTGTAAGACTGCAAATGTTTTTCTGTGCTCCTCTTAAAGTTTAGTTATATCAAACCTAGGTATTCTATCTACCTTTCTGTTTGGTGCTTTCATTTTTAATTTGAGTGTGATAATGAGAAGCTGGTGATCACTACCAACAGCTGCACCTCTATAGCTTCTTACATTTCTAAATGTCCTCTCTCTTTTTATCAATAGCAATATCATTCGTAATTGCCACATGGTGAAGTCCCTGTAGCCAATATTTGTTGATGTCCTTGTGCAGAAAAAGAGTACCACCAATGACAAGATTTTGCTTAACAGAAACTTATGAAATGTGCTCCATTTTCATTTGCAACTTCCCCATGACCCTCGACACCCTCACATTCTATATCCCTTGATTATTCCTTCAAAGTTTAGCATTGAAGTCCCCAATCCCAATGTTCATATCTCTGTGGGATCTCATCTATTACACTGCAGTTCTTCATAGTGTTCATCTTTGGTTACATCAGGGGAATAATTTTTTGGTGCATAGCAAACTATAATACTCATAGTGCACTACTTTGATTTGAACTTTGCTAGTAGCAATGTACTATTTACAACTCTCCACTCGGTTAATACTTTTTCTGTTCTTGTTATCGCAGTCACCATCTCTACCTCCTCGCCTACCGTCCGTCTCCTCCTGCGTAGCAAATCCTACACCAGCATTGGACTGTCTCTAAGGTAAAATGATGATAAAAAAACCCTTATACATTTATTATTTCTTTATAATTATTCTTTTTTACATCTCTCTTATACAAGGCAATTGTATTATTGTTATGTGTGATTATGTGTAGTAATTTATGAAGGAGTTATCATAGGTTTTTGGGCTGTATAACGAATTAATCGAATTACAGTGTATCCTTATGGGAATATTTGCTCCAACATACGATTATTTTAACATACGAAGCATGTCACGGAACGAGTTAAAATCGTATATAGAGGTTTCACTGTATATATATATATATACTGTATATGTATATATTATATATATATGATGTATATGTATTACATGTATGTATATGTATATAAATTATATACATACATATGATGTATAATTATATATATATATGTATATATATATATATATATATATATATATATATATATATATATATATAATCATTATTAATATTACTTGCTAAGCTATAACCCAAGTTGGAGAAGCAGGAGGCTTTAAGCCCAGGGACTCCAAAAGGGAAAATAGCTCAGAGAGGAAAGGAAACAAGGAAAAATTAAACATTTTGAGAACAGCAACATAATCCAAATAAATATTTTAATATAAACTAAAAATTTAATAAAACAAGAGGAAGAGAAATTAGATAGAATAGTGTGCCCAAGTGTACCTTCAACAAGAAAATTCTAATCCAAGACAGTGGAAGACCATGGTACAGAGGCTATAGCACTACCTAAGACTATGGAACAATGGTTTGATTTTGGAGTGTCCTTTCCCTAGAAGAGCTGCTTACCATAGCTAAAGAGTTTCTTCTACCCTTACCAAGAGGAAAGTTGCCACTGAGCAATTACAGTTCAGTAGTTAATCCCTTGAGTGAAGAATGAATGTCTGGTAATCACAGTGTAGTAAGGTGTGTGTACATTATAGGCTATATATATATATATATATATATATATATATATATATATATATATATATATATATGCGCAAATGTTTTCATATATAACAAAAAAGAAACTGAATTAACTTGTGTCACGTGTGTGAGTGAGGCCATCCTCACCCGCTAGTGGTAGTCATCCCTCACTTAAAAATTATCGTGGCTAGTTCAGCTTCGTGGGAAACAATACACGCTGTATAAATAGTAGAAGGTTTGGATTTGCGCTGGAACAATTAGAAAATACAAATAATAAAATTATAAAAAAAGAAATAAAATAATCAGCAAAAGGGACAAGAAAAAGAAATTTAATTCTCTTTTTCGTGAAGTTGAGAGGTAATATTTTCTGCCCTATGTTAAAGTGTTTCTTAGAATTAAGTGTTAATGTTTTCAGCCTTTTATTAATCTTTTTTTTGTAAAGTCAAGTGTTTATGTTCCCTGCAACTTGTTAATGTTTTCTGCCGTTTGTCATCCTTCTCTACCCGCCAGCCACTACGCTCCGACATCGCTCTCTCCAAAGGTAAGGCTGGGATAATACATCTGCAATTAAGGTTTGCGACTCGCGGCGAAAGAAAACAGCCATATTTTTCAGTATCTCCTTTCTACAATGAATCCCCCTCGAATATGCGCAGAAATAGGTGGAAGAGTTGCTCAACATGTCACGCTGGCCGGCCAAGTCTCGCATGTGGTTAATCCGGTCGCGACCACATTGTGAATTTCTTGATCTGTTCAAATCTGTGGCAAGCTTCTGCTTCGGCTTTTGTCAGCTTTGAAGCTTTGTAGTTGTCGTAAGTGAATCGTACCTCACTACGACTTAGCAACGGTTCCTTCGCAACAAGTGCAGGTATGTACGACGAAATCATTGTAGGATCTAGCGAGTATATGGAGCCTGCGATCTAAAAACACAGCAGCCCGACCACAAGACTGTTATGTATTATTGTAATAATGTACTGTATTACCTCAAATGTTATGTGTATTGAGCGCAACATTGCATCATATTGCATGGATAAAACATGTTAGACATTCTTCATAACTGAAATGATGTACAGTATTTTGATATTAGAGTTCAAGCATTTATTGATTATCTCAAAGATAGGATGTGATTCTATCTACTTTTTTATAGCAGTAGGATTTAAGTCTTTGGAGAGCTATGCTCTATTGTTCGATCTATTGTTTTGGTCTGTGAGATTTGTTTATAAGACGCTCGACATTTAGTAGGGAGTTGGTTGTTAGCAGAGTTACAGAGCAATGTAATCAGAAGTCCATTAAATGTATTTTAAGAATTCCAACGTATCATTAAACCCCACCGAGAAAAATTGGCGACATCGGAAGGGACTAACTCATGGATAATTACTAATAATTCTTCACTCATTTTCAGGTGAGTAATATGCTGAAATCACCAGACGATGTACAACCTACTTAACATTGGCGACGAGGATGGGATTCGAACCCACGTAGGGATCATAGAGAAGCAGAAGAAAATTTTTTAGCAAGAGAAGCAGAAGAAAAAGCCCAATGAGGACCCCCCATGCAGAACAGAAGAATTTCATCAAACACAAGCAAACAAAACAAGAAAGCAAAGTGAATTTTAAAAATGGGTAGGATACCGAAAAAGGTAGGAAGTTACAAGGTAACTGTAGAACAGTATCCTAACCTAATTAAGGTATTAACCCTGGAACGGTACGGTGGGTCGTCCGCGACCCCGAGCGTCAAAACAAAAGATGTTTTTCTCACGTGACTCACCCCCGTGACTGAATTTGTGGGTGATCGACCTGCAGTCGGTGTCTCGCCTACACGCTCTAGTAGTGTCCAGATGTGCATCGCTGTAGCTGTACTCCTTCCCAGATTTCTGAGATGCGTCGGGGTCGAGCGCGACCGAGTTTACCCTTCTAAGGTAAGTTGCATAATTATCAAAGTTATTACGTATTATGAAATTGTCGTAGAATGGTGCAACTTGTATAGGTTATCAGTTGTGGAAAGTCTTGGTGGATTGTTTGGTTACCATGTGCATGATTTTTTTTTTAGTTGAAATGTCGTTCATCACCACAAGGACCATTTTACCGTGAGTGCCCCTTTTTCAGTTTTTTTTCATTTTTTTGCCAAGTCATTTTTCCGTAAGAAATTGCCAAATAGTGTCGAAAAACTTTTGCTTTTTTAGTGTTGGAAAGTGTGTCTAGATGATCTGGCTAGCCATGCGTGACTTTGTTTTTGTCAGATACGCCGTAGATATTGGTATGTTTGGTATTTTCCTGGGGTTGCCAAATTCTGTTTTTTTTTTCAATATTTGTAAAAATTTACTACGTAGTAAGGAATTGCCATATATTATTGATTTTTTTTTTTTCATGTTTATTTTTTAGAAAGTGTGCCTTGATGGTTGGGCTAACACGTGCATGTCTTTTTTTTATCTGAGATGCCGTATATTAGAATGTTGGCCATTTTTCCGCGAGTGCCCCTTTTTCAGTTTTTTTCATTTCTTGGCTAAGTCATTTTTCCGTGAGAAATTGGCAAATAGTATCGCAAAACTTTTATTTTTATAGCATTGGAAAGTGTGTATAGATGATCTGGCTACCCATGCGTGACTTTGCTTTTGCCAGATACGCCGTAGATATTGGTATGTGGCGTATTTTCCTGCGGTTGCCAATTTCTGTTTTTTTTCAATATTTGTAAAAATTTACTACATAGTAAGGAATTGCCATATAGTATTGATTTTTTTTTCATGTTTATTTGTTGGAAAGTGTGTCTTGATGGTTGCGCTACTACGTGCATGTCTTTTATTTATCTGATATGCTGTATATTAGAATGTTGGCCATTTTTCCGCGAGTGCCCCTTTATATTTGTTTTGCATTTTTTTGCTTAGTCATGTTACCATAAGGAATTGGCAAGTAGTGTCGCAAAACTTATATTTTTATAGCGTTGGAAAGTGTTTCTAGATGATCTGGCTACCCATGCCTATCTTTTTTTTAGCCAGATATGGCGTATATATAGGTATGTGTTCGATTTTCCTGTGATTGCCATTTTTTCGTTTTTTCCCATTTCTTTCAAAATTACTACGTACTAAGGAACTATCACAAAGTAATGATTCATTTAGATGTTTATTTGTCGGAAAATGTACCTTGATGGTTTGCCTAGCACGTGGCTGAAATTTTTTTTTTTCTGAAATGCCCACCATTAGCTCGTTGCCATTTTTCATCGAGTGCCCCTTTTTATTTGTTTTGCATTTTTTTGCTTAGTCATGTTACCGTAAGGAATTGGCAAGTAGTGTCGCAAAACTTATATTTTTATAGTATTGGAAAGTGTTTCTAGATGATCTGGCTACCCATGCCTATCTTTATTTTTATGCAGATATGGCGTATATATAGGTATGTGTTCGATTTTCCTGCGATTGCCACTTTTTCGTTTTTTCCCATTTCTATCAAAATTACTACGTACTAAGGAATTATCACAGAGTAATGATTCATTTAGATGTTTATTTGTCGGAAAATTTTGTTTACTTCTCTTTTGATTGAATATCATCAAAATTTTTTAGCTAAAATATTATATTGTTTTACAATTTTTTTTTTCGATTTTATTTTCCTTCAAAAATTTTTTTTGGGGTCAGAATTCTAATTTTATAGTCGTAAAATAATCGACAATCATCCAGCAACCCACCATACAATAATTAGATTAGTAAATAACACCTTGAAATTGACATACCCTTCCTACATTTCAGGTGGCAGATTAGGGAGTCTTGAGTCAGTGTGGTTGGCGCCCATTTTGTGGACATATCCGAAGCGTAAGTTGCCCTATCTATATATATTCTTGTTCCCTATAGAATTTGTGATATTTTGGTATATTTTTACCTGCATAAGTATCATATTATATATTAAATATATGTATTTTTTTACGAAATTTCAAAGTACTCAAAAAATGACCTTTAGATATGGCCCCTGATATAAATGTAATTTACAAAATAATGAAGATTTTTTTTACATATTTCTATTTTAGGATAACATATGTTTATTCCCTAAAAAAATTAGCCACTTCCTATTTCATTTGGGTACCCCAAAAAATTCATGAAATTTGGACAATTTTTTTTGGCCAAAAAAAGTTACCCTTTTTTTCTCATTTCAGATCTTCACCTCCATGGGTCCGACTTCATCCAAAATACATCAAGATGTGTCGTAAACATTCAAGAATCAATTCCTAAAAGGATTTGTGTATATATGTATAAATTTTTTTTTAGGAATTTTTATGTAAGGTCTTTTTATTTTTCTACTTAATTTTTTAAAATATTTATAATAAATAGTTTTTCTGCAGATGAGTAGTATTTATCTTTACAGTAGTTTTGAGCATTCATTGATTTTTTTTTGGCAAAAAGAAGGAGGTTACTGCAAAACAGATTTTTCAAGAATTTTTTTTTGAGTCGGGGTCGCGCGCGACCGAGTATATCCTTAAAGGGGTGTCCGAGGAGCGTACCTATCCAGGGTTAAGGTAAGCAATCAAAATGCCTGTTGACATTGAACATCCTGAATGATTTAGCATCACAGCTGAACCTAATTCTGTTGCAACACGATGGCAACAGTGGTGCGAGGAATTTAAGATTTATTTAAAAGCATTAGGGAAAATGAAGCATGCCCAAAAGAAGGCATTGTTACTTCATACCGCAGGTAGAGAAGTTCTGGAAGTATTTAAGACATTGTAGCCTACAGATGACACAAATTAAGCTGCAAATAAAGCTCTTACCACATATTTTGCTCCTCAGTTCAATAAATTTTTTGAAAGGTATCAATTTACAGCACAGGCATACCAGAAAGAAAATGAAAGTTTACAGTAGATGCATTTGTGACTAACACTTGATTATAATAAAAATAAGCCATGATGTACAGAATATTAACGACAAAAGTAATAACAGCAGTTGGGGAAACAAACATTTGAAGTTAGTTTTGGATTATACCAGGGTTCAGGATTAGGCCCATTTTTGTAGTGGTCATGAATGTGTTGAATGAAAAAATCAGAAATGAAGAGTTATGGGAGTTGCTATATGCATATGATTTGTCTATTACTGCTGTAAATGGGAAAAACTTACAGAAAAGGATTGTGGCAGGAGATGTTGGAGAAGGGCAGCTTGAAGGAAAATATGGATAAGACTGAGAACAATAAGAAATGTAAGGATAGGATAGACATACACAAAAGTAGAGTCTTGATTTTAAAAAAAAGGTGGAACAATTTAGATACTTTGGATCTATACTAAGTCACGAGTGTGCACGACTCTACAAAGATGTGAACGCGGTCAAGGAAGGCAGATGCTGTGCCATCTACGCCCGTTACAGGATAGAACTCATCCAGCGGGTGGGATTCTTCCCTGTTGATGACCAACACATGAACCAGCATAACCTCAGATGTACATGCGACGACTGCATCACTTTTACAGTCGACTGTATCGCCCACTTCTACAAGGTAGAGACCAGACCAGGAAATTGAGAAGTATTTCCTCCGAGCACATGCCCATATCAGGAGATCCTGCTGAAGTTGTGAATAAGATGAAAAGAGCCAGTGGGAAGTGATGGGAGGTAGTAGAAGAGAAGAAAATGCAAAACAAGTTAAAAGTCAAAATCTATAGCACAGAAATAAAACCAGTGTTAATGTATGGATAAAAAACATGGGCTCTAAGACAAAAAGAATAAAGCAAAGCTGGAGAGAAGAAATATGGAAATGCTGATGTGGAATTTGGGAATATTACTGCTTAAAATATTGAAAAATTGTGATATAAGAAGAATTGCAGGCCTAGTAAACACTGCAGAGGTGATAAATAGTCTTAAAATAAAGATTAGCATGGGTACATGTTGACGATCGGGTGTGGGGAGCGACTGAGTGATGAGAGCTTGTAAGGAACCTGTTATGGAGAGAAAATCATCAGGAAAGCAGAGATTTACATGGTGTGATAAGATGAAGGATGATCTGGAGAAGAGAGGTTTGGTGGAAGAGGATGCTTTTAATAAAAGGCATTGGCGAGGGAGCTTCAAGCATCCGACCCTTTAGTGTAGAGATGATGATGGTAAAGAAGCAAATAAGACATACTATATGATACATAACTTACATTGCTGAATGATGAGGTCCAATCTGTGTATGAGCTATATAGTTATATGCTAAATTTGTCTGTAATATGTGATCTATACATGCCTCCTGGACAATAAAATAAATAGGAATATTACTGATATCCCCATGATGAACAATAAATATCATAATTTTGAAATAGTAATTTGTAACTATCATAACTACACATCCCGGAATTCATTTAAATTTTCACAAGGTGTAGGTAGGTGCTGCACTTACTGGCCAGTTGTAAAATGGAAAAATGAGAGGAAGACGGGACAGGCACTCTCACTCTCAACCTAGAATTACATTGTAACTGCTTTCTTAGATGTGACAATTTCGGCCAAGTAAAGGAGCTAGGGTCACAAAACTTGCTCAGCAGCAAATGGAGAAGCATTCCTACAAATAAAGTGCAGTTAAAGCAGTCTAATGCTTCCATATTCCACCTTCTACAACTTGAGCCACCATGAGATTCTTCTTGAAGGCAAGACTGATACCAACTCCTCTGATCTTATTCTGGTGATCTGGGTGAATAATGCTGTGTTAATAGTCTCCTGCAGCCAAAATGAGAATGTATTTTTGTTGAATTTCTTTTTACTTTGCCATTGCTTACAAAAAAGTTCTATAACCTGGGTCTGGCATTCTGGGTTCTCTTGAAATAGCAGCTTAGTGCCATTACAGGACACAGAAGTAACTCACCTAGATTTTTAATTACTTCCCTAAGCAAAAATACACTTTTAAATATGAAATATGGAATCCTGAACTGACAGATTTTAAGTCTTTCCTGCAAAGTCAGGAACAAATGAAAAAAGATCTGCCTCAAGTGTACCGACCGAGAGAATGAATACAAGATCATGTAACTCTCCTACCTGCTTTGTTTCAGCCTGAGGCTTACCTCAATAGGTCATAAAGATTTCTCTTTAGAAACCATTAACCATAACACCTCCATTTATCTCAAAATCTGAAGGAAGAATCGCATGTCACATGTGGTGGATAGGTCAGCTCCATACTTGTAACAAGTACAGACAATTCCCATGACGATAATAATTAGATCCACTGCTATTATGGAGTAATATATGCCTCTTCATAGAAAGGCAAGTCAAAGTTTATTGTTCCAAAACAAAGTACTTACTTTTTCGTTACAATTGTAAGACTAACCTAATAAAACGTCTAGATATGCAAGGAGAACAACCATTTATGTAAAATAACATGTAAACTTCAAAAATCTTTAGATAATAATCAAATATTATGTAATAATTATTGATTTTGTCAACTTTAATTATTGAATTCTACACATTGTTGTACAAAATGTCCCAAAATGAAAAATTGGTCAGGGCAACTTCTACCTTTTCGAAATCCTGCTTGTTCTTCACGGCTTTTCATATCTTTATCATGTCTCTTTAGAATAAGCGTCCTGATATTTTCATAACAACTGAGGTAAGAGTTATGCATCTATAATTATTGCAATCAATCAGGTCTACTTTTTTTTTGCCATTTTCACCACCACCCCTAACTCCCATGCAACGGGTTTTACCTCTTGTAAGTATTCTGGGAGTCACTTCATTTTCGGCCAGTGTTATCTCGTCAGTTATTTCATCATATCCTGGGGATTTGCACCTTTTGAGCTTTTTTAATGATAGCTTCGACTTCAAACACATTAAATTCATTTATGAGCATATCAAGGTCTTCATCAGCTCTAGGTGTGTCAATCAAGGTATTCCCTTCATATCTCCTATTCATAACCTCACTAAAGTGTTCCATCCCACGTTGTCTTTCTTCATCTTCAGTTGTTGTAAAAGATCCATCTCTCATTTGATGGGTATTTGCTCCTCCTTCTTTGCCCCAGTCGAGATTTCATCAATAATTATATGAGTAATTTTTACACCATATACACCCTGCATTCATAGCTTTCTCAGGGTCATCTACTTTACTGTTTAGATATTCTTTCCAGTCATTCCTGGCTTTTCTTTTGCTCTCACTATCAATACTGGAATACTTAACATGCATTACCTTGTAATTTTCATTACTTCCTCAAAAACTTATAACAATCAATTTCTTTCTTTGTCTCCTTTTTATAGTATACCAAATATCATTTTGTAACCATGACATTCTCCTTATAACTGTGTGTCCCAAGACTCCACTACCAACTGACGGATTTATGTTCTTAATATCACAACATTCTTTATCAATTGTCTGCTTTTCATCTCTTAAAGTCTGTAAGACTGCAAATGTTTTTCTGTTCTCCTCTTAAAGTTTAGTTATATCAAACCTAGGTATTCTATCTACCTTTCTGTTTGGTGCTTTCATTTTTAATTTGAGTGTGATAATGAGAAGCTGCTGATCACTACCAACAGCTGCACCTCTATAGCTTCTTACATTTCTCAGTGTCCTCTTTCTCTTTTTATTAATAGCAATATCATCTATTTGATTTTTGTAATCGCCGCATGGTCAAGTCCATGTAGCCTATATTTATTGATGTCCTTGTGCAGAAAAAGAGAACCACCAATGACAAGATTTTGCTGAACAGAAATTTATGAAATGTGCTCCATTTTCATTTGCAACTTCCCCAAGACCCTCGACACCCTCACATTCTATATTCCTTGATTATTCCTTCAAAATTTAGCATTGAAGTCCTCAATCCCAATGTTCATATCTCTCTATGGGATCTCATCTATTACACTCTGCAGTTCTTCATAGTATTCATCTTTGGTTACTTCAGGGGAATAATTTTTTGGTACATAGCAAACTATAATACTCATATTGCACTACTTTGATTTGAACTTTGCTAGTAGCAATGTACTATTTACAGCTCTCCACTCGGTTAATGCTTTTTCTGCTCTAGTTAACGCAGTCACCATCTCTACCTCCTCGCCGACCGTCCGTCTCCTCCTGTGTAGCATATCCTACACCAGCATTGGACTGTCTCGAAGGTAAAATGACAGTAAAAAAACTTTTATATTATAATTATTCTTTTTTACATCTCTCCTATATAAGGCAATTGTATTTTTGTTATGTGTGATTGAGTTGTAATTTATTAAGGAGTTATCATAGGTTTTTGGGCTGTAGAACGAATTAATCGAATTACAGTGTATTCTTACGGGAATATTTGCTCCAACATACTATTATTTTAAGATATGAAGCAAGTCCCGGAACGAGTTAAGATCGTATGTAGAGGTTCCACTGTGTGTGTGTGTGTAATATATATATATATATATATATATATATATATATATATATATAAATATATATATATATATATATATATATATATATATATATATATATATATGTATATATATATATATATATATATATATATATATATATATATATTCATTATTATTATTACCTGCTAAGCTATAACCCAAGTTGGAGAAACAGGATGCTATAAGCCCTGGGACCCCAACAGGGAAAATAGCTCAGAGAAGAAAGGAAACAAGGAAAAATTAAACATTTTAAGAACAGCAACATCATCTAAATAAATATCTCAATATAACTGTATAAACTTAAATAAAACAAGAGGAAGAAAAATTAGGTAGAATAGTGTGCCCAACTGTACCTTCAACAAGAGAACTCTAATCCAAGACAGCGGAAGACCATGGTACAGAGACTATGACACTACCTAAGACTAGAGAACAATGTTTGATTTTGGATTTCCTTTTACTAGAAGAGCTGCTTACTATAGCTAAAGAGTCTCTTCTACCCTTACCAAGAGGAAAGTAGCCACTGAGCAATTACAGTTCTGTAGTTAATCCCTTGGGTGAAGAATGAATGTGTGGTAATCTCTGTGTTGTAAGGTGTATATATATATATATATATATATATATATATATATATATATATATATATATATATATATATATATATATATGCGCAAATGTCTTCATATATAACGAAAAAGAAACTGAATTAACTTGTGTCACGTGTTTGAGTGAGGCCACCCTCACCCGCTAGCGGTAGTTATCCCTCACTTAAAAATTATCGTGGCTAGTTCAGCTTCGGGGAAAACAATATACCCTGTATAAATAGTAGAAGGTTTGGATTTGCGCTGGAACAATTAGAAAATGCAAAGCATAAAATTATTAAGAAAGACATAAAAGAATTGGCAAAAGGCACAAGAAAAAGAAATTTAATTCTGTTTTTCATGAAGTTGCGAGTTAATATTTTCTGCCCTATGTTAAGGTGTTTCCTTAAATTGTTAATTTTTTCAGCCATTTATTAATCTGTTTTTGTAAAGTCAAGTGTTTATGTTCCCTGCAACTTGTTAATGTTTTCTGCCGTTTGTCATCCTTCTCTACCCGCCAGCCACTACGCTCCCTGACATCGCTCTCTCCAAAGGTAAGGCTGGGATAACACATCTGCAATTAAGGTCTGCGACTCGCGATGAAAGAAAAAAGACGGATTTTTCAGTATCGCCTTTCTACAATGAATCCTCCTCGAATATGTGCAGAAATAGGTGGGAGAGTTGCTCAACATGTCACGACGGCCGGCCAAGTTTCTCATGTTAATCCTGTCGCGACCACATTGTAAATTTCTTGATCTGTTCAAATCTGTGGCAAGCTTCTGCTTCGGCTTTTGTCAGCTTTGAAACTTTGTAGTTGTCGTAGGCGAATCGTACCTCACTACGACTTGGCAACGGTTCCTTCGCAACAAGTGCAGGTATGTGCGACGAAATCATTGTAGGATCTAGTGAGTATATTGAACCTGCGATCTAAAAACACAGCATCCCGACCACAAGACTGTTATGTATTATTGTAATAAATGTACTGTATTACCTCAAATGTTATGTGTATTGAGTGCAACATTGCATCATATTGCATTGATAAAACATGTTAGACATTCTACATCACTGAAATGATGTATTTTTATATTAGGGTTCAAGCATTTATTGATTATCTCAAAGATAGGATGTGATTCTATCTACTTTTTTATAGCAGTAGGATTTAAGTCTTTGGAGAGCTATGCTCTATTGTTCGATCTATTGTTTTGGTTTGTGAGATTTGTTTATGAGTCGCTCGACATTTAGTAGGGAGTTGGTTGTTAGCAGAGTCACAGAGCAATGTAATCAGAAGTCCATTCAATATATTTTAAGAATACCGTATCATTAAATCCCACTGAGAAAAATTGGTGACATCGGAAGGGACTAACTCATGGATAATTACTAATAATTCTTCACTCATTTTCAGGTGAGTAATATGCTGAAATCACCAAATGATGTACAACTTACTTAACATTGGCGACGAGATGGGATTTGAACCCACGCAGGGATTATAGAGAAGCAGAAGAAAAATTTTTAGCAAGAGAAGCAGAAGAAAAAGCCCAATGAGGATTCCCCATGCAGAACAGAAGAATTTCATCAAACACAAGCAAACAAAACAAGAAAGCAAAGTGAATTTTAAGATTGGGTGGGATACCGAAAAAGCTAGGAAGTTACAAGGTGACTTTAGAACAGTAGCCTAACCTAATTAAGTTATTAAGGTAAGCACTCAATATCCTCAGGTCAATAAATTTTTTGAAAGGTATCAATTTACAGCACAGGCATACCAGAAAGAAAATGAAAGTTTAGATGCATTTGTGACTAACCCTTGATTATGAAAAAAATAAGGCATGGTGTACAGAATATTATCGACAAAAGTAATAACAACAGTTGGGGAATCAAACATTTGAAGTTAGTTTTGGATTATACCAGAGTTCAGGATTAAGCCCATTTTTGTGGTGGTCATGAATGTGTTAAATGAAAAAATCAGAAATAAAGAGTTGTGGGAGTTGCAATATGCATATGATTTGTCTATTACCGCTGCAAATGGGAAAAACTTACAGAAAAGGATTGTGGCAGGAGATGTTGGAGAGGGGCGGCTTGAAGGAAAATATGGATAAAACTGAGAACAATAAGAAATGTAAGGATAGGATAGGCATACACAAAAGTAGAAGCTTGATTTAAAAAAAAAAAAAAAGGTGGAACAATTCAGATACTTTGGATCTATACTGAGTCACGACTGTGCATGACTCTACGAAGATGTGAACGCGGTGAAGGAATGCAGATGCTGTGCCATTTACACCCGTTACAGGATAGAACTCATCCAGTGGGTGGGATTCGTCCCTGTTGATGACCAACACATGAACCAGCATAACCTCAGATGTACATGCGACGACTGCATCACTTTTACAGTCGACTGTATCGCCCACTTCTACAAGATAGAGACCAGACCAGGAAATTGGGAAGTATTTCCTCCGAGCACAGGCCCATATCAGGAGATCCTGCTGAAGTTTTGAATAAGATGAAAAGAAGGGAGGTAGTGGAAGAGAAGAAAATACAAAACGAGCTAAAAGTCAAAATCTATAGCACAGAAATAAAACCAGTGTTAATGCATGGATAAAAAACATGGGCTCTTAAGAAAAAAAGGAGGAAGCAAAGCTGGAGAGAAAAGATATGAAAATGCTGATGTGGATTATGGGAATATTACTACTTAAAATATTGAAAAATTGTGATATAAGAAGAATTGCAGGCATAGTGATCACTGCAGTGGTGATAAATAGTGTCACAATAAAGATTAGCATGGGTACATGTTGAAGTTCGGGTGTGGGGAGCGACTGAGTGATGAGAGCTTGTGAGGAACCTGTTATGGAGAGAAAATCATCAGGAAAGCAGAGATTTACATGGTGAGATAAGGTGAATGATGATCTGGAGAAGAGAGGTTTGTGGGAAGAGGATGCTTTTAATAAAAGGCATTGGCGCGGGAGCTTCAAGCATCCGACCCTTTAGTGTAGAGATAATTATGGTAAAGAAGCAAATAAGACATACCATATGTCACGTCCGTGTGTGTGTTTTTATATGCTGTTACATTATTTATTTTTATTTGAGTATATTATCAGTGTTGGAGCTCATCTTTTTCTTCAGTAGTTGTTAACAATTGAACAACTGTTATTAACTTTTGTTTATTTTTGGTCAGATTGGACTAAGGGTGTCAGCGACAGGGTTGTGGTGGGATTGCCGAGTGTTCAGGACGCTAGTTCGGGCAAAATTTTCTCCCCTACAAGACGTACGGTGCAGTGATCCATATTATCGAAATTCAAGTTTGACTTCTTCATCGACGGAATTATATTTGCTTCGCTTTGAGGATTTAGCGAGTGAGGAAAGTGTCACACGTTTGCTGGCAAGCACGTAAGTCACGTGCGACTCGTCTTTGCTTTTTTGTATCCCCTCTTGTGCAAGGAGTGCACGTAGAGGTGGGGCTGACATAGGACCTCAGCTCTGTAGGATTTGCATCTGTTGTACCTTTGCCGTACCTCGCCATGATCAAGGATCTTTGTGTTGCATTATACGTCGGGGGTTGAATAGCCCGTGAGGAGCCATGTAGGGAGCCGTCCCATAGGTAAGAGGTTTTCCCCTTTTACGTGCAACTTCGAGTATCTTCGTTTGTAAGAATTAATCTCATTGGAGAGGGACATTGCCCTCCTAGGCATTTTAAGTTGATTGTGGCTGACCTACTGCGCTTTTATACTTGCTCAGAGACGTGTTGTGTTGGTTTCTGCCGTTATAGGCGAGGCGTAAGGTTTGATTTATATATATATTAATAAATAGATGTATCTTGTCGTGATTCTCTTTCAGGGGAAATTTTGCTAATTTTGTATGTCTTGTGTGTATTGATTATTTAGTTAGGTAGATAGGATTAAGGTTTATTCAAGTTAATTATCCCATTCATGTTTATGATTGTTTCTTGTTAGAATTAAGGTATAGTCTTTGGGGCCCGCTCTAGTTGAGCACTTAATCTTGATTTTTAGTGTTATAAGTTTTTGCATTCATTCTTTATGCTTATTGATTAAGTTTTTGGTATTTATTTTTGCACGGAATTAAGTTTGTTCCTGTAGGATTAAGTATTTCCTTGTACATTTTCATGTATGTTCATTTAAGGCTTTGAGATGACTTGGTACAAGGTTATTTTAGTTTTAATGTCTTAGTCTTAAGGTATTAATTCATTGTTATCAAACTTTGTTAATTTTCTTGGTGTTTGACTGTTGCCTCCCCATTCTCTGTACTTGCATATTTACCGCCAACTATCTTATTTAATATCCAATAAAGAATCTGGGTCACTGCCTACCCAAATCCGTTCGTGACACCATATGATACATAACTTACAATGCTGAATGATGAGGTCCAATCTGTATATGAGCTATATGGCTCTGTGCTAAATTTATCTGTAACATGTAATCTATGCATGCCTCCTGGACAAAAAAATAAATAGGAATATTACTGATATCCCCATGGTGAACAATAAACATCACAATTTTGAAAAAGTAATTTGTAACTATCATAACTATACATCCCGGAGTTCATTCAAATTTTAACAAGTTGTAGGTAGTTGCTGCACTTACTGGCCAGTTGTAAGGAAGGCCGCCCTATTGCTAGTACACAGAATTCACTATGACTGCATCAGGGATTTTCATGAGAAGTGATAGCAGGAAGTTAAATTAAAGGATTCGGGTATGTATAGTAAAGAGAAATACAAATTACGTTTAAAACCTGTAATTTGTTCTTATATGAATACAAAATTTTTCCCTTAATTAGATTTATCCTTATGTGGGTGGAGGGCTTCTTAATGAACTGCTTGTCTAAAATCCAGAGATTGCTGATTTCGGTTCTTATAGGTGCAGAGAATCGCATCCTAGATAATGTATACACATCATAATATTGACTATGTAAGATCTCACCTGTAATGTACAATGAATATTAGTCGAGAAGAAATCCTTTATACCATTCAATGTCGACGAATCATCTTGGTTGGATTCAATTAGAAGTCTGTATTGTTAAAATACATTTTTCGGGCTCAGGCCATGTCGTCCTGATGGAAGGTTCCTTTAAGTAGCTTCCTAGGGTATATTTGACTACTGTACAGTAATATTTCCAGAGAATTTAACTTAAGGTCTCCAGAATTCTAACTCCTGGCGCGAATATCCTTAATGTTTCCCTTTAGGATATCGCATAATATCAGGGGACGTATTCTCGACACGCCACATGGCAATCTGCACCCCGCATAGCGTTTACTCTTTGGGGGGAAAAGTGGCAAAATAAAAGAGGAGTCGTTATAAAGTTCCTTTCCTCCTTTACTGTTTGAGTACTCAGATGGCGCCATAATCGTCCGCCATCTTTATTCCTTTTTCTGTAGCGGTCTCGCTCGGTGGTTTTCCCAGTGCTCTCTCGTTATCAGGATTTATTATGCAATCTCCAGCTTCTTCTGCCTCTGGAAATTTGACTATTTGATTCTTATGCTGTATAAATTTAGCTCTGGCTGTAAAGTAAAAGATTGAATCGAATTAAACTGATTTATTGGCAGAGATATTGCCTGAACCGGAGGCGTCTTCGGCGCTGTCGTTCGTAACGCATGTGTTATTTAGTTAGCCAGAACGACTTCCCCGGTATAATAGCTTCAATTAAAATAATTAGCTATTTATTCTTCATTGCTAATATTATGCCAATAGTATTCATATTAGTTTCGGCGAACTAAATAGCCGATCAGGTTTACGCTAGGCTTCCTAGCCTGAGCGTTATATTTTACTCTCTTGCATGATATAATAAGTGTTCCTGGTGCTGTTAAATGAAGATAATAGGCAATTTATACATGCAAGACATTTGGATTGCATAAAAAATTTCCTCTTCTAAGATAGTATACGAGAGAGCTTCGATGAGTTAGGTAGTCGATCTCACTGTCGCTAGGCTAGTAGCCTAGTGGCTTTAGCATACTTTCATACAATCTCCCCGGTTACCCTCATATATAGGGTAATCCCTCCTTCCCTCTGAGTGTAGCCTATGGCTACAATCCTAGTTGATCTTACCTCAAATTGTCATTTAGGCAAGTCTAGGCTAGGGTTTTTCTGCCCCTTCACCTAGCTACTGATGGTGAGGTTTGGGTTTGGATCAGAACCTCAGACTACTTGTCGTGTGCCGGCAACTGATCGACAGGGTGAATGTACTCCCCTGTTGGGCCTTGTTGGTTGGCATAGGAAGCCTTGCCTCCCTAGACTGCACTTGAAGGGGTCATGTGATCCCCCATCTCCCTGTGGTTTAGTCGACTAGTCCTGTGCTCGCAGACCCTAGGATGAAGAAGAGATTATTTTTCTGCCTAGGATGGCGCCGGCATTGGGACTCTGCTTCTCTATGAATAAGGGTGGCGGCTAGATGATTGCCGGCCCCCTTACTGTATTGGCAAACCCTAGGCTGGGGAATGAATTCTCCGTCCGCGTAGGATGGCGCCGGTACTAAAACAGAGCTTCCTCAAGGTGTGGTAGGACCGACATGCTGCCGGCTCCTCTCACACCTTATACAGGACTCTTTCCCCACCCTATTCTGACCTTTATTGATGACCTAGCCATCTCATCCCTGTGGCTGTTGTCCTATAATCTCGCCGAATGCCGGCAGGCTGTAGGGCCGGCTTGGGCTTCTGCCTGTATAGCCTAGTCGTATAGCTTCCCTATTGTATATGGAGCTCCGGGATAGCTGTATCGGCAGGAGGTGGATGGGTGGAAGCTTGATTATCCTATATTCTTCCCTTCCATTAGAACCCTCATTCCAGAGGAAGGAAGTGAGAAAGTGCTCTTACTTCACTCCTTGCTTTCTCTCTCTCTACTGGCTAGTGCCGCCAGCTACTAACCTAACTGGCGGCTGCCGGCCACTAACTTTGCCGGCAAGATGCAGGCTAGATTTGTGGTCCGACAACCGTTAATTCACTGTCACATCTGACTTTGCCGGCAAGATATGGCCGAGTCTGGTATACCGGCCACTACCCTGTCACATTGAATGCTGTCTGGGATAGTGTGCCGACAGCCGGTGACCCGGCGGTGTCCGGCAAGCCGCCGGCAATCCGGTGGGCCGCCAGCCATAAAAATTATCAATATTGTGTCAGTTGAATTGCACCTTAGGTACTAGCCTTGCCGACTGCATGCCGGCAGCAACTACGGTATATGTATATACAGTAGCCAGTACATCTGTAGTATAGAGCATACTGCAGACAGAAAACTATGGTATAAAAGTATACAGTAGTTAAATTTTCCAACATACTCTGTGTGTCCAGGCGTAGTCTATTGTTGAGACTGGGAAAGGAATTCCCTTTCTTTATACTGATAGATGATCAGTAATTAATGACCCTCATTATTAATCCTTTTGGAAGTGGGTGTTGGTTACACTATTCTATCCTTATAGGCTAGACTCTTCCACCGGGCCTCCTGAGGAGGATAACCCTAGGGTTAATATTGAGGGAGGTCATAGCAATTGGCTGGGCGGGAAACACACGTATGTGTCTTTAATATTTCATTTGTAGCTTACCTATCCTGAGCTATATGCCATAAAATAAAATGGAAAATATTATTATAATATTTATTAGTTTATCTATTGAGATAGACTACATTATACTCATTTTATTTTCCTCTCTTTACAGGAGGACCATGTGAAGTGCAACAGCGTCTTCTGCATCGTGCGTAGCAGGGACTTCTGTGGCCATCTGGAGTGTAGGACACACTCCTGTTGCTCCATCACCAAGGGACCTCTCAAATACTGGGACCCACAGGTATGTACTGTATATAAAGACCCGGTGTATGAGGCTTTCGAAAATCCTAAGACAACGGAGTCAAGGGATGCAGCTCGGGACAAGCTGCGCAAATGGGTTCGTGGCTTCCAAAAGAATGCCACGGGGCCTCACCTCCCTAGTGAGCGTATGAGAGCCTGTCTATTCCCCAAAGCATCTGTGGATGCTGTTATTCCTCAGCCTCACCCTGAGATCCCTAGCATCCAGATAGCCATGGACACAGATGTCTCGGATGCGATGAAGGACATCCATCTAGATGATGAGAGGATGTCAGAGATATCAGAGAACACCGAAAAGGACCTTCTGGTAGAGATTCGAGATGGGGAGTCAACATTGGGTCCAGAGACGGAAGAGGATGAAGTCGAAACAGTCTCTTTTTCGTCGGTTCCTGGCCCAGAGCCCGTGCCCTCTTCGTCTTCCGCTCTTCAACCCGAAAAGTCGGACGACACCCGTTCTGCCATCAAAGCTATGATGGAGATGTTCGAGAAAAAGAGCGAACAAAGGGAAGCTGTGTTCAAGAAGGAGATTTTCCAGCTGGCTGCATCCCGGGGGTCTCAAAGGAGACTCAACGTAAAGGATCTTCCATCGTGTTCCGAGGTAAACCCATGGAGGCATGCCGAGTACATGCCAATTACAAACGGTAAGATCTTTATTTCAGAGAAGCTGGTAGCTGTCCTTATCGAGGACATTGAGTTCTGGCCCAGCTATGAGTCCTATCCAGGCTGCTTCATTCGTCTAAGGGCGGAACCTGTATCCAAGGAGGAGACAAAGCCTAAGGAGGTCATAGTGCTTGACCATATGAAGGCTCAGGCTTTGCTAGCCAGCAGTTTGAAGGACAGGGGCTTCACCAATTCGAAGGTGCCGGGCCTGAGCAAGAAACATCCCTCTTTTCTTGATCCAGCAACTTTGGCCTTCTCCTTTGCGGAAAAAGGGTTTAAGGCAGTGATTAAGGCAGTGGAAGCTGGGAAACCTTGCCCTACACTGGAGGAGTGTAGGCCCCTTTCCCTAGCCTTGCCAACGGATCACAAAGACTGGAAGCATATTCAGCTTACCTTCTCAGTCGGGAAGTTGGAGGCTGATATCTCTGGACGTCAGTTCAGCGAAAACTTCCCCAAGTTGTCTTGAGTTTCTCCTGCGCAGGAAACAAGATACAAAGGAGAGGCTTGCTGCCTCTCTGTCCCTCCAGGTGACCATGGAGGCAATGGCCAGTGAACAGAGATCCCCGGATATGTTCATGGTCATGGCCAAAACACATTTGGCAACTCTAACTAAAGACTTCTACAACTTAGTTAGGGCAAGAAGGGCTTGTAGAGAGTTCGTGTTTGCCTCGGCTGCGGTCAAACACAAGCCCAGGAAGTTGATATCTTCCAATATCTGGGGGAAAGACCTATTCCCAAACAAATTGGTCAAAGAAATAGTCCACAAGGCCGCCACGGAGAATAGAAATCTTCTCCAGAAGTGGGGCATGTCGGCTAAGAGGAAGTCTTCTCCGGATGAGGGTCCCCAACCGAAGAGGAAGACATAGAGACCAGGAGTGCCTTCTCGCCCTGCTAGACAACAACTAATTCCCATGACCGCGGTGCCACAGATGGTGGCACAGCCCCAACCCACCTACCAGATGGTACCCCAGCAGGTGGTGACTCAGTCACCAGCCTTTACTCCCGCCTATGAGAGGCAGACCACCACCTTTCGCCCTAAAGGTAGGGGGTTAGGTAGCGATTCCTCTAGACGTCCCTCGAGAGGAAGAGTGGGTAGGGGAGCATGCGGTCAAGGATGCAAGCCCTCCGGAAACCAGAAGCAATGAGATGCTTCCGGTAGGAGGAAGACTCCAACTCTTAGGGATCGTTGGACCTTCGATCCCTGGACCCACAGCCTAATCAAGAATGGACTAGGTTGGAGCTGGAAGACAGCTCCACCATCATTCCCTCAGTTCTTCCAACACTCCACCCCCGTTCTGGAAGAATATACCCGAGAGCTCTTGAGCAAACGGGTGATAAAGAGGGCAAAGTCCATCAAATTCCAAGGAAGGCTGTTATAGGGTTCCCAAGAAGGACTCAGACAAACTCGAGTCATTCTGGATTTGTCGCCACTCAACAAGTTTATCGAGAATGACAAGTTCAAGATGCTGACCCTTCAACACATAAGGGCCCTGTTGCCCAAAAAGGTATACACAGTCTCCATAGAGATGGCAGATGCCTATTGGCACATTCCGATCAATCGCCAACTCTCCTCCTACCTAGGATTCAGGCTACAAAAAAGAAAGTACGCTTTTAGAGCCATGCCCTTCGGACTATGCCCCAAGGATCTTCACGAAGCTTGCAGAAGCAGTCGTTCAACAACTACGTCTACAAGGTTGTCCAGGTGGTATCCTATCTGGACGATTGGCTGGTGTGGGCAGCATCCGAGTCGAAATGCATGCAAGCATCCAAGAAAGTGATCCAGTTCCTCGAACATCTAGGATTCAAGATCAACACCAAAAAGTGTCGACTATCTCCAGCTCAGAAATTCCAATGGCTAGGCATACATTGGGACTTAGTCACATTGTCTCTCCATTCCATTAAAGAAGAGGAGAGAGATAGTGGGATCTGTCAAGAGACTTCTAAAATCCGACAGGATTTCAAGACGCCAACAGGAGAGAGTGCTGGGAATCTTCAGTTTGCATCAGTGACAGACCCAGTGCTAAGAGCACAGCTAAAAGATGCATCAGGAGTCTGGAGAAGATACGCATCAAACGCTCGAAGAGATGTAATAAGACCAATACCGATTTGGCTACGATCACTTCTCAAGCTATGGTCGGAGGCCAGAAACTTCAAGAGGTCAACACTTCTGCAACTTTTTAAAGGTGAAACGTCGGGCTCAAACTTATCCCTGAAACAACTAAGGGTGAAGATCACCTACTTCATTCGCAGAGCGGATCCTGACAGTACACCCGCAGGTCATGATCCTAGGAAAATTGCTTCTTTGTTAAACTTTTTCCAGTTCATGGATTTCGAGAGCCTTCGAAGCTCGTTTACTGGATGGAAGTCATCCACAGTGATTTTCAAACACTATGCAAAGCAAGTGCAAGAATTAAAACGATTTGTGGTAGCGGCAGGTAGTGTACTAAAACCTGTCGCTTAGTGCTGCGAGGAACAGTGAATTATGTGGGACTGTAATTCTAAAGGGTGTACATGTTGTCACTTTATATTGCAACATGGTAAGTTGCTTGCTTGCTTGCTTGCTTTCTTTTAGATTGCCAGTCTACATAGACTGAACACGGGCTCTTGTGTAGGCAGCCCGACGAGCAGGCTCCCGGCTCACGGGAAATCTGCTCTGTTTTCATGGAGCTCTTGTCAGAGCTTATTTTCAACACAGGCAATATTGATGATTATATATAGATATAAGCAAGGCTGCACCGCTCTCACATGACTGGTCCTGCCACCATTCAGCTCCTTGAGTAGAGTTGCAGGTGCGACCGCTCAGCCCCAAGAGCATAGTCGCAGAGGCTTCCATCTGCCAGGCCTTACAACTGCTCAGCACCTTGAGCATGGTTGCAAGTGTGGTTGCTCAGCACCAAGAGCGTGACCACCCGTGGACCAAAAAGACCCAGTCCAATTGGAACCGAAGTGAAAGATTTTAGTGGTAGGTAAAAGTGTTGATAGAAGTAAGTCCCAGTGAGTAGGAGAGACTGGGAGAGGAGGGAAGAAACTTAAGTAGTAGAATAAAGGAGCAGTTAAAGCATAGATGCTTGTCCCTGCTCAAGGGGGGGGGGGGGGTGGTGTAACTAAGGTGGAGAGGAGGGATTGAAATTTACTATCTGGAGTCTTAAAGAGGGAACTGACTTTACTTATGAGCTGTATTATCAACGGGGCCAGCTCTTCAAGTGGCAAGGATTCAACTTGGGCAATGATAGAGGAGATTGAAGGAGGGGAGGGAGGATGCTGGATAGGGGTGGGATCGGGATTAGGAATAGATACAAGAGCAGCAGCTGGTATTGGAGTAGGAGCCGGTCTTCGAGGAGGTCTTTCCTGTGGTTTCCTCTGCGGCTTAGGTTGTATAATGGCTGTAGTCTCCACAACAGGGATGGAGTTTTGCTGGGGCTTCAGTCTTCTTAGGCGTTCCGGGCACCTTTTGTTCCAGGCATGATGTGGTTTGGAACAATTGGGGCATTTTGCCTGGGTTTCTCTCCCTTCGTTGTGGGCGTCGATGCAGGTTTGCGTTGGATGCTTTCCACTGCAGACACCGCAGATAGCGCTGCTTTTGCAATCGGACTTGTGGTGACCAAAACGTTGGCAGTTAAAGCAACGGAGTGGCTCCTTTTCCAGGTCCCTGATGGGAAAGGTGCCCCACAGTCCTAGGTCCAAAGTAGTTGGAATGGGACCTATGAAGGTGACGGTGCCCAATTTCCTCTTATCTAGGGCAACGTTATGGCACTCTTCAATGAAGGAAACTGGCAGTCTAGTTGGGTAATTGTATACCACCGCTTTCCTCTGTTTCCTGGTGGGATCCAGATAGGTAAGGGTGGTTTCTTCGTGGAGGCGATTCACGGTGTCTTGATCCTTCGGGGTGATAATATCACCCTCTAAGTTGGTCCTGGCTGTGAATTTGAGGCCAGGTTTGGCAGCTGCCATAGCGGCTATTGCGGCATACGATAGAGTTTCTTCGGTGGCAGAGAGCTTGAACTTGGGTAGCTGGGAAGGCTGTGCTGTTGGAGCTGCAGTTTGTGGGTTGTCAATGGCCATGGCCTCAGTTGGGGGCTGAGTGACAGCAGCTAGGTTGAGGCCAGGGGCTGGTTGCTTTCCAGTGATTTCAGTGGCTTCCTTTAGCAGTTGCGACAGACATTCTGTACAGTTGCAGTCATCTGCTTGCGGGACTGCCGGTTCAGTTGTCTGGGAGTCTGTGGGGACATCGAAGTCCATGGCTTATGGGGCGTCCAATGGCTCCGGAGTCGGTACCCGTGAGTTGGTAGTTGGTGCAGCGATGTGGGTCGTTGTGGATGCAGTGGCCGCTGGTTCAGGAGGTGTCTTAGTCTCTAGAAAGGTTAAATTCCAGATATTCTGTAGACACGTCAGGCAGTCGCAATCCTGGTCGAAGGGAACCGGTGTACTACAGCTTCCCTTAGAGACTGCATCCATGTACCGCCCGTGTACATGGTATTTTCTGCAGAAGATTCCAGGGTAAGGTGGTTTTGGAGCATAAGAATGTATATTCATATACGCTGGTCTGTGGCTTCTTTGTTTGAAGTGGAGAATGCAATGTAGTGTCAGCTTGTAGCATTCAAAGCAGTCGCATGTTTGGCTATGATAGGCCAACATTGGGTCCTTGGATTTGAACCCAATGTGGTCCATAAGTTGCTGCCTGTAGTTAGCATATCTCTGGCAAAGCTTGCACTTGCACTGTTCTTCAATGCCCTTGCTCTTGCAGGGGTAAATCCATGATGGGTACAAGGTCCTTCCAAAGGTATGGAAGTGGTTGACAAATGTGGTCATACTGGCTGTTTTTCAGAAAAAAAAGAAAAAATCCAGCTAGTTTCTTCTCTTCACAACTGGCGTCCACCCATCCAGGTGTTAAACAGGGCCAGAGTGGCTTAAAATTGTTTTCCAGGAGGTCCATCCATCCAAGGTTGACAGGGTTGGCGTGGCTTAAATTCATGGTGGTCCACCCATCCAAGTGTTGTTCCAGGTGGTCCACCTACCCAAGTGTCGACAGGGTCAATGTGGCTTAACTTATTCCCTGAGAGATCCTCTCAGTGAGAGAGCTGAGTAGCGACTGAACATGGGAAGTGAAATGTCATCATGGTGACATTATGGACTGTTCCAGTGTACAAAGGTGATGAAACATAGACTGAACACTAGGTGCCATGTGAATTTTACACAAGTGTAAATAGACAGACTTCTCAGAAAGACAATTAGAAAATTTATTAAATTTTCATGTGAGTGGCAAAGATTTTGTTTTCAGGTAAAACAAGTATTTCTGATTTATTCTGTTTTGTCTATTTTAATAAATTCTATTTCACTTGCATTTTCATGTTATCATAAATGTATGCTGAATTTTTATTTATTGTTTGACAATAAATGATTATTTGTTTTGTGTGTCTTATTTCGCCCTAAACATTTTGATAAAGGTATGTATGAGCATTCCTTCCATTCCTTATTATTCTGCATAATTATATTGAGCAAAGGTAGTAACTTTGTTCCTATATGTAAACAAACCTTTCTAGCTAGAAGTAACTTGTTTCAATACAAGATACAAACTTGTCTGTTGCAGTATACAACTGGACTGCTATACCTCAGATGCTATGGTGGCTGACATGAACCTGTGTTCTTATTTTGAATACAAGCTTTGGCTAAAGGCATACAGTGAGACCTGTATGTCCTTTTGAATGCTAGGTTGGTCATATAAAATATGCAACTTCGAGAGACTTTCCCGAGTGTAGTTCGACTCTTCCCTGTAGGGGGTAGCTAGCACTAACATAGTATATGATTAGAAGAAATAACATATAACGGTAATGTCATAGGTCTCTTAGGTCTAGATGACCAAGGAAATATTGTCTTGAGGTTTAAGGCACAACTGGGGAATCCACGGATACATTAATGCTCTGGTAATCTTCCATCAGGCGAAAAATCTATTTTTGGGTGAGATAGCCATGTCGTCCTGATGGACCTGCCCTCCTTTCTTTGAAAAGCCTTGGCAGGATCCCTCCCGATAATTCTGTATCTATAAGTACCGGCTTAACGCTACAAGGAATAAAGATGGCGGACAATTTGGCGCCATCTGAGTACTCAAACAGTAACGGAGGAAAGGAACTTTATAACGGCTCCTCTTTTATTTTGCCACTTTTCCCCTCGATTGATTGATTGATTGATTGAAAGTTTTCTGGCATCCTGACATCTAAGGTCATTGACGCCGAAGCATAAACGCTATGCGGGGTGCAGATTGCTATGTGGCGTGTCAAGAATACGTCCCCTGATATTGTGCAATATCCTAAAAGGAAACTTTAAGGATATTCGCGCCAGGAGTTAGAATTCTGGAGACCTTAAGTTAAATTCTCTGGGAATATCACTGTAGTCAAATATACCGTAGGAAGCTACTTAAAGGAACCTTCCATTAGGACGACATGGCTATCTCACCCAAAAATAGATTTTTCGCTTCGCTCAAAATCCGTTTATTCTGCTAACCGCTTGCATTACTCCTCAGCTCTTAATGGCTTGTGACTCTCAAGTGAGAACGTCGACATGAAAAACTTTTCTACATAAATATGAAATAACAAATGAGCATCACTCTTAATGGACTGGATCCTACTGTAATATTCCATCCATCCATATACCAAGGCACTTCCCCCAATTTTGGGGGGTAGCCGACACCAACAATGAAACAAAAACAAAAAGGGGACCTCTACTCTCTATGTTCCTTCAGCCTAATCAGGGACTCAACCGAGTTCAGCTGGTACTGCTAGGGTGCCACAGCCCAACCTCCCACATTTCCACCACAGATGAAGCTTCATAATGCTGACTCCCCTACTGCTGCTACCTCCGCGGTCATCTAAGGCACCGGAGGAAGCAGCAGGGCCTACTGGAACTGCGTCACAATCGCTCGCCATTCATTCCTATTTCTAGCACGCTCTCTTGCCTCTCTCACATCTATCCTCCTATCACCCAGAGCTTTCTTCACACCATCCATCCACCCAAACTTTGGCCTTCCTCTTGTACTTCTCCCATCAACTCTTGCATTCATCACCTTCTTTAGCAGACAACCATTTTCCATTCTCTCAACATGGCCAAACCACCTCAACACATTCATATCCACTCTTGGCGCTAACTCATTTCTTACACCCGTTCTCTCCCTCACGACTTCGTTCCTAACCCTATCTACTCGAGATACACCAGCCATACTCCTTAGACACTTCATCTCAAACACATTCAATTTCTGTCTCTCCACTTTCATTCCCCACAACTCCGATCCATACATCACAGTTGGTACAATCACTTTCTCATATAGAACTCTCTTTACATTCATGCCCAACCCTCTATTTTTTACTACTCCCTTAACTGCCCCCAACACTTTGCAACCTTCATTCACTCTCTGACGTACATCTGCTTCCACTCCACCATTTGCTGCAACAATAGACCCCAAGTTCTTGAACTGATCCACCTCCTCAAGTAACTCTCCATTCAACATGACATTCAACCTTGCACCACCTTCCCTTCTCGTACATCTCATAACCTTACTCTTACCCACATTAACCCTCAACTTCCTTCTCTCACACACCTTTCCAAATTCTGTCACTTGTCGGTCAAGCTTCTCTTCTGTGTCTGCTACCAGTACAGTATCATCCGCAAACAACAACTGAATTACCTCCCATTCATGGTCATTCTCGCCTACCAGTTTTAATCCTCGTCCAAGCACTCGAGCATTCACCTCTCTCACCACTCCATCAACATACAAGTTAAACAACCACGGCGACATCACACATCCCTGTCTCAGCCCCACTCTCACCGGAAACCAATCACTCACTTCATTTCCTATTCTAACACATGGTTTACTACCTTTGTAGAAACTTTTCACTGCTTGCAACAACCTTCCACCAACTCCATATAACCTCATCACATTCCACATTGCTTCCCTATCAACTCTATCATATGCTTTCTCCAGATCCATAAACGCAACATACACCTCCTTACATTTTGCTAAATATTTCTCGCATATCTGCCTAACTGTAAAAATCTGATTCATACAACCCCTACCTCTTCTAAAACCACCCTGTACTTCCAAGATTGCATTCTGTAATATTAATTGAAGAATAATAACATCCCATCTCTGAGACAATTAATAAAGGTTTAAACTCTTCATAACATACGCTACTATACATACTTTAACCTTGAACAGATTCTATCAATGCAATACTATGCAACCCTACTCTTAACACATGTAGCACGTACTGTATTACATTACAAATACATAACCCTAAACACTTCACATACCAGGGTGAATGTACCACTAGGTTCATGGCCCAGGATATCAAGGCAGTTGCAAAGCAATTCTCTTATTTAGACTAGTCAGTCTGTGATGTAAGGCATAAACAAATGGTGGATTTACCTGTACAACACCATCCTCACACTCACAAGGAGGATCCTGAATAGAACACTTCTATTTAGTAAGGGAAAAGCTGCTAGTTGAAGGTGATGCTCACATGTATCAATGACTGTCCAGCTATATAGGATTCCAAAAGCTACATCAAAAGGCAGGGAAAAAATGAGAGGAAGACGAGACAGGCACTCTCACTCTCAACCTAGGATTACTTGTTAACTTCTTAGATGTGACAATTTCGGCCAAGTAAAGGAGCTAGGGTCACAAAACTTGCTCGGCAGCAAATGGAGAAGCATTCCTACAAATAAAGTGCAGTGAAAGCAGTCTAATGCTTCCATATTCCACCTTCTACAACTTGAGCCACCATGAGATTATTCTTGAAAGCAAGACTGATACCAACTCCTCTGATCTTATTCTGGTGATCTGGGTGAACTATGACTTAATGCTCTGTTAATAGTCTCCTGCAACCAGAATGAGAATGTATTTTTGGTGAATTTCTTTTTACTTTGCCATTGCTTACAAAAAAGTTCTATAACCTTGTTCTGGCATTCTGGGTTCTCTTGAGATAGCAGCTTAGTGCCATTACAGGACACAAAAGTAACTCATCTGGATTTTAAATTACTTCCCTAAGCAAAAATACACTTAAAAAATGAAATATGGAATCCTGAACTGACAGATTTTAAGTCTTTCCTGCAAGGTCAGGAACAAATGATAAAAGATCTGCCTCAAGTGTACCGACTGAGAGAATGAGTACAAGTTCATGTAACTCTCCTACCTGCTTTGTTTCAGCCAGAGTGAGAAGAAACACTGTATTCTGGGTAAGATCCCCATTTGAGGCAGACCTCAGTGGGTCGTAAAGATTTCTCTTTAGAAACCATAACACACCTATTTATCTCACAATCTGAAGGAAGAATCTCATGTGGAGGATAGGTCAGCTCCTTATTACTTAATAAATTTATTACGCCCAAAGACGTCAAACAAAGTTACATATTGGCAATTACAGTACATCAGAAATCAACATAAAAAGAAAAATTACAGCATTGAATCATCAGTGTATCTGTTACAAAAATAACATATATGAGATCGTATTCCATTATCACCACTGCAACAGACAGTTTAGCAGCCACCAGAGTGTGGAAGACGAGTCAAAATTACGTCTAGGTGGTCATCTTTGAGTAACTATTGACAGGTTTGAAGTAAATTTTGTCCTTGAGGTAACAGATTCCTGACAGTAGGGCAATGAAGGCAATAGTGTTTAAGGTTATTGGTATTAGCAAGGTTACACAGTTTACATGAGGTGTAGTGTGGTATATCTAGTGTCTGTCCAACCTGCCACACAGGACGATATCCCAGCCTTATCCTGGCACTTACGATTATTTAATAAATTTATTACGACTAACGACGTAAAACAAGGTTACATACAGTACATCAGAAATTAACAGGAAAAAGAAAAAAAAATTACAACATTGAATCATCAGTATATCATTTACAAAAATAACATATATGAGTTCATATTCCATTATCACAACAACTGCAACAGACAGTTTAGCAGCCACCAAAGTGTAGATGACGAGTCAAAATTACATCTAGGTGGTCATCTATGAGTAAATATTGACAGGTTTGAAGTAAATTTTGTCCTAGAGGTAACAGATTCCTGACAGTGGGGCAATGAAGGCAGTAGTGTTCAAGGTTATTGGCATTAGCAAGGTTTCACAGTTTACATGAGGTGTAGTGTGGTATATCTAGTGTCTGTCCAACCTGCCACACAGGACGATATCCCAACCTTATCCTGGCACTTACGACATTATGCCTACGCACCATGAGTCCACGACGCCGGTACTTGTGACGGCTATGCAGAAAGTTATCATGATGTTGTATGGAAACACTAGTGCCCCTCTCTGCATCCCTACGCTGTACTGTACAGGCAAAAGCTGCTGAATATATTCTATGTTTAAAGCAGCAAAGTGAGGGCTCATCATTTCTGTCATCAAGGTCCAGCGTGCAGGCAGCTTTAGCAAGGCTGTCCACGATGTCATTCCCAGCAAGCCCAATATGGGAGGGCATCCACATAAAGGACACGACAAACGAAGCATTGTAAGCAGCAGCGAGTTGACATAGTATGTCTCGCACAATACGGCCACAGCTGGGTCTAGAAGATGTCAGTGCCTGAGTGCAGATTTGGAGTCACAGATCACCAATCCATTCACATTTCTTCTAACAAGTAGAGTTACTGCATCCCATATTCCTTGAAGTTCGCAATAAGTGGAACTGGATGAGTTTGGCAACCTGCGACCATGCCACCCACCCTCATGAGGTTCTAAAGTTGGGGAGAACATAGCACATGCTGCACTTCCATCTGCCTGTACTGAGCCGTCAACGTAGATCTGGTGGCCTGCAGGAACTGAAATTGACACTTTGGATATTGTTTCCAAAACCAGCTGTTTCTGTAGACTGGTATGGGCATCTTTAGAGGTTGGTGTGAAAGTGACAGCAGGAATAGGAACCTGCCATGGTGGCAAATCTTGGATGACTGCTTGATCAGGTACACCAATATCAAGGTGTCGAAGATTTTCACATACTGCCCTAACTAGTTTATGGCCCCCTGGCTGGAGTTGAGGTCTTGGTGCATCTTCGTCATGTAATGCTCTGAGGACAGCAGAGAAGTTTGGAGTAAATTGTGGAGAGTGTAGACATTTAACAGAAAACAAAGTTACATTGGCATAAATTCTCTCTATTAATGGAGGTAACATGAGTTCGGTCTGCAAGTTGACTATCCGAGTGGAAGGAGGGCATCCTAGGATAAACCTCATTACTCTATTTTTGAACAGTTCTATTATTATTTATTATTACTATCCAAGCTACAACCCTAGTTGGAAAAGCAAGATGCTATAAGCCCAGGGGCTCCAACAGGGAAAAATAGCCCAGTGAGGAAAGGAAATAAGGAAATAAATAAATGAAGAGAACAAATTAACAATAAATCATTCTAAAAACAGTAACAACATTAAAACAGACATGTCATATATAAACTATTAACAGCATCAAAAACAAATATGTCATAAATAAACTATAAAAAGACTCATGTCCGCCTGGTCAACAAAAAAGCATTTGCTCCAACTTTGAACTTTTGAAGTTCTACTGATTCAACCACTCGATTAGGAAGATCATTCCACAACTTGGTAACAGCTGGAATAAAACTTCTAGAGTACTGCGTAGTATTGAGCCTCGTGATGGAGAAGGCCTGGCTATTAGAATTAACTGCCTGCCTAGTATTACGAACAGGATAGAATTATCCAGGGAGATCTGAATGTAAAGGATGGTCAGAGTTATGAAAAATCTTATGCAACATGCATAATGAACTAATTGAACGACGGTGCCAGAGATTAATATCTAGATCAGGAATAAGAAATTTAATAGACCGTAAGTTTCTGTCCAACAAATTAAGATGAGAATCAGCAGCTGAAGACCAAACAGGAGAACAATACTCAAAACAAGGTAGAATGAAAGAATTAAAACACTTCTTCAGAATAGATTGATCACCGAAAATCTTGAAAGACTTTCTCAATAAGCCTATTTTTTGTGCAATTGAAGAAGACAGAGACCTTATATGTTTCTCAAAAGTAAATTTACTGTCGAGAATCACACCTAAAATTTTGAAAGAGTCATACATATTTAAAGAAACATTATCAATACTGAGATCCGGATGTTGAGGAGCCACCGTCCTTGACCTACTTACAATCATACTTTGAGTTTTGTTAGGATTCAACTTCATACCCCATAATTTGCACCATGCACTAATTCTAGCTAAATCTCTATTAAGGGATTCACCAACCCTAGATCTACATTCAGGGGATTGAATTGATGCAAAGAGAGTAGCATCATCTGCATATGCAACAAGCTTGTTTTCTAGGCCAAACCACATATCATGTGTATATAGTATGAAAAGTAATGGGCCAAGAACACTACCCTGTGGAACACCGGATATCACATTCCTATAATCACTATGGTGCCCATCAACAACAACTCTTTGAGATCTATTACTTAAAAAATCAATAATAATGCTAAGAAACAACCCACCCACTCCCAACTGTTTCAGTTTGAAAACAAGGGCCTCATGATTAACACGGTCAAAGGCAGCACTAAAATCAAGGCCAATCATACGAACTTCCCGACCACAATCAAGGGATTTCTGTACAGCATTGGAGATTGTAAGAAGGGCATCACATGCTCCAAGGCCTTTACGAAAACCAAATTGCAAACTAGGGAGTAGATGATTACCTTCAGCAAACCTATTAAGACGTTTTGCCAGAAGACGTTCAAAAACTTTAGATAATATGGGAGTTATGGAAATTGGGCGGTAATCAGTGGGACTTGAGCTACCACAAACACATTCACATAGAGGAGTAACATTACCAATTCTCCAACTTGTGCTAAAAGCTCCTCTTCTTGCTAACTTGCGCAAAATAACAGATAACTTTGGAGCTAAGAAATCTGCTGTCTTTATAAAAAACAAAGGAAAAATACCATTTGGGTCTACACCTCCATAAGCATCAAGGTCCACACAACAGAGCTTTAATCTCATGAGATCGAAAAGCTAAACTAGTTAGTTTAGCCTCAGGAAAACAGGAATGAGGAAGTTCAAGTTTTTCATTACTCTGTTTACTGTCAAAAACATCAGCCAAAAGGGTTGCCTTTTCCTTTGGACAGTGAGTGACTGAGCCATCTGGTTTAAGTAAAGGAGGAACTGTTGCATCTACACCAAAGAGTGCAGATTTAAGGGTAGACCACCATTTATGTTCCTGAGTTGTACCAGAAAGTGTTTCTTTTATGGTTAAATTGTACTCCTTTTCAGTTGAGGCATAAACTCTCTGAGCAAAAGCTCGAAGCTGAGTATAGTTGTTCCAGGTCAAATCTGATCTGTTCCCCTTCCAAAGATGATAGGCCTCCTGTTTCTCCAAATAAGCACGTCTACAATCATCATTGAACCACGGTTTGTCCTTCACTCGGTACCTTAGCACACGAGAAGGGATACGCCTATCAATTATGTTGACTAGATTCTCATTCAAAGGGACAAAAGGATCTACACTATTATATAATTGTGACCAATTCAAGCACAAAAGATCATGTAAAATCCCATTCCAGTCTGCTTGGGATTTCATATAAATTTTACAAGAATATGATATATCAGGGACAGGCTGCTCAGTCTTCACTAATAATGAAATCAAGGCATGATCAGATGTCCCGACTGGAGAACCAACCTTACTAGTTATAACGTCAGGGGAGTCAGTGTATACGAGGTCCAAGCAATTACCAGACCTGTGAGTAGCTTCATTTATGATTTGCTCACAGCCTGATTCAGAGGCAAAGTCTAAAGCTCTTAAGCCATGGCGATCGGTAGGAGAGATAGAACTTAACCACTCCCTATGGTGAGCATTAAAATCACCAACAAAGACAAAAGAAGCCTTTCTATCATCTTCTTGTATCTTAGCCATAATGGTAAGAAGACAATCGAAGATAGAATCATCTAAGTCTGGATTCCGGTAGATCGAACACAAATAAAAGTTGTTATGCCTGCCACAAACTTTTATTACCTGAATCTCATGACATCCACATTGATAGCAGGACTTATGAGAAGCAGGGTACTCGGTCCTAATATACACCGCCATTCCCCTGGCCCTAGGGATGGCATCACGTTTCAACATTATTGGCTTCTTAAAACCCGTTATAAGGAGCTCAGATGAGTGCCTCATATTAGAAATCAAAGTTTCTGAGCACAAAAGAATATCATACTGTCTGGACGCAACTGTAAGGTCTTGGATATTTGCATGAAGACCACGAATATTGCAATACAGAAGACGACATTTACGAAATCTAGGACGTACTGGTCCCGGATTTCGCTCAATGTCTCCAGACAGCATAAGAATTAATAGAAATAAAAAAGAGACAGCATACTTAAAAACTAGATTAACAAGAATTATAACAAAAACAATACGTACAGAATTATAAACAAAGTGATTGATGATACCCATAGACTATAGTAAAAAGTCGGAAAAACTGGTCAACATGGAGGAGCCGATACACCATGCAAGGCTAAATACCCTCCAGGATAGCCACTTCAACTGAAGGGAGGACAGTAAGGATGGTTTTGAGAAGAAAAATAATCAGAAAAAGGAAAAGGCAACCTCTTGATAAACCACCAGGCGTCCATGGCCCTTCTATTAAGCCTGCCCAACACACCATTTCCAAAAAACCAGAGGAAGAAAAAAAAATAAGATAGAATAGTGTGCCTGAGTGTACCCTCAAGCAAGAGAACTCCAACCCAAGACAGTGGAAGACCATGGTACAGAGGCTATGGCACTACCCAAGACTAGAGAACAGTGGTTTAATTTTGGAGTGTCCTTCTCCTAGAAGAGCTGCTTACCACAGCTAAAGAGTCTCTTCTACCCTTACCAAGAGGAAAGTACACTGAACAAATTGCAGTACAGTAATTAACCCCTTGGGTGAAGATGTGTTAAGTATCTCATTGTTGTCAGATGTTTGAGGAAAGACGACAATATGTAAAGAATAGGCCAAACTATTCTGTGTAAGTGTAGGCAAAGAAAAAATAAGCCGTGACCAGAGAGAGGGATCCAATGCATTACTGTCTGGCCAGTCAAAGGATCCAATACCTCTCTAGTGGTAGTATCTCAACGGGCAGCTGGTGCCCTGGCCAACCTACTACCTAAAAATAGGAATAGGATTTAGAGTTGCTTTAGGGATCACTTGATTGGGCTTTCCCATCACCTGACAAACCTCACAATTACTAACAAATCGTTTCACTGATGATTTCAATCCTGGCCACGAAAAACATTTCGCTAATCTTTTGAAAGTCTTAAATACTCCAAAGTGACCAGAAAAAGAATCATCATGTGACAACTTCAAAACAGACTCCCTAAATTGTGAGGGAACCACAATTTGTTCCACTCTAGAAGTTTTGTTCAGATCATGTGTAGATGGACGACTAATTCGATATAACAAACCTTCTAGAGGTTGTAATGCCTGTCTGGGTAATTGAATTAAAGCAGGAGATAAATAGTCAACAACTGACCTTAGGAAGAGGATATAGAGGGTTTTAGCCACGGGGATAGATATACATGTGGCCCTGGTCGCAAGCCACTTGATGGGAGTGAAGCGAGCCTCCAGTCGATCAAGAAGGTTTTTCACCATGGGGTGGATTCGTTGTCGTGCGGATATAGCAGGGGTGATCCTGACTGGTGCACCTAGATATGTATACTGTGTGCAGTGAGGTATAATATTCCCACCCATAGTGAACACTGGCAGGTCTCGGAGATTCCACGCAGAGAAGATTCTGCTTTTTTCTGGGGAGAGTATGAGGCCACAGGAGGTACAAGACCTGTAGAAGTCTTGAAGGACATGCTGAAGGTCTCGAGGGGTAGTGGAGTGGATGCAGACATCATCAGCATAGCAGGTTACAGTGGTTCCAGGGATAGCAGGGAGGAGAGACAGTACACGGTGCATAAGTATATTAAAAAGAAATGGGCTCAATACACCGCCCTGAGGTGTGCCAAGCTCAAAATTTTCATAGGAGCTACATGCACCCTTAAAGAAAACACGTGATTTTCTGTTACTGAGATAACCGTTTATCCACTTCAGAAGGTTTTCTTTGACACCAAATTCGACAAGCTGATCAAGAATTATATCCCTGTTGGCTATATCAAAAGCACTTTTGAGGTCAAGGAAGGCAACTACACTGTTGGAGGACAATCAGGAGTAGAGTTCAGCTAAACAGTGATGAGTACTCCACTGTGGGAGAAAGCCATACAAATGGGGAGAAAGTTTTTCTTGTAACCGGTACTTTAGCCTGGTTAGTAATATACGCTCAAACACTTTACTAAAACATGAGGTGAGGGAGATAGGCCGGTATTTATTAGTTCCAGGCTTTGGGATAGGAATAATTGTGCTGATCCAAGCAGCAGGTACATATCCAAATTGGTAGCAAAGATTATACAATTGTAGAAGAGGCTTTCCAGGAACCTTCTGGAGGAGACGAAGCACTTGATAAGTAAGGCCATCATCTCCAGGAGCAGAATTTTTATTTCCCATAACAGCACGTCTGCAGCTCATCCTCGGTGATCAGCTCTTTGTCCTCCTCGTCTGATTCTAACAATGCAGCCATCAGACGAAGGTTGCGTAAATTGCTCTGGGAAGAAAGTACTTCTTAGATTTGTACAGGGAGATTACTAGACTGTGACTGGGTTGACCAAGTAGTGATGAGATCCTGGGCATATGCTTGTGGACTGTGATGAAGTGCACATGTGGTTTTTTTCTTGACAGTCCTTTTGATGAGATGCCACATGGTCCCAACGCTAGTCTGGTGGTTAATTAGGTCAGTGTATTTATACCACGACTCAGTATAGATACACTTCTGGAGAGCAACTAAATCATCCCTCGCCTGCTGATATTGAAGTAGATGATTAGGTGTCGGTTGTGTCTGAAAGGCAAGGCCAGCATCGGCCGCAACTCTCTCTGCTTGCTTAATGTGTTGATCCAAGGTCCAAGCATGGGGAACAAGATGACTTTTGATGTGAGGTCTGGCAATATATAGTTGATAGAAGTCATGGGTAGCTTTTACCAAAGAATTATACTGGTGTTCTGGAGAGTGTTTATCAAAGGTAGGTAGGACAGAAGAAATGTATGAAACATATGTTGGGCAGTACTTGGGTGGATTGGTGATGCGGGTACGATGATAGGGGTCACTTGGATGAGTCTGTACTATAGACATAAGGCAACATGGTCAGAAAAGAGCGAGGGAACAGAATGACAGGATACATGGGATGCCACGAGCCCAGATGTAAGGATATGATCAAGAGTGCCCCCCCTCCCCCCCCCCCGGATGTGTGTGTGTGTGTGGCACCACCTGTATCCCAACGGGTTAAATGGTAACGATGGATGTAGTTGAGCAGAGGAACTCCATTGCGGTTGGGAATCGGAGAGACATCACCTAGATCTAGGTGTCTGGCATTGAAATCCCCCATGTAGATCATGCCAAGGTTTGTAGGTGTAGGAAGTGCTGAGAGGTGAATTAAGCCAGGGGCAGAGAAAACATTGCATAATCGAATATGACCATCACCTATCTTAACCTGAAAAAGTTGGAAGGTCATGTTAATATCTGCTGATGAGCGAAGGAGTTGATGAGGGAGAGTGGATGTAAGTAATAAGACCATTCCTGACATGATGTACATATGAAACATAACCGGAGAGTTTTGGAGCTTGATCACCTGGCTGAGCACCGCCAGGGAAGGCTTCTTGAATAAATATTACTTGTGGGTGATGGTGATAACAATATGTCCTGAGTGCAGTCAGTCTGGAGTATTGTCTAATTCCAAGGGCATTCCATGAAAGGACACGTAGTTGCACGAGTCTAGGGAAGTTTACCCTTAACGCTGCGAGAGACAGGTCGAGCATGTACTGGAGAAGCAGCACTGTTAGATGGTGCACCAAGTGGAGGAAGCTGAGGTGGCAGGAGGCCACTGACCCTTTCAAGACAAGAGGCAACAGTATCTAGCTTCTCAGTAAGTGAGGCAACAGAGGTTATGAGAACTTGTTTTGCCTTGACCAGTGTGTCGAGGTTACTTGCAGTGGTAGCCTGTTGAACGATCAAGCTATCGAAGCGTGCATCAAAATCATCAAAACGTGTCGTTAGTGCTGTACAGTGCGAGTCAAGGCAGCAAAAGCCTTACGAAGTTTTGAAATTTCAGCTGATTCAGGAGGGTATAATGAGACGGTTGACACTGGTTGTGGTGGTGGTGGTGGTGGTGTCAGTGGAAGTGACTGTGTGGCAGTCCGCGACCGTCTGGAACATCCATGCCAAACATTAACTCCTGCTTCACCACAACGAGGGCATTTCCAATGCACAGTCTCTGGAGTTGATGATACTTCTGACAATGAGGTGGAAGCATCAGTAACAGGTTTACGGTATGGACAGGTGCATGTGGATTGGGCTGCAGCACACCAGGCACACTTAGGAGAGGCAGAGCAATATCGGGAGATATGGCCAGTACCCCAGCAGTTGGGCTGATTATCTTTCACCCTGCGTAATTCACGAGGGAAGAAGGAAAACTCATAGACAGATGGTGGTGATTCTAGTAGACTCCATGTGATGACAATGTGATTAATAGGGTTCCCATTTTGAAGAAATCTTCGTGCACTGTATACAACATGCAGTTCCTTAGCAAGGTTAGGGTCAGCTTCAATAGGGTAAGGAGTAATAAGATATGTTAAATATTTGCGGGGTCTTTCTATTGAATCTTTATTATCCAGGATTATGGACAGAAATTCACCACCCTTCACCCTGCCAATGTTATCCTCACGTCTCCTTGCAATATATACAAACAATTTCCATGATGAAAATATATCCATTCCTATTATGGAGTAATATATGCCTCTATTCATATAAAGGCAAGTCAAAGTTATTTGTTCCAATACGAATACAAAACTTTCGTTAATTGTGTTCAAAGCTCCGATTTTAAGACTGATCTAATAATTTTTTAGATTTGCAAGGAGAACAACAATTTATGTAAAATAACATGTAAACTTTGAAAATCTTTAGATAAGGGTCAAACATTATGTAATAATTATTGATTTTTGTCAACTTTAATTATTGAATTCTACAGATTGTTTTACAAAATGTCCCAAAATGAAAAATTGGTCAGGGCAACTTCTACCTTTTCGAAATCCTGCTTGTTCATCACGGCTTTTCATATCTTCATCAACAATCTCTTTAGAATAAGCGTCCTGATATTTTCATAACTGAGATAAGAGTTATGTATTTATAGTTATTGCAATCAGTTAGGTCTACTTTATTTTTGCCATTTTCACCTCCTCTCCTAACTCCCATGCATCGTGTTTTACCTCTTCATGCCACATTATACAAAAAAATCTTGTAAGTATTGGCGATTTTGAGCTTTTTTAATGATAGATTCGACTTCAAACACACTAAATGCTTTTATGAGCATATCAAGGTCTTCATCAGCTTTAAGGTATATCAATCAAATTATTCCCTTCGTATCTCCTATTCATAACCTCACTAAAGTGTTCCATCCCACGTTGTCTTTCTTCATCTTCAGCTGTTATAAAAGATCCATCTCTCATTTGATGGGTATTTGCTCCTCCTTCTTTGCTCCAGTCGAGATTTCATTAATAATTATATGAGCAATTCTTACACTACAGCCACTCCCTGCATTCATAGCTTTCTCAGGGTCATCTGCTTTACTGTTTAAATATTCTTTCCAGTCATTCCTGGCTTTTCTTTTGATCTCACTATCAATACTGGAATACTTAACATGCATTACCTTGTAATTTTCATTACTTCCTCAAAAACTTTTAACAATCAATTTCTTTCTTTGTCTCCTTTTTATAGTATACCAAATATCATTTTGTAATCATGGCATTCTCCTTATAACTGTGGGTCCTAAGACTTCACTACCAACTGACTGATATATGTTCTTAATATCGCAACATTCTTCATTAATTGTCTGCTTTTCGACTCTTAAGGTCTGTAAGACTGCAAATGTTTTTCTGTGCTCCTCTTAAAGTTTAGTTATATCAAACCTAGGTATTCTATCTACCTTTCTGTTTGGTGCTTTGATATTTAATTTGAGTGTGACAATGAGAAGCTGGTGATCACTACCAACAGCTGCACCTCTATAGCTTCTTACATATCTCAGTGTCCTCTTTCACTTTTTATTAATAGCAATATCATCTATTTGATTTTCGTAATTGCCACATGGTGAAGTCCATGTAGCCTATGTTTGTTGATGTCCTTGTGCAGAAAAAGAGTACCACCAAAGACAAGGTTTTGCTGAACAGAAACTTATGAAATGTACTCCATTTTCATTTGCAACTTCCCAAGACCCTCGACACCCTCACATTCTATATCCCTTGATTATTCCTTCAAAATTTAACATTGAAGTCCCCAATCCCAATGTTCATATCTCTCTCTGGGATCTCATCTATTACACTCTGCAGTTCTTCATAGTATTCATCTTTGCTTTCTTCAGGGGAATATTTTCTTGGTGCATAGCAAACTATAATACTCATATTGCACTACTTTGATTTGAACTTTGCTAGTAGCAATGTACTATTTACAGCTCTCCACTCGGTTAGTGCTTTTTCTGCTCTTGTTGTCATAATCATTCCTACACCTCTTCTAACTACATCTGTTCTTCCTGAATTGATATATATATACTGCCTTGGTTTAAAGTTTCCTTACCGATCCCCTTGCAATGTGTTTTGCTGGAGGCCAAGATGGTCTGGTGCTGTCTTGTGGGTAAAGTTCTCTTATTTGAGGGTACATTCAGGCACATTATTCTATCTTCTTTCTCTTCCTCTTCTTTTGTTAAAATTTTTATTGTTTATTTAAGAAATATTTATTTTATTGTTGTTACTGCTCTTAAAATGTCTCATTTCTCCTTGTTTCCTTTCCTCACTGGGCTATTTTTCCGGTTGGATCCCTGTGCTTATAGCGTCCTACTTTTTCCAACTAGGGTTGTAGCTTCGCAAGTGAGAATAATAATGATAATAATATTGATATCCAAACTATATTTCATAAATTCACTTTCCACTTGCTGTAACTTCCCAATCTTATTTATGGTTCTAATATTCCAATTACCAATTTTCAATTTTTCTTTAGTATTTATAAACTGGGAGATTCTTAGCACCCTGCCACACCCGGGACTGGGGGTATTCTGTCACCTTCTCTTTAAATTAACTGACTACATCCATAGAGGATTCATTGGCTAGATACATTCCAGGTTATCCAGTTCCTTGTGATGTGTTGTGTTTATCTAACTAAGGCAAGTGACCCCTGCCGGTCCATTCTAATTCTAGTAAGATCAACCACCAGGCATCTGGAGTAAAAGCTGAAGAGACAGTTTGTCTATCGCCTTAGACCCAATCCGTTACCCTGCTGCCAGTGACTTCATCAAGATATAGGGTGACATTTCCTCCACACCCGAAGTCCTCATTACTCCACCAGGTTGATTATCCGCTTATACGAGTACAATTGTTGGCCTTGGCCTTGGTAAGGATAGGGAAGTGGGAAATGTGGGATAAGGATGAGTACCCCTGGATACAATCCAGTTTATAGCCCGAAGGCAGGAACTCGGGATGGGAAAGAGTAAGAAAAAAAGGGGGGAAAAAGAAGTATAGGAGGAGAGTAAAAGAGAGGGGCAGACCCTCTTGCAATGTTAGGTAGAATAAGGCAGAGTGGATAGGAAAGGAAAGGAAGGGTTTTTTGGTTCACGCATCTAGCCCTGTTGCAATAAGGATGTTAAATGGCCCCCTTCGAAGGCAAAAAAGGTATGATGGCAAATTGTTTATGAGTTATGTATTTGAAAATTAACTTGAATTATTAATTAATGGTAGTTAAGGTTTTGAATTAGTCGGTAGAGATATATCTCGGCCGGGGCGGATCACAATTGACTTTGGGATCTAGTCTCCTCCACCAGTTGTGATCTCGAGTATGTCCGTTGGAGAGAGTCCTTGTAACAGTGCAAAGGTCGTTATCGTCAATGGCTAATTTATCCCAAGTTATCTGGCTAAGCCTGTGAAACCTGACATTGAGGGGTTCCAGCTTGGAATATTGATGGAGATCTTGTATTTTATTATAATAAGGAGGCCCCTCCTTATAGGCTCGCCTCAGAGCTTTATTTTGTACCGCTTGCATTTTCCTCAATGATGACTGACTAAGAGTGCTAAATATTACAGTAGGGTATTCTAATTGTGGCCTTACTAGGGATTTATAAAGTCTCAGTTGTGTTTTAGTGGATAAACCCTTGAATCTTTTTAACCTACTGTCCGTCAATCTGGAAACATTTACTCTATCTTTAACATGAGAAAGCAAGCCAGACCGTTTAAATATACACCCAAGTATTTTTGCATTATTTTTATATAGAGTACGAACGTTATCTATGATTATAGGCGAAGGATTGTTGACCGTTATTGACAACAATTGGAATTTATTAATATTTGTAGTAATTTTCCATTTCTTTTCGTAGTTATTGATTTTTATTAATTCATGGACTGTCTTTCTCTGTAATCTCAATTTATTTTTATTAGGATAGATTATCACTTGTGTATGATCATCGCCAAATATGATTTGTAGGCAATCTTCAGCAGGTGGAGGGGTGTCTTTAATATAAAAGTTGTATAGTGTAGGGGAGAGAACACTACCCTGAGGAACTCCTGAGAGTAATTGAAACTCTGGCCCTATGTAATCTTTAATTTTAATCATGGCAACCCGGTCATCTAAAAAGTTGCATAGCAGTCTGGTTACTATATCTGGCAATTGTGCCTCTAAAAGTTTATATTTTAAGCCCTCATGCCAGACTTTATCAAATGCCCTGCTCACGTCTCTGGAAATTAAATTAAATCCACAACCTAAACTTTTCTTTACTGCTATGTATTCATATAACCTGGCTAATGCTAGTTGGGTCCCCTTGCCATGAGTAAACCCATACTGATTCTTATTCATGAGCATATTATCATCCAAGAACTCCTCAAACCTTACTTTTATTATCTTTTCAAATATTTTCCCAGGAGTCTCTAATAGGGATATCGGTCTATTATTAGACACTGAAGTTAAATCTTTACCCTTTTTCCCTATAAAGGGAAGTACGGCTCTCTTGAAAAAATCTGGCCAGTAGCCCATACTTAGGGACTCATTTAAGATGCGACAGAGAAAGGAGAGCATTGAATTAGGGAGATTTTTTAGAATAATTTTGTTGACTTTTGATTGGCCAGGAGCTTTGTTTTGAAATCGTTTAATGACATTGATAATATCCTGGAGTTGGATAGGTTTCAAGAAGGACTCCTAGCACAGTAAACAGAAATATAGAAAGCAACTTTTGATGGTATTTGTGGACTATGTAAAAGCCTTTGATAGTGTGCACGGGCCAATTTTGTGGAGAGCACTGCATAATTATAGAATTCCCCGTAAATAAGTGAATTTGATCAAGGAATTTGTTGTCACTCAAGTTGCTCATCCTCCTCATGTATTTTGTAATGTGTAGAACAGTTGGATATGGTGGAGAACGATTGGCCTGGATTGGTGATGGGAAATTAGCAGACATAGAGTATGCTAATGATGCTGTCTTTGTTAGAAGATCACCACAGGATTTGCAATGTTTGCTTACTAAAATGCATGGAATATCACGCGAAGTTGGGCAGAGATGACAAAGAAGATGAGAATGGAGTATGCAATGGAAGATGAAATATGAAATATCATTGAGAGGACAAATGATTAATGAGGTAGAATCAAATAGGTATTTAGGAAATATGATCTCCAATACATGGTCTTTAGAATTAGATTTTAGTGAAAGATTGAAAAATGCAAATCAGGCAATGGCTAGGTTGAGTAAAATTTGGAAATCAAATCGCCAGTAATAACAGAAAAATCAGACTATACATCAGTTTAGCGAGAATGGTGTTACTATATGGAGAAGAGTCATGGTAAGACAATGGAACAGTCTCCAATAGATCTAGATTTGAGAACAATGCCTTCAGAAAGATATTGGGAGTTGAAGGGCAGGACAGGATTAGAAATGAAACTATAAGAGAGATTACTTGAGTGTCATATGAGGATTAGATCATGATGAGGGGTAGATGCAGTTGGTTTGGGAATGCTCTTCGCTTTCCCCAAGAGAGATTGGTTTACCAAACGTTCAGCTGGGCTCCTAAAGGCTCTAGAAGAGTTTGAAGACGCAGGCCTACATGGCTGAGGACTATGAAGCACAAAGTAGATGATGAATGGAGATGTATTGAATTAAAAGTTCAAAATGAAGACAATGATGATGATGATAAATATTAAAAGAAAATTGTCAATATTTGACACTTGAAATATAATGCAAATAAGGCATAATGTACAAAGGATGAACAACAAAAGTATTAATAGCAGTTGGGGAAACAGAGACATTTGAAGCTAGTTTGGGATTACACTAGGGTTCACCATTAAGCCTATGTTTATGAAAGTGTTAATTGAATATATCAGATATAAAGAGTTGTAGCAGTTGCTATATGCAGATGATTTGGCAATTAGCACTGAAATTGAGAAAAAAAATACAGAGAAGGGTTATAGAGTAGCAGATGTTGGAAAAGGGCAGCTTGAAGGGAAATGTGGATAAGACTGAGGGTATGGGGAGCACTAAGAAAGGTAGGGATAGGATAGCCATTAATAAAAGTAGAGGCTCGATTATAAAACTAGTGGAGAAATTTAGATACTTGTGATCTACACTCTGTTAGGAGGGAGGATGTGATTCCAAAGTTTAGAATAGGATGAAAACAGCCTGGATGAAGTGGAAGGAGGTAGTGGAAGAGAAGGAAATGCCAATCAATCTAAAAGGTCAAAATCTATAGCACAGTGATAACCAGTGTAAATGTGTGGATCAGAAACGTGGGCTCTAAGACAAAAAGAAGAAGCAAAGCTGGAGAGAAGAGAGGTGAGAACGCTTAGCTGGATTATGGGAATTGTGGAAATTCTTTCCACGCTTTATTTTAGTCACCCCTGTTATTCCATTTTTTATTTTTTGTTTGTTATTTTCTGGGTTTTACACATCTCGTTTTTCTTTTGTTTCTTTTGTAACCTTCATTATTATAACCTTAAATATTCATTGCTGCTAACATGTCCATCATTCCCCTGTAATGCTATACCTTTCATCACCTCATTCCTCTGTAGATGATTTTATCTCATTTCCTGAGCTCACAGTACATTGCTCTGACGATGCAACCGGCCGTCGACAATTTTTAAAAACAGCGCTTGGTTGTGTTGTGTTCCAAATGCTCTTGAAGCTTTGGATGTTCAACCACAATTGGTTTTTATTTAAGGAACTCTTTAATTTACATAACTCATTGCTCTTAGCTTATTGCTATTTACATCTCAGTACCTATTTATAAGTCTGTTTAGCTAGGATTGTTTCCTGTGTTATTGAACATCACTAAACGCCACTTAATTTTTTTGTATGTATATTAATTTTTATATGCCAGACAGTAGGATTTCTTTATAATTACTTTCCCCTGGAGTTTCAAGAATGATCCTTGTATTTATAAAAAGCACCCTTCAGCGAACCGCGTACTCATGGAAATTGGAAGAAGAACCGCTCAACCGGCTTGACCCAACTCAGCGGCGGCAGGCAGGAGGGTTCGAGCGGCCCACTTGAAAACAGGAAGCGTGGAAGACGGACATAGGCATAGCCCCTTCAACTTAGGCGTCGATTCAACTACCTGTTAGTCAACCAGTAACTAACCAACAGTATGCCTGGCTTTGAGCCATTATTTAGAAGATAGGCTGACGAAGACAAAACATGACAGTGCAGAACTGAAGATGCACCGTGTTCTTATCAGTTTACAAGATGCTTCCACCACAACGTCTACAATCAACCCTCGAGCGTGAGTACTAATTAACGGTGCTCAACCTTGGCCAAGGAACTGTCCCCCCTCTTTTTCTAGCTTTTATTTGACGATATGCACATTTAGCTAGGAAGTCATGTTCAAACTGTCTGGTTTAATCATTCGTGACGTGTCCGTTACTATAAGTTGTGTTCCTGTTCCCCTCTATCAAGTTTGAAATTTTTACCGAGAGGAATGTGTTCAAAGTAGTGAGTAGAACTTTTGGTATTATTTCAGTCACCATTTTTATTTTCATTGGTTGATTAGTCATTTGATTATTGATTTACGATTTACTTGATATGACCATTTTCTTGGGATTTTTCATTTTTCATATGCCATGCGGTCTTTATTCAAATTTCAATTAGGTAGTTATGCTGGTTTTTCCTGTGTCGGTTAGGTGAAAATTCCTGTGGTACTTTATGGAAATAAACGCCATTTTTAGGTTAAAATTATTTACTGTTTTTAACTTAACCTTTATATTTTTAAATGACTAAATGAGTCATCTCATGAGGTGAGATATGACTTAAGGTAAGGTTTATATTTACGTCAATGTAAAGCTATCGGTGTCAATCCTTTATTGTAATGTTCTACGGTATTACCTCCCGGTGGTCCTTAGGACTTTTTGACTTTTACAGTACTGCTCTCCCTAACGGTTTGTGAAACTGTCGTTAACGTAACTGGTTCAGTCCAACCACACTTGATTGGGATTTACTATTCTACGCCCTGGAGTAGCGTCTGAACATCAAGGTGATATTGGTGCCGACAGTCCCGGTATAGAGTAATCTGTGGACTTAAACGTGTGCAGGGTAAGTAAACCGTCTTCGTTGCGGTTCTCTAGTTTGTCAAGTGTGAGAGTGTTGGCGCTCTATCCTTCAGGCTCGGGTCCGGAAATCAGAAACGGGGAGGCCTTTCCCGGAATTATTTCCCACAGGAATGTCACTGCTTGAAAGTTTAGAAAATTATGATATAAGAATATCAGGCATAGTAAACACCGAGAGGTGATAAATAGTGACACAACTGAGATGGTATGTGTGCATGTTGAGAATCGAGTGTGGGGCAGGAGTGAGTGATGTGTGCTTGTGAAGAACCTGTTAGGCAGAGACAATCGAGAGGGAAGCAAAGATTTACATGTTGAGATAAGATAAGGTGAGGGATGATCCAGAGAAAAGAGGTTTGGTGGAAGAGTATGCTTCTGATAAAAGGTGTTGAAGAGAGCGCATCAAGCATCCGACCCTTTAATGTAGAGATAATGATGGTAAAAAAAGGAAATGAGACATGCCATATGATACATACCTTACAATACTGAATAAAGGGGTCCAATCTGTGTGTATGAGCTAGATGGTTGTGTTAAGTTTTCCTGTAACTTGTAATCTAAGCATGCCTCCTGGACAAAACAATAAACAAGAATATTACTGATATCTCCATGATGAACAATATACATCACAAATTTAAAAAGTAATTTGTTATTATCTTAACTATACATACCATACTAGACTTCATTTAACTTTTAAAGATAGGTTGACACTTGCTCACTTTTTGGGTGTGGTGTGTTGCGATGTAGGGTCGTGCCACCTCGTGGGTGAAAACACCCAAAAATTTGCCCACGTTGCGACGTGAGTATGAGAGGTCTTGGGACATGGCAAGAGGTTGTTTTGCGATGTCTTGCGCAGTGCCACGAGGCTGTGTTTCCTTGCGAGGTGTCATGAGAGGAGAAGAGCTGGTTATGCACTTTTCCGATGTAATGATGCATTGCTGTGAGGTACCTTATGCAGTGTCACGAGGTACCTGCGAGGGCCCACGAGTTTTGCGAAGTACCTCCAAGAGTCACAAATTGTCACATAAAAACTTCTCAAGCTACCAGGGTGCTTGAAGCCTAGAGAAGTCAATTACTACTTTGCTGACCATCATAAGTATTAGTTCCTCCACTGTGATTAAATCCTCGATAAAAATTGAAAAAAAAAAATAATATTTTACTTCAACATATAATAAATGCTACCCTTCTTACTCTATTTATTTTATGAACAATCTATTTTTTTTTAAAGTGGAGTCATTTCATATTTCAATTTATTGTTTCTTATGAATATTTCATATGTAATGAAATCTAGAATTTATTATCTTCTTATCATAGGTAAGTATCAAGTAAATAATTTTATTGAATATAAGAAAAGTTAGCAATAGAAAAATTATATTTATTGGAACTCAAGACTTTATACTATATTTTAACACGTGAATTAAATGGTGAAATTATTAACTAGTATTAGATAAGGCCATTGATACTTGTGTTGGATCTTCAGCCTGCATGCGAGTGATAATCAATTAAAAAAGTTATCTTTAAACAATCTGTTATAATCGACAATAATGATAATAAAAATAACAATGAACATGAAAAGACATAAAACGAATCCATACACAGATCAACTAAAACAAGACAAATAGTTTTGTGGATACTCGCGAAAATGGAATAATAAATTAGAGAGGCTGACAGGAAACTGCATTATCAATAAACGAAGAGCTGAGATTAATGCAATGTATCCAAACTGTGTAACTGAACACAAGCACACACATACAATAATAAAAAGAAAAACCACAAAGCACTATTGTATTGAACAACACTAAACTCAGGTGATTTTCCAATTGCAGAGGACGGTCCTTTGGTCCTTATTGCCTCCTTTTTGGACCATCATGCTTGTCAATACTGCCTCCGAACTGTTCTGGGATATATAGTTGAGAGTCATATCTATGCCTTGATGGATTAATCCTGTAAGTGCATTTTGGTATTGGGACCTCTTTCTTTGAGGCTTCCTACCGAGTCTCATGTAATTCTCTGGTACACTTCCATCAGGACGACATGGCTTGAGCCCAAAAAACGAATTTTGATGTAGGAAAAAACTATTATTGGGTGAGAGAGCCATAACGTCCTGATGGCCCACCCGTTACGTTGTCCCTCCTCGACGTCTCGTAGGATGCCTCTTCACAGTAGTTACGCTGGTATGTGGAATGACATCATCAGTGACTAACAATAGTACCATGAGGGGAGAGGATACGTAACAGCTCCTCACCTATCTTTCTCCTTAGATTCCTAGACTGGGTTAAATCTTTGGGGTGCAGATGTCTATGGTTATCTACGGATACGTCTCTGATTATACTGTACACGATATCTTAGGATAATCGTTCTGGGGGTTAGAACCCTGTGATACCTGACGGTAATTCTCTTGTCATATCACTTGCAGAAATATTATACAGTAGGAAGCTGCCGGAAGGACCTTCCATCAGGACGACATGGCTATCTCACTCAAAAATAGATTTTTCCTACATCAAAATCCATTTTAAGGACAGGACTATGATATTCATACCACTTGAGGTGACTTGGGACATCTCCAAACTGCATAGGATTTTTGCCTCTGACCTTCTGTTTTGCAACGCCGGGACAATTTATCCTGAAAATCAGTGTTTTTAAAATTTTATCTTTTACCTGGGATTGATTGATTGATTGATTTTGGGTTTTCTGGCAACCTGACATCTAAGATCATTGACGCCGAGTAAGATGTGGGATTGTTAGCCTATATAGACCTGATACAGTCTTCCAATAATATTAAGTTTTTTTCCTAAAAGTAATTTTTTTTTCTAGATTTGAATTTTCTCATTGTGGTAAAAAATAAACCAGGGGAAAAAATTAAGAAAAAAAAATGAATCAAAACCTGGAAAAAGGGGCTTCATTTCATTGTTTTATAATGTATTTCTAAGTTATGTATCAAATTTCAATGCTATATCTTTAAAACTAAGGGAGTCTATGGAATTTGAAGGTCAATAAGTATAGTTTTGAGATACGGGCATTCAAAGTTTTCTTTGTATTTTTACATAGACAATACTAATAAATCATCATTATTATGAATTTCATGTTCTTTTTTTTGTATTAATAAAAGAATAAGTTATTTATCATAATTTAATTAGAAATGAAGATCCTATTGCTCAATATCTTGTTTCTTTTGGCTCCTGTGAGGCAAGGTGGTCTCTCTCTCTCTCTCTCTCTCTCTCTCTCTCTCTCTCTCTCTCTCTCTCTCTCTCTCTCTCTCTCTCTCTCTCTCTCCAATACTGACATTACCCTCTTCTGAACTCTTAATAGAGAGAATTTCCTTCTTCCTTATGTTAGCAAGATGTTGAAATTGTCTTTTCCTCTTTGAAATGATAAAATTCTTGCCAAACGCGATAAAAACAAATGTAAAAATGAGTGACTGTCAGAGGACGTTCAAAGTTTTTCTTTGTATTTTTACAAAGGCAATATTAATAAATCCTGATTATTGTGAATTTTATATTCCTTTTTGGATATTGACAAAAAAACAAAGTTATTTATCATAATTTACTTATAAACGAAGATCTTATTGCTCAATATCTTTCTTCTTCTGCTCGTTTCAGGCAAGGCCGTCGCTTCTCCATCCACACAAATCTCTTTCTTAGCACTAACGATATTATCCTCTTCTGAACTCTTAATAGAGTGAATTTTCTTCTTCCTTATGTTTGCAAGCTGATGAAATTGTGTTTTCCTCTTTGAAATGGTAAAATTCTTGCCGAAACTGAGAAAAACAAATGTGGCGAAATTTCACCGGTTTACACTAAATAGCCCGATGTACAAGGCTGATCACAAGGCCTTAAGGGCTAACCTCTCAAAACCATTGGGGAAATAAGTAAAATACGGCTATATTTTAACAAAATTTATTATGAAAATAATAATTAATACGAGAAACATAAAAAATAAACCTTTACTTGACATACAAAGAGATACTTGACTTAAAGAACATGTGCGTGACCGAAAAAAAACTATGTCCGCATCGGACTCAAGATTTCAGCAAAATTAATTAAACATTAGGAAAGTTATCACGATAAACGCCTTACCGAGACCTTTTAACGTATTTTACAAATTAACACTGATCCCCTGGCACTAGGATCGATGAAATATTTACAGATACAAATTTTACACAACTCTAACAAGACCTACATGGAAACCAACCTGGGTACACTAGGGTGGGAGAGAGAACAATTAGAACTTACTGTGGTTGGGGACGTCGGATCAAAGAGGCAGAGCGAGCCTCTGCAACCTCCGACGTCACTTTTTCCCGCAATTTTTTCTGAACCTAATTTTCTAGATTGGATTTTTTTATCATGTTACAATAGAATGACGTTATATTTCTTAATCTTAAATTACAAGTGGACGATTTCTTTAGTCTCAACGCCTCCCCTACCAGGCGGTTTCTCTTTTTGGTTCTAAACATTCTTGTCTTGAACGACATTCATTCGCCCGCGAGTTCTCTCCTCTCCCTCCAATTTGACGCAATCGTTGGCAGAGTCAAATGGCGGGAATTTTGATTGATCAGGTCGAAATTCCCGACAACAAATGTGAAAATGAGTGAATGTAGGTCAAACTCAGGCATGTACTCTCTCTGAGGTTTGTGGTAGGATTGAAGGGCGAAGGGTGTATTACGTCGTGACTCGTCTGTGACTCGTGGAAGTTATGCAGATGCCATTGTTCACAATTTCTTTTACATTAAAATGTAATAATTATCAAAATTTACGATGACAGAAGAAATACTGCATTTTCTTGAAGGGAACAATGTTTATGATTTATTGAGTTACTTTTACTAATTACCCTGTAACTATGAAAGTAAGAGGAATTTTGACATAATATTTCGTAAACGCATTCTCCATTGGCACACGAAGCTCAGTGAAATTATTTCAGGATTTTGTGTTTTTCTTCCTATACCCCCATATATTGGCATTCTGGCCAGCCCTCTTAAATCATTAAATCCTAAACATGTTGGACAGAGAGTTACGGCTTAACTCCTTTAGTTGTGCTGAAGCTCCTAAGAGCTCCAATCTAGTTCAATTCCATTTGAAAATTGGTTGACAGAAACAAAAGATTGTGGTCATTGTTAGGTAAAGGCATCAATACATCTGGTTACATCCATACTGTCCATACGCTGGAAGCTGAAGGTATTCGTCACGCGGATGATCGCCCTGACGATAATGCTGCTGGTATTAAGAGCATTCTCGGTGCCAATTATCTCCCAAAGCTATTCAAATGTAACAATAATATTGAATGTGTAAACCTATTTAGCACTCCTGGTTACATGGTATGGGGACCATTACCTGATTGGTCGCGTCCAGACATAGGTCCTAAACAGGTTAACGCACTCTCCATTACCCTTAACCTCATTAATGTTGACTCGTCTTTAACCATAAACCGCTCTCTTGAAAACTTCGGAAACTTGACACCATTAACACCATATCGAGCCCATACTTGCTAAATCAAACTATCCCACATCATTTGGACAGCCATTTCAGTAGGTTGGCATTGGCACTCAAAGCCAATTTATGTATTGATAACTTTCAAAGACATCTTGAGTGAAAAGCCCCTCACCAAGGTACCTATGTTAAAGGCTAACCTGCCGTTAGCCAAATGGACAACTAATGCCCCACTTGGCAACAAAAAAGGTGTTCATGACTACTTTGGTCATGAATCGGATACTGTCAATGACACCATGAATATTAAATTACCTCCTGAATTATAGATGACAAGCCATTCCCACATCAACACTAAAAGAAAACTCGTGTCCTTATTTTCTTCTATCTACGATCCTATTGGTCTTATCTCTCCTGTCACAATACTAGTTAAGCTCTTCGGTCAAAAACTCTTGATGGCTAACAAGGGCTTGACCCTGATCAAGTTCATGAACTAAATGATATCCTTAAAAAGTACAGAGGTCTTGAACAGATTAAAGTCCCTCGTAATGCACATGATGTCAGTCAGCCTTCATTGCAAATTTTTGCGGATGCATCCAAGCTTGCCTTTTGCAAAGCTGCATATGTAGTAACCCAAAAAAACAATTCTCAGCTCCTCAGAGCTTAAAGCCCGAGTCACCCCTAAATGCATGCTGGAAGTAGATAAGAGTTTAACCATTCCTAAGCTGGAGTTAACCACACTCTTACTTGGCTGTCGTTTAGCCAACCTCATGTTATAACCATGTCTTGGGACGTACATCTCGGACACTGTTTGGTCCGACACTTCAACTGCCCTCCAATGGGTCCATAATTCTAAAATTAATTCCCCTTACGTCCTTAATCTTGTGGAGGAAATAGTCAACATTAAATTAACTTGTAATCTTAACGTAAGGCATGATCCTACTAAGAGTAATACCGCTGACCGAGCATAGCATAGTGTTCCTGTTATACAGTACATATTCTTAAGAATAAAATTTTGCTACAACGTCCTCCTCGGCTCACTAAGCCTTAAGATTAACTCGACCAAAGCAAGTTTTCTATTAACCCCAAGATATGAGCGTGCCCTATATGGCTTCCTCCATCTGAGATACGACTGTTTGATCATTATAGTTCCCTAGACAATGCGACCAAGTGCTTCACAGCATTCCTTCATTTGATTCCCCATTGGATACAACCCTTGTCACAAGGTTGCCCTAATCTAAGTAATAAATTCAATATTCCAACCTTAACAGTCATGTTGAAATGTTCCCAAGCCTAAATTTATTTTAACATTCTTAAACGGGTGCAAGGCCCATTCCGCAACCTTGCCTCTGCCTCTACGACAACTGCGATCACTGCACCCGCTATGTGCGACTCTGCACCCAGACCATTAACGTAATTCCTGGCGCTCCGCCCTCTGCAACACCACTTCAGGTGTCCGCTTTTACCACAACCGTGACATGTCATTTTTCTCGAGGGACATGAGGAATACCCAGGGATATGACGAATACCACAATTATCACAGAGGCGTGATTGTGCTTTTTCAGGGCGTTATCACGGGTGGCCTCAAATGCACTGCACATGTCTCTGAGGGAGTCAATATCACGAATATTATTGCATGATTGAAATACTTGCTTTTTGAGCATTTTATCACTTAGGCCTACCATTAGCTTACGCAAGAGCATATATTCAGATAAATCACGATTGCAATTAGGACATGTGAATACACAATTGGTAGCCTTTTGCGTGCACTTAATAAAAGAATCATTAAAGGACTTGCTAGGCTCTTGGGCCAAATAAAAAAAAAAAATTCTAGCCACTGTACTACTTGATTAGAAGCTTTTACCACACTGAATGCCCCTCTAGTAGATAGGGCTCTCCACTAGACATCATTATACCTAGAATCAAGGGCACATTGCAATATCGGGACACAGAGCAGCCTTATATGATGAACTGCCTTGTTAAGCTTCAACTTGCGTTGCTGCAACCAACACTTCATCAACCGTTTCCAAGACCTGAAGGCTGTAGGGGACACTTCAGTCTCACAGTTTTCCAGAGCTGCTGATGAAGGGACCCTTGGTTGTGGGAAATTGCTACCCCAGAGTGATAACGCTGATATATCATCCAGAAGATTCTGGATGGTTTGTAACACGTGGTGAGCCTGCAGCATGGAAGCTGGCGATATCCTGATGCCGGTTCCTTAGGTTCCTGCCCTTGCATTTCTGCCCCTAGGGGATGCAGATGAGGGTCGTCTCGGCGGTGGTGACATGCTGTGCCACAGTTATTACTGTAGGTCCTCTTTTTTCCTTTCATTCACTAGGCCATGTTGTATCTAAGGCTAGGCGGGATCAGGACATGAGAGATAGCGTGATTTCGTATCTTCATTGCAACTAACTCACAGCGGAAGGAAGCAATAAAGATAGCCGGGGACGTGGACAATGACGTCACTTATGTGGGAGGCTCTCAGGTGCTACAAGCAGCTTCATCTTAACCAAGGAGGTTAAATGGCTGGAGATGCCCTCGAGCGATATAAGTGAAGTCAGCCATGTCGGCCAATTGTAGGCAAAAAGGTCGCGATCTGAGGGCTGGGAGCTCATTATACGACCATCATCTGCATCGACACGCTATGAATTATTCCTGTTCTTCATTCAATAATGCCTACCTCATGTGCTGCTTATGGATGTACTCAAAGATTCTACAAAAATTTAAATCATATTACATTTGATTGTTAAGTGCTCAATTTTCTACAAAAATTTAAATCATATTATTACATTTAATTGGTAAGTGCTCAGTTTTCAATGTAATGCTGTATAAAATTGTAAAAAGAGAAAAGTACTGATTGCTGGCAGCAGTAAGAATATTGGCTCTACCATTGAATTCATTAACTATATCAAAACCTGCACTATCAATATTGTCATTACTAACTACCCTGCCCTTCCAAGATTGCATCCACTGTTTTATCTTTAATACTATTAACTTACACTCTAATATACACTTTTCCAACCACACAACAAATGAATACCCCTTGAATTACAACACTCATGCACATCTCCTTTACCTTTGTATAGTGGAGTAATACAAATCACACACCCCGTCCACTGGCACCATTGACAACATAAAACATTAAACAATATCACCAACCATTTCAGCACAATCATCTACTCCTTTATGCAGGAGTACAGTCAAACCACCTTCCTTTATGCTGAGGCATAACAACAATTAGAATAATACCAACGTATCCATGTGTGCTATCGTAAGAGACAACTAAAAGGGACAGGACGATGGGACTGGGAAACCCCTCTGCTGTATATTTACTTCCCATGAAATATCAAAGAAGGAAATAATTTGATGTTCCCATGAATGGATTCAGTGTGTTTGAAGTCGAAGCTATCCTAAAAATCCAGAGATGGAAAGCACCGGGATATGATGGAATAACTGCTGAGATGATACAGGCCAAAAATGAAGTGACTCCCAGACTACTTACAATATTATTTTGTACAATGTGGCATGAAGAGGCAAAACCTGATGAATAGGAGTTAGGAGTGTTAGTGAAAATAGCCAAAAAAAAAAGGAGACCTGACTGATTGCAATAATTACTGAGGCATAACACTTAAGCTGAGAGATGAACAAGCAGGATTTAGAGAAGGTAGAAGTTGCACTGACCAAATTTTCATTTTGAGACATTGTGCAGCATTTATGGACTATGAAAAGGCCTTTGATAGTGTACACTGGCTGATTTTGTGGAGAGTTATGGAATTCCTCTTAAGTATATAATTTTGATTAATTCTGTTCATGAGCATAGCAAGGGCAAAGTTAATGTTAATGGAGTCTTATCAAATGAATTTCCCAGCAGAGTACTCCAAGGAAATATGTTACCCATGTTTTTTATCCTCATGGATTTTGTAATGCATAACACAGTCAGAGATGGTGGAGAAGGATTGGACTGGATTGATGATAGGAATATAGAAGACCTAGAGTATGCTGATGGTGCTGTCCTTGTTAGCAGAACACCAGAGGATTTATAATGCTTGCTTACCAGAATGCATGAAATATCACACAAGATTGGGCTTAAGATAAATAAAAAAAAAAAGACAGAGATGATGAGAACAGTGTGCAATGGAAAATGAAATATCATTAGGAGGAGAAAGGATTAATGAGGTAGAATCATTCAAGTATTTAGGGACTATGATCTCCAATACAGGGTCTTTAGAATTAGAGTTTGGTGAAAGATAGAAAAATGCAAATCAGACAATGGCCATGTTAAGTAAAATTTAGAAATCAAATCTCCTGAAATTACATATAAAAATCAGACTATATATCAGTTTAGTCAGATCTGTGTTACTGTATGAATATGAGTCATGGTATAACAATGAAACAATCTCCAATAGATTTAGTAGGTTTGAGAACAAAGCCCTCGGAAGGATACTGGGAGTTAAATGGCTGGACAGGATTAGAAATAAAACTATAAAAGAGATTATGCGATTGCCATTTGCAGATGAGATCATGTGGAGGGGTAGATGGAGATGGTTTGGGCATGCTCTCCGCACTCCCCAAGAGAGATTAGTTCACCAAACGTTCAGCTGGGCTCCACAAGGCACTAAGAGAGTTGGAAGACCTAGGCCTACATGGCTGAGGATTATGAAACACGAAGTAGGAGATGAAGAATGGAGAAGTATTGAATTAGAATTGCAAGATAGAGACGACTACCGAAATCTAACTGAGGCCCTTTGGGTTAATAGGCGTAGGAGGGGATGAATCCGGATGATGATAATGATAATGATGAAATATCAAAGAAAGGGGAGAATTGTATATTGTGTATTTGCTTTTGATTTGGGGCATCAAGGAAGTTGGTGCATTGTTATTTAGTTGACCTCCTCACCTGTGCTCATTTGTGTTAGTTAAGTAAAGTAATTTAGCATTGAATGAAATTTTTTTTAGATATAAAAGATTTCACAGATGTCTCAATAAATGAGTGCCTCATATGTAAGGCAGTTCAAAATTGTGTGTTCATAAAAATTAAAACCTTTACTTGAACATAGATAAGTGTGTGTAAAACCAGACTAGGGTACATCCTGCAATGAGGAGAAAAATGGTTAAGTATGTAAATAAAATGTTATCAATATACAATTTGAAACTAGATTTATAATAAAATCTATACATAAACATTTTAACATCATTACACAAATGTATTATTGTAATAGGATTTTTAGGTGATAGCCTATTTGCATTCTATCAATGCCATTGGTCACACGTCAAGGTTTCTCTTTTTTTCTATACTAGATTCTAGCTACAAGTTCCTTGTTTCTCACTTTACTACAATATAAGTGCACTACTAGATATGTACTTTATTATTTTGCTCTGAGGCTTGTTTTCCTTATCGTGCTACACACAGAAAATCTCATCAACCTGCAAGACCTACGAGATTTGTTTGTTGCTCATATTTGTTGAGTGTTTAGAGAATGATATAAAACAGCCCAAGTCAGTTATCAAATCCAGGTAATCATGACACATTGAAAACAAGTCCTCAACTTCTTGAAAGTCTTTATATAACCAGTTCTTCTGGGTAAAGTTTTACAAGTCCACAGGGTATCATTTCGAACAGAAAATATATGTTTTCCTGTAGCAAATAACGAGATTTAACCGAATTTAACCTTCATTTCAACCGCAAATATACAGAACAACCAGTTAGACTAACTTCAAGTAGCCGAACTGGATGTTGCTGTTGTGGTTGAAATGAAGATGAAAACCGGTTAAATTTCGTTATTTACTAGAGGAAAAAATATATTTTCTGTTAAAATGTTTAAATATAATGGCTCTTGTTCCACTGTGGGCTCGCTTCGCCCGCCAGAAAACAAAAACATAAAGCTCGTATGTACTGAGACCTACAAGGCCATTCTGTGCTTACTTTACAGTGGGAAAATCTACTTTGACATAAAAGTTAAAGAGGTTGGGCAGCAAACTGGAAGAGAGGAAGATGGAATGGAAATAAAGTAAAGGGGTAAAAAGCAAGTGCAGGAAGGGGCTACAGGAATGCTGCCAAAACCCTTAAATAATGCCTAAAGTGAACTGTGTGAGATGCATTGTCTGTGTTACATGTGTCCACCCATACAGTCTGCATAAGACCAGTCCTTTTACTGGAACTGGGTTCTACAATGCTCACTCGGTAGTTTTGCGGACAACTTGTCTTTGCCTGATTGGCTATAACTGCTTACCCAAGCAATGGCACAGGAATTTGACCTAAGTCATGTTTACCTAACTCAGAACCTCCAACCCACTTCACACTGTTCGGCTACAACTTTACTGCTCTTAATACAGATTCGTACACGTCTAGCCTCCATCACAATAAATGACTTGTGTACTAAATTCTTATATATATCCATTCCCATCCCTAACTGCAGTGAATATTAACTTTTGTTATTAATATCTACATTATCCTCTTCTATTTTATTGGCTATCTTATCCTTTTTCTATGCTAAAACAAGGCTGGCCGAATCTGCACCAACAGCATGTCAAGATGAAAAGTTCTACAATGCTCATTCTGTAGTTTTGTGGACAACTTGTCTTTGCCTGATTGGCTATAACTGCTTACCCAAAACATACATTAACTACACAGATGAACTTGGGCTCTTGACTCATCAGCTCTATGGTTTATTTTTGTCAATCCTATGACAATCCAAGCAATGACACATGAACTTGACCTAAGTCATGTTAACCTAACTCAAAACCTCCCACCCACTTATATCACACCGTTCGGCTACAACTTCACTACTTTTAATATAAATTCATACACGTCTAGCCTCAACCACTATAAATGACGCTGTTGTGTGCTAAATTCTTCCATATATCCATTTCCATCCCTAACTGCAGTGAGTCTGAACTTTTGTTATTTATATGTACGTTATCCTCTTCTATTTTTTTGGCTATCTTATCCTTTTTCCATGCTAGAACAAGGCTAACCGAATCTGTAGCAACATCCCCTTCGTCTGTCAAGATGAAAAGTTTCAACTATGCAAATTTATATATATATATATATATATATATATATATATATATATATATATATATATATATATATATATATATATACATACATTTCATAATTCTTCCAATTGAATATCCATAGCATTAAGTGTGCATGTTGTAATGTATCATTGCTATCACTCTTTGATGGTTGGATCAGGAGGATTTTCATTCTGAGATGACAAATACTTCGGTAAAAGCTTTTTACACTATATGCTTAATCTTTAGTTATATTCAGTCACATAAAAATTCATTTAATTGATCAGACTATACTATGAATTACCTCGTGACGTTTATGAAACACCCATTTGTTTGAAAGTAATGGAGAAATTGTAAATATATTGAAATTAGTGCTCCATTGCACTGGTTTAACCTGTGAATTGAATATATCCAGTTTCAAGTTATATGCAATCATGCGTTTAACGGTTATTAACTCCAACTTTGGCCCTGCAGTTGCCATAAGGGAAAAACTGCATGAACCTGCATGCTATATTTGGGGATCTTTCAACCATTGATCAGTCTAAGTTTCTGTCAACTACGATGAGATAACAAATCCCATTGCATTGAAAGAAGACTGAACAGACGCACTGAAACAGTAAGTCTAGTAACATCATAGGAAAACGTGGAATCTTGGGTTTGAAGATGTTATCCAATTACGAAGGAAACATCAGGTTTGTGGTGAGACAGGAAAAGTGATACCTGGCCAAAGACTAATTACTCTAATCTAGAAGTAGTGTTGGCACTAACTCCTTGGTGGGTTGTGTTTAGACAAAACAAAACTTCTTTTTGGTCATAGAATTAAAAGTATTGCCGCATTTGTTGTGGAAACTCATGTAAAAAATCCAGTGTACCTGACTCAATCAAGTTAACAAAATTATTATATTGTCGTCACTTACAGTAGTGAAACAAACTATGTTGCCCTTTGCAGCTCTGAATTGAGTGAGGACACACCTGATATCATGAAACTATTATCAACATCAGTAACTTCTGATTTTGAAATATGGGATTCCTGATAAAAAAAGTGCCAGAAGGTAACGATGATACTGCGTTGTTCAAGGTACCTAACCTGTTATCAAAGAGAATGTTTAATTTCCTGGTGAAATACCACCAGTGGCACGATGTTTGCCTTGTGCCACATGAATCATGAGGATATGATATCAGAGTATTTTTTACTTAAAATACTGTAGGCATAAATTTGGAAGGTCTGCTATGGATATATCCCTAAATATTTTCAGGAGAGATTTACAATTAAAAGTGATGAAAAGACCATCACATCCTAGTGCCTAAAGTACCTCAGTTTGTCCAAAGCATTGAAAATGACTAGAGTATTATTTCACCCTCTACTGATTTATAATAGCATTCAGCTGGATGTGTAAATCTATGAAAGACAACCCCTATCTGCCACACTATGTTACAGCAAAATTGTTCACTTCATGTGCAGGAATGATATTCATAAAAAAGAAGGAATCTAAACACATTTCTGACCAATTTGTAGCAAGACTTGTGATTCTTCAATGAGTCTGTTAATGTGTTCATCCCTGTAATATAGTGTTCCAGGTTTTGATAACTGCCTGAAGGGTACCATCTTTTTAGCCTAGAACATTTGCCATAGGCCAATTGATGGTTGAACATTAAATTTCATGTTTCTTGAAATTTATTCTATATAACTTAACTCTTTAGTTTGTGATTTTGGTGGTATTCTTTCAGTAAAGTTAGATGGACAGTAGAGTAGTTTGATCCTTTATCAGACTCAGCCGCTACTCGTGCTGACTACAACAATCAACGCCTTGCAACTCCTCTCGCTCTCGGTGCCGCTCTAAGTAAAATTCTCATTGCGGTCACCGTAGAGTTTTGCCTCCATGTCTGTGTAGCACCTTGGAGACTGGGCATGGTCCCTTTATGGACGTACTGATTGTCGTTGCAAGGACCTTTATAAGGACTCCACCTGCGACTGCAACGACTGCAATGCTTACTAGCAACGGAGAATTCAACTATTCACCATGGCTGGCCTTTGTACTACTGATGTTGAGGACAAGACATTGCCTATCCACCACATTCGATGCAACTGGAAGGAGTGCAAGATTGCATTCACCAAGATATTAAAACACTTCTGATTTTCGCCAGCTACTCGGGAGGAGCCTACTCCCCCTCCCAAACGAAGGAAGAGCCCTGATCGTCCTTCTCCAGCTCCTGGAGAGCCCCCACTGTCACCCTTAGTGACACCAAAGACTGGGAGCTTTGCCTCGTTCTCGTCTGTCTCTTCATCACCTTCGCAGACAGCACCTGTTGCAGCCGTTACTCCTACTCCAGCACCTGTGTCCTCCACTGCCATGGAGGTTGCTTAGCCTCAAGGGGAACACCTAATGGACTGTAACTGCGTGGCATGTCTTCAGAGCCTTCTTCAGGAGGCCACCGCTGTTGCTGCCAGCCTTCCAGCTTCTCAGCCTGAACCCAGGAGACCACTCCCGAAGTTTAGACTCTCCAACACTGTCAGCTCTACTTCCTACACCGTAGTTGCTACCATGGCTGCAAAGCCTGGCATGCAGCTCTCAGCTAGACCCAACCGAAGGGGGGATCTAATCATCATCCCTAAGGACTTGGAAACTGCCAGATCTCTGCAACAGGAACCAGATTTGACCCTGCTAGACCCTGCCCTGGTTCGGAGGAAGGCAGTCATCACCAGATATCCTACATCCATGCCGATCTCCATTGCTACTTCCTGCAGTAATATCGACAAGGTGGTACGCTGCAAGAATAGAGAAGATGTCCCTGTCAGGAGGCTTATAGCCACCTTCATAGGTCCAGTGCCTTCATCGCTGGATCTTGGAGTCTGGGGGACATTCCCAGTCGAAGAATACACCCCAGAGCCTCTTTGATGCTACCACTGCCAACGTTATGGCCACCACAAAGAAGAATGTCAAGGCCCTATCATCTGTGGAATTTGCAGCCAGCGCCACAACACTGAAGTCTGTCTCCAGGCCCTCAAGGATGGAAGAGAGACACACCCCAAGTGCCCTAATTTCTCCAGACCTCATGCCGCTGTGGAGGATTAATTTTATTTTAATTTATTTTTTTTGTTTTGCCAAATCGAGAGAGAGAGAGAGAGAGAGAGAGAGAGAGAGAGAGAGAGAGAGAGAGAGAGAGAGAGAGTGTTGTTTTAGTATTGTTAAATAGAGACATTTTATTTGCTTTAGCTTTGTCATTAGAGAGAGAGAGAGAGAGAGAGAGAGAGAGTGTGAGAGTGAGTGGGTGGGTGTTTATTTACTTAAGTTTTGTCAAACCGCAAGAGAAAGTGTTTATTTGCTTAGTTTTGTGTGTGTGTGTGTGAGAGAGAGAGAGAGAGAGAGAGAGAGAGAGAGAGAGAGAGAGAGAGAGAGAGAGAGAGAAAGAAAGAAAGTGTTTATTTGCTTTAGTTTTGTCAGAGAGAGAGAGAGAGAGAGAATTTCATTTGCTTTAGTTTTGTTAGATCGCGCGTGCGCGAGAGAGTATGTGTGTATGTGCGTGTTTTGTGTGTCCGCGGTGCGCGCCGAAGAACAAGGATAATTAGCGAATGATTGTTTGAAGTTGGAAAGATTGTTGGTATATTTGAGGTTGTTTGTTTACATTTTTTAGCTAGGATAGGCGGTGATGAATGTCTTGGGCGAAAGCATTAGATCTTGGACGATAGAAGGAGTCGGTTCTGCATTTTTTTTGTTCTTCGGAAGCCGGCTGTTTAGTGTTTTTATGTTCTGAGTAAGTACTGTTTTTATTCATTTTTGTTAGGCGCGTTCATGAGTGATAGAAAGTTTATTGTTTATCTTTGATTATAGTGCGATAGTTAAGTTAGTTAGGAGTGTTCATAAGTGTTTTTCTTTTTTATTTTGGCAGGCCGCGATTCCTCCTTTGGAGAGGTTTTCTTGAATGTAAATTTGTTTGTTGACGACTTGGCCTATAACAGAACTTGATAGGACTGCTCAGATTGATTTATTTGTTGACGACCCGGACCGAATTTACTTCTGATTGCTGTTGATGATGATGATACCGATGAGGATGATGATAATGATGATTACGCTCACGGACTAAGTGTTGCCATATTGTGGCGTTGCAACCGAGTTGTGGGGTTGGGCTATAAAAGGACTGTTGGCCCTTGTGTGGACAACGACGTCCACACATAAACAAATATTGGTTTTGGTGTGTCACGTGTGTGTGGATAAAGAGTTCCACTCATAAACAAATATTGGTTTTGGGTGTGGTAATTTTAAGTTGTTAGGGTTTTTTTATTTGAATGGTGTTACGGTTTTATATTTAATATTGTTTATGATTCGTGATAAGTGTTTTTTTTTGGTTTATGATTGCGTTTACTTTTAAGAATATAGTGTTAAGGTTATGTTTTGTTTTCATTTTCCTTCTGTCCAAGAGTCCAGTTTGAAGTAGAGTCAGGGGAAAGTTTGTATTGTGGGATATTGAGAAAGTAGGAGTGATCAAGGGTGTGGGGGGGTTGTGTTTGTTTACATCCCGCTACACCGCCTGGAACAAGTGCTGCTCCGAGAAACTTAGGAGGATAGCTGCTATGAAGGGCACTAACCCTCCTAAACAACCTAAGCCAGCTACGATGTCACAGCCCAAGGACCAAGCGACCTCCTCACCAGAGAAGACCGCATGCCAGCCATTGTTCCTGTGCCTGCACCTGTAACTCAACTGCAAGCAGTACCTGCTCCTCAACCTGCAATTCCACCTCCTCAACCTACATCCTCAATTCCACCCCAAACCTTGGCTCAACAAATTGAGTCCCTCACCTTACAAGACCCTATAACCATCGCCTTCAAAATCTTTACCAGAGTCCTTTCCTTATCCTCGACCCCCACCTTCCTGCAGCTCCTGCAACAATTCAACACTCCAACTCCAGAGCAGGGATAAGCCTCTTTGCTTAAACCTACTCCTATTCTCTATGACTGTAGATAAAAACTTCTCTCCTCTCCCAGTCTCTCTTACTTACTGGGACTTGTTGCTATCAACACTTTTTCTCTAACTAAAACTTTTCATTTTGTGGACCTAAAAAGGAGTTTCCTTTTCGGGTTACTTCCCTCCCTTTCAAATCCCTCCTTAAGTCACTCATCCTTCACCTTTTTCCTGTTCCAGATACCCCTTGCAAATCCTACCGTTACTTTTTAATATTGCAATTTTGACTCCTTTTGGAGTCTCCCCTTTACAGATTGATATCCTCCTACGGGCAAGAGCCCGGGTCATGCTACAGGCATGGCAATCTACACCAGACCAGACCAGATCCTCTTACTGTAGATATTCTCTTAATTGTTATATTTTGATATCGGGTAAACTAAACCAACCTGATTTATTTACTATGATGCAAGTTATTACTGAAGATCTGATTCATAGAGGCTACTTCATCCATCAACTATACCAAGTTTTACTTTGCAAATTACTGCTCTTCAAGACATTATAACAGTTGAAGTTTACAATAAGCAAAACGGGCTTTCCCACTTTAAACCCCAAATCCACTACAGAGATAAATTAAACAAAATGGAAGGAGTGACCCAGCAAACAAGGCATGTCTGAATAAAACTTTGATGTTTTAAGACAATTGATGAATCATTAAGAAACTTTCTTTTCAACCATCCTAAGAATGAAAAAAAATGGTCACTAGTTTATAACAGAAACTAGAGAGTATAGATAATTAAGCTTGTAATGTAGCTACAGGAAGAGGCTAGAAGAAAACCAGAAGCTCTTTTGTGCTTTTGTAGATCTAGAGAAGGTTTATGATAGAATACTAAGAGAAGTGATGTTTTGGTGGTTGAGGAAGAGGAAATTTCCAGAGAAGTTGGTTAAAACTGTAAAGATGTTGTGACAAAGTAATAACAGCTATTGGGGAAACAGAAACCTTTGAAGATCTTATTGGATTACACCAGGGATCAGTATTGAGTCCATTTTTATCGGTGCTAATGTTGGATGTGTTGAGAGATCAGAAATGAAGAGCTGTGGGAATTGCTATATGGAGATTATTTGGTGATTACTAGTAAAAATGAAGACTTAAAGAGAAAGGTTGTAAAGTGGCAAGAGACTTTTGAGAGGCGGGGTTAGAGGGTAAATGGGGATAAAACTGAAGCTATGATGAGGTGCAAGGAAAGTAGGAACAGAATAGCCATACATGAAAGTAGAGGCTCAATTATAAAACAAGTGGAACTTTTAGATACTTGGAATCTACTGTAAAGCTGAAGTTGAGAATAGGATAAAAGCAGCATGGGGAAAGTGAAGGAGGGTAGCAGGAATGGTATGTGATAGGAAAAGGCAAATCAAGCTAAAGGTCATGATCTTTAGCACAGTAACAAGACCAGTATTAATGCATGGACCAGAAACGTGGGCTCTTAAACAAAAAGAGGAAGAAAAGCTTCAGAGAACAGAGATGAGAATACTGATGTGGATTATTGGGTTTGTAGGATGTCTACATTATCAAGCATGATGTTTACCTGCAATTGATGAAGAAATATTAGTAATTATTCCTCAGCTGATCCCATCTGTGATCGTCAATTTTTCTCGGTGGGATTTAGTGATACGTTGGTATTCTTAAAAAATAAAGTTTAATGATATCTTGTGACTACATTGCCCTGTGACAGCCAACTCCCAAGTGTTCGTGGAGCGTCATAAACAATCTGACAAACCAAAACATTGCTAAACAACAAAAGAGCATCGCTCTCAAAAGACTTGAATCCTACTCCAGTATAAAACTATAAAGAATCACATCCTATCTTTGAGGTAATTAATAAATGCTCGAATCCTAATATCAAAATAAATCATTTCACTCATATACAAGGCATAACATGTTTCATCCATGCAATATGATGCAATGTTGCGCAATACATGTAACACTTGAAATAATACAGTACATTATTACAATAATACATAATATCAAAGTTTGAAAGATAAGAAAATTATGAAATAAGAAGAATGGCAGACGTAGTAAAGATTACAGAGATGATAAGAATGTCACGAGTGAGATGGTGTGGGAAAGTGTTGAAGATGTATGGTGGGGAGAGAGAGGAAAGCTTAAAAATGACCTGTTAGGGGAAAAGATTGAGTGGAGAGTTGAGAATTAGCTGGTGAAATATTATTATTATTATTACTTGCTAAGCTACAACCCTAGATAGAAAAGCAGGATGCGATAAGCCCAGGGGCTCCAACAGGGAAAATAGTCCAGTGAGGAAAGGAAACTAGGATAAATAAAATATTTTAAGAACAGCAACAACACCGAAATAAATATTTCCTATATAAAATAATAAAAACTATAAAACAAAAGGAAGAGAAATAAGATCGAATAGTGTACCCTCAAGCAAGAGAACTCTAACCCAAGACAGTGGAAGACTATGGTACATAGGCTATGGCACTACCCAAGACTAGAGAACAATGTTTTGATTTTGGCGTGCCCTTCTCCTAGAAGAGCTGCTTACCCCATAGCTCAAGAGTCTCTTCTACCCTTACCAAGTGGATAGTAGCCACTGAACAATTACAACCCCTTGGATAAAGAAGAATTGTTTGGTAATCTCAGTGTTGTCAGGTGTATGAGGACAGAGGAGAATCTGTAAGGAATAGGCCAGACTATTCGGTGTATGTGTAGTCAAGGGAAAAATCAACCGTAATCAGAGAGAATTGTCCAATATAGTATTATTTGGTCAGTATCTCAACCTGTGGCTGGTGCCCTGGCCAACCTACTACCTTTAATAAGGTGAAGGAGAGCTTTGGTGGAAGAAAATGCATTTGGTAGAAGGCATTGGAGAGGGCACATCAGGGAATTGACCCCTTAATGGAGAGAGAGAGAGAGAGAGAGAGAGAGAGAGAGAGAGAGAATGCTTGCTTGCTTAGGTTGTCCAGCCCTTTTGGCTGATCACGGGCTCTTGCGTTGGCAGCCCGTCTGAGAGAGGGAATAAATATTATCCAATATGAGTACTCATAACTGATAACATCCTATCAAGGTACCTAGTGAATAACAACACAAAAAGGACAGTATTTACTGAATGCCACAAACCCAATTTTTTAACACCGATAATGACTCAATATAAGTATTTTAATGCTTTGATTACTCTGTATAGACTCAGGTAAAATATCTGTCGATTAATCACATCTATTTCAAAATTCTCAACATTTAATGTTAAAAAAATAATAATAGTAAAAGGGTTTTCAGAACGTTCGATTTCGCACCGGTAAAACGTTTATTATTAGTTATCAATTGATGAAAGATCTAAACTTTTCTCTTTTAGTATACATATCAAGTCAGACTAACAAAACCATACTCTGCTACTTTATATGAGATATTACTTCGAAGTCGGGCTGTTTTCATGGTATGAGTGATTCACGAAACTAACGAATATTTTCGAAAAATGTATATATGAAACCTCTAATACAAATAATCAAAATATAAGAACTCCTTTAATATTTATCTTCGCCTTATAGGTTTTATTCATAATCTCAAAATAGTAACGAATTATTATTATTTTACATAATTTTCCGTATTCCTACCCGACATATAAATTCTGCAAGAAGGATGTCATGGCCCACGTGATAGTTTTGTAAAATAAGAGTTTGTATTTTTGTATGAACACAAAATTTTGCACTGCCTCTTAAGAAGAGGCATGTCCCATGTCAACGGATCATGAGACTTCGTAACATGGGAATTTCTTTGAGTTATAATTTTTTTTCTTAATTAATTCTACTAAGTCATGTACATACCTTCTTGTTCTTGTGATCGCTCGAGTGGTACTGCTGCTCCTTCTGAGCAATTCATGAATTGTTGGTCTGTCCATATTATGAATTGTTAGAGTTTTTTGGAAATCTCCACTGTGATGGAAATCTACTCTCACCATTAGGCTTACATGTCACCTATAACAGAGTTCAGTAATCTCTCACAACAATTTATGACAGTCATAGTACATACATACATACATATACCAAGGCACTTCCCCCAATTTTGTGGGGTAGCCGACATCAACAAATCAAACAAAAAGGGGACCTCTACTCTCTACGTTCCTCCCAGTCATAGTACACTTTGATTAAAAGTGTATTAATCTCACTGTATGAAACATATACTTCTACATATTTTTCATACAATGCTAGGACATTATTCAACACCCCCGCCCCCTCCATGCTCCTCACTCCGGGAGGTGCGCACTTGCCCTCTCGGGTCTTCCAATTCTTCTAGTGCCTTGTGGAGCCAAGTTAAACGTTTGGCGAACTAATATCTATTGGGGGAGTGCGAAGAGCAGGCCCTAACCATCTCCATCTACCCCTCCTCATCATCTCATCCACATATATTACTCAAGTAATCTCTCTTACTGTTTCATTTCTAATCCTGTCCTGCCATTTAACTCCCAATATCCTTCTTATGGCTTTATTCTCAAATCTACTAAATCCATTGGAGATTGTTTCATTGTCATTCTTTCAGATACAGAATGTCGGGAATTTCAAACTGATCATTCAAAATCCCCGCCATTTAACTTCACAAACGTTGCGTTAAATTAGGACAAGACTGGAAGATCTCGTGGGTGTTTCTATGAATGAGCGCTGTCCAATACGTGACAGTATTGAGGCGTAAATTTCTACCACCTGGCGGGGAAGGAGTGGGTGTCAGAGAAACAAAGTCTTTATTATTTACATTTTACGAAAATGATATTATATTCATTCATGCAGGCAAAATTATCGATGTATATGTTTAGAGCCAAGGACTCGCTAGTTTGTTAGATTCTGGCAAATTATGGCCTTCAGCCGAAGTATTGAGTTTATCCCTTGATCTAACGTAAGACTTTAACTGTTCTTCTATCTTGTATTCTACAAAGAAACTCAAGGACCCTTTACTTAGTGCGGGAGACTGTAGTTTTCCTTTGAGCTATGCTGAGCGATGCCCAGCATTCCTGCCTAAACCCCGATCGACGTAAGTACTGTCTCTGGAGTTGTAGCGTGTCTCTCTGCCTCTGGCTCCTATCTACCGCGATACCAGGTCGGTTCCTTTGTCAGTGTGAATTATGTACATTTTTATCTGTCTGTAAATTTGTCATCCCTGGGATTAGGGATTTGATTTATGCCTCAGGTGATGTCTGCAGACACCGGTATGTCATTTACCATAGAGTTATCATTGTAATGTTGTAATTTCGCCTTGTTTAGTTCAACCGTGGACTTAGATTTTTATGAGCACATGTTGCAAACCCCCTAAGGGTTAACGTGTTCTAAGGTCATGAGAGCTTGTATTTGAATTCCTTGTCAATGTTGAGTAACTGCATGTGCAGTAAGGTTGAAGACCTAACTTTCATTTTGCGTGATGTTTCTAAGCACACATTGGCTTAACCGCCCGTGATGTCCTTCAGATTGTATTAGCGTGATTTGTTATTGTATTTTTAAATGATTATTTTTGTAATAAACCAAATTTTGTGATCATATTTTATTGAAACCCTCCTGAATTGTTTTAGAAAGCGAACCTCTTCAAGGTCTTATCATCGGCCCACTCCATCGGGCTTAGAATCATTACAGTTTTCAATAAGTCGGAGAAAAATTCCCGACACTTGGTCCTTCAAACCGGATGATAAGTACTTTCTAGAGCTTGCAAGAAAATTCAATAAGATGTGGTCTTTAAGGTAGCCCTAATAGGAGAGAGAGGGAGAGACGAAACAACTAAAGCCCTCAGTGTCCCAAAGTGCGATTGACCACGTGCGCCTTAAGTCTTTGTGCTCCCTATCTTCATAACGTAAAGAAAATTCTGTTATTTCCTAGTTTGCCTACACCCCAGAAGTCGAGTTAAGAGTCGGTCATAATGGCAGTGGCTATGGTTGTACACATCGAGGCATCGATGGGCCTCATAGCGGACTTACCAGTCGAAACACAGCGTGCGTTAGTTGAAACCTACTCGGAATCCGTGTACCAGAATCTGGTCACGCAATTGCGAGAGGAAGAAAGACAGCTAGGAGAGCTGTATAAGAGACAATCAGTCAAACTAGAACCTGGTTTAGATGCCAGAATCAGGCACACGTTAGGAGAAACTATGCGAGCTTCTACGCTTCTGTAAAACCGAGTTGATAAAGTGAAAGTCACTCGGACATTGAATGTTTCCCTCCCCAAATTGAAACCGCTGCCTCTCCCCACGTTTGAAGGGGAATTGCAAGATTATGCTTCGCATCGAGAGCTCTTCACGATCCACGTAGATCGAAGAGCAGATTCGGATGACGTATCCAAATTTACGTATCTATTAGGGACTTTAGGCAGGGATCCGCTTAGGATCGTAAAATCCCTAAGTGTAACCGCCGCGAACTATAAGATAGTGTTGGATCTCTTAGACAAACAATATGGTAATGTCCATCAAATGCTCGTAATTCTACACAGAAAGTTACCTAATATCTTTGTACCCTCATTAAATCCTGTAGAGCTGAAAAAGTTTCATTTTGAATTAACGATCATAATCGAGCAGATCAAGAGGCTAAGTATTAATGATATAGGCTATGGCATGGATATGAGCCTCATTAATCAAAAATTGTCAGAAGGGAAGCTCTACAGGAAAGTAGTTGAACATCTGAGAAAGTGTGATTATACACTAGACGAATTCTTCGACATGATCGATTTCATTATTCGAATGCTCGAGGATGATGCCTTGAACCTGACAAGAAAATAGACGTCAGTATAAGAGCGAAGTCGAAACCAGTTCAGAATAATTCTTGTCCCTTTTGTAACAAATGGCACCCGCCTCACGGATGCCGCCGAGTAACTGACGTGGCTACCAGACGTCGCATTTTGCTAAGAAAGGGCCTATGTTTTATTTGCATTAATTCTGGTCATCGAAGTGATAAATGTCCTGTCCCTAACTCTTGTAAGAATTGTAGTGGTAACCATAACACTGCCATTTGTTATAATTATGATCCGAGAAAACAATTGCAATCAGTTCCCTCCACTTCAGCCTGAAGTAATAGTAATAGTGATTATAGCACTAGTCAGTCTACAACGTCCCGCCCCGTAGTAAATGTGACGCCTCAACAGCACGAAACAGCCCTCCGTCCATCTAAAGATGAAGTAGAACTCAAGCAGTGCAAAAGTGGAAAGGTTACACAGATGTCCAGCGTGGACCTCCCATGTACAATCTTGCCTACGGCTATGGCCGAAATCAATCACAAGCAAGGGAGAAAGCGAGTCCGCTTATTTCTTGATACGGGATGCCAAAGAAGCTTCATCTCTGCGAAAATTGCGAGACAATTAGGCCTACAGGTGGTAGGGAAGGTAGCGTTGAACATAGCTCCGTTTGGCTCCGCAGAAATAAGCAGACAATACGATGTCGTAAGCTGTAGGGTGGAGATAGGAAGAGTAGTAGTACGAATGAAGCTAGTAGCACACGAGAACGTTGACGTCCCAATACATAACGCCGGTTATGTACGAGTTAGACAGCATCTGTTAAGTAAGGGAGTCACGTTGGCCGATCCAGAGAATAAGTTCGATAAGTTGAAAAATGTGCACATTTTAGTAGGGGCCGATTATTTTAGCTACTTCATCATAGGCATAGAGAAAGTTGATGGGATAAGTCCTTTCCTGACCCATAGTGGCATGTCGCCATATGGGAAAGTGCCGCAGTGGCTGTTAGAAGGCCAAAAGATCGAACATGTGAAAACGCTCAGTCTGTAGAATTGCGAGTGAACCAAACCAGTTTGACGTAGATGAGTGGTGGCGTTTGGACCGCGTTGGCATCGCCCCATCAGAGCAATATACTGTCTGCGAAACGGAAGCCATGTGAAAGGTATCGCAAAGTGTCGTAAAGAAGCCTGAGGGATATCAGGTTAGCCTTCCATTCGGGTCGGATGCTAGGCCTGGTACGAATTATCGAAACGCTGTAGCGCAGTTAGAATCGTTGCAAACTAAATTTAGGAAGGACAGGGAATATTTTGATCAGTATCAGGGAGTGATAAATAAGTATCCAGAAGCAGACTTTATATATCAGAAATTAAGGAACCCAAAATTGAAGGGTACTATATGCCACATTTTGGCATTAAGAAAGATAGCTGTACGACCCCCCTCAGAATCGTGTTTAATGCCTCAGCAAAATCTAAAGGTCATAAATCGTTGAATGAGTGCCTCTTACCTGGCTCCAATCTAGTAGAATTAGCATATCATTTGCTGATAGAATTCAGATTGAACGAATATGCCATGCTAGCTGACATCAGCAAGGCCTTCCACCGTGTATTGTTAAATCCCCGTGATGCCAAATACACACGATTTCTGTGGCGTGAGGTAGCAGGTCGAGCGCTCACCTTCGCCTTTAGAGTCGTGGTGTTCGGCATCAAGGTGAGTCCGTTTTTGTTGCAACAAGTTTTGAATTGTCATTTCGAAAGGGAAGGTAGGCCAGATTTGGCCAGGTCATTTTACGTAGATAATTATCTCAGTACTTTTGAGAATGTAGAGAGCATGAGGCAGGAGCATGAATCTCTCAACAAGATCTTAGAAAGGGCTGGTATGCCTTTAGAAGGGTGGGCGTCCAATAACTTAGCCTTCGATAACGAGAAGCAGTGGAGTGAGCCAGTGAATGTGAACATACTTGGGCTGCGATGGGCCCGAGACGTCGATCGAATATGCGTGAAAGAGAGTAAGAGAATCAGTGAATTGGGGGAGGGATGGGTACCTACGAAGCGTAGGGTACTTTCCCTGTTAGTCTCCATTTATGATCCTCTAGGCTTGATAAGCCCATTGTTTGTTTGAGGAAAACTTTTCCTCCAGCAACTATGGGAGGATAACGTAGGTTGGGATGACGTGTTAAGGAGAGAGAAAGCTAGAGAAGCGGGTGAGTTGTTGTGTGAATTGAGAGCGGTAAGTAACATCACATTTCCAAGAGCGGTAAGCAAGAAAAATTTAGAGCTCCATGTATTCACCGATGCCAGCAGCAAGGCATACGGTGCAGTAGCATATATTAGGGACAAGTGCAATCAAGTAAGACTACTCACTAGTAAGATGAGAATCACTCCCAAGGGGATGAACAAGTTGACAATCCCCAAGCTAGAACTATTAGCATTATTGTTAGGCTGCAGATTAGCTAAGACACTTAAAGGGCTGATAGAGCCACGAGAGATAGTCATGTGAACCGACAGTAAGGTCACGTTGGCTTTTTCTTCGTCAGGTTTGCGATTTCAGTCTCAGCTACTGTATGTCCCGAGTAAACAAAATCTTGCAGATGTCCTGTCCAGAGGAGCAACAACGCAACAACTGCCACAGAAGCCTCTTTGGCAGAAGGGTCCCGAGTTCCTGACCACGGGAGAGCCTGTTCCCTACAAAGAGGATGATCCAACCAGTGTGAGAACTGTAGTAGCGGAGGTGCAAGAATTAAGGGAAGAAATAAGACCTGTTCCCCCAGGAGAGATATGGGAACTTCTATAGAGGGAAGTAGAGTTCCAATTCTTATTGAGAGTTACTAGGCTAATATTGAGATTTGCCAAATTAAAACGGGACCCATTTAGAAATGTTGTCCAATTAGAGCAAAAATATTATTTGCCTACAGTCTATGCTTACTTGGAGGGTGAGGTCAGACCCCCTCGTGAAGTCATTAATTTTGTCTGACAGTTATATCTAGTTAGATAATAAATGGATTTTGAGCGAAGCGAAAAATCTATTTTTGGGTGAGATAGCCATGACGTCCCGTTGGAAGGTTCCTTTAATACCTTCCTGAGGGTATATATGTCTACAGTGAATATTCCCATAGAATTAAACCAAAGGTTATCACAGAATTCTAACTTCTGGCACGAGTACCTTAAAGGTTTCCCTTTAGGATATCGTATATCAACAGCGGTTGTATGCTTTGACACGCCACATGGCTATCTGCATCCCACATAGCATTTACGCTTCGAGGGGGGAAAGGTGGCGAGATAACTGAGAAGCCGTTCCAAAGTTATCCTCCTACGTTACTGTTACGGTACCTCGCGACGTAAACAAACGGCAGCCATAGCTGTCTGCCATATTGTGTGACGTCACGTCTGTCGTCATTCCGAAATCTAGCGATCTACCAGCCTCCACAATACAGTATAGCAGGGAGGGGCCTGGCAGGCTGAACTGGAACAGTATGGCGGGTCCATCAGGACGTCATGGCTATCTCACCCAAAAATAGATTTTTCGCTTCGCTCAAAATCCGTTTATTGGGCTCAAGCCATGACGTCCTGATGGAAGTGTACCAGAGAATTAGTGTATCGTGGTTTTTCCCCATTTCAAGTGCCTTTTACTTCAAACGATATTCCTATGGTCTGGTGACTGTAGAGACCGTGACATCTCCGTTAAATGTCACTACCAGTGGCATAACAATGACATGGCTTCCTGCCCCCCTGGCAAGGAAGTCCTGTTTGGACAAGAGGAACATCTCGAAGTAATCTGACGAAGATAAACTCACCTGGATGAGAAGATCGTGCCGGTCTCGGAGACAGATCAGAAGGTTAGATATTTGTGTAGGAACAATATTATACTGCTAGGTGAGTGTATATTAGAGAGTAGGTATATTATGCATAATATAACCATAAAAATAGGGGCAAATGAAACAGTAACAGCAATTTATTTTCATATGGAAAAGAGGAGCGAAATAAGACGCATTTGGTAAATGAAATAATTATTTTATTTGAGAAAATTGCATGGAATTATAGATAATTATTTACAGTAATAATATCGAATAACAGACATAGATTTCCAATAAGGACGGTGATGTGGAATCTGAAAGGGAAAATTTTTGCCTTTATACACATAAGTTCCCAGGGGAACGAAAGTCTTTAAATTCACTATACACTTCATGTCCAGGAACATGTGGCACACATGTAAGAGTCTGTCACTTCATCTCGATGAAGAACAGTCTATTAGTGACACAAAGTGTCCCTTGAAATCACTATGTATCGCACTAGGGTCAACACAGGCACCCGTTGAGTTAGAGTCCCGAAATAACTCGCTGTTCTACACAGCTCTAAACAGCAGGTTTCATTACACTGCCTGCCGCTACCACGAATTTTTTTTATCTCGTGCACCTGCTTCGCATAGTGTTTGAAGAACACTCTCGAGGATTTCCAGCCTGTGAAGGATCGGAGGCTTTCGAAATTCATTCCTTGGAAAAAATTTAGGGAAGAGGCGACTTTCCTAGGATCATGACCTGCGGGTGTACTGTCAGGATCCGCTCTGCGAATAAAGTAGGTGATTTTCGCTCTTAGTTGTTTTAGTGACAGGTCACTACCCGAAGTTTCTCCTTTGAAGAGTTGTCCTCCGCCAAAGTCTGAAGTTCTTTGAAGGTAGACCTTAAGACTCTCCACTGGGCATAAAGAGACATCTTCCTTCAGGGAGGAGAGATCATGCTGGTCTCGGAGACAGGACAAAGGTTAATATTCTAATAGGAATATTATCAAGGCATGAGTGAGTATATAACATAATTACTTATATTATTCTTCTTGATCATCAGGAAAAGGGTAAATGAAACTATAACAATCGTATATTTCTTGATAAGGAATAGGAGCGAAGAGAGACGCACATGGAAATAAAATAGACATTTTATTTTTAGGATTGCAGATCATTATAGCAGTAATTACAATAATGAATATAGAATTTATTTACAATAATAAAGAATAATGTACATAGAAATGAAAGACGGTAATCTTGATTCTGAAAAGAAAAATTTACTTTTTAGAAACGCAAGTTTCAGAGGAACGCCAGTCTTTTAAAATTCAAAGAAAAACACATCATGCCCTAGGGCATGTGGCACTCATGCAAAGTCTATGACATTTCACCTTGGTAAGAACAGTCTATTAGAAACACTAAGTGTCCATTAAATCACTATGTATCACAATAGGGTCAACACAGGGACCCGTAGAGATAGAGTCCCAAGTAACACACTGTTCTATGCAGATTTAAGCAGCAGGTTTCATAACACTACCTGCAGCTACCACGAAATGGTTCACTTCGTGTACTTGTTTTGCGTAGTGCTTGAAGAAAACGCGCGATGATTTTCAGCCTGTAAAGCTCTTGAGGCTTTCGAAATCCATACTCTGGAAGAAGTTCAGAGAAGAAGCGACTTTTCTAGGATCGTGACCTGCGGGTGTACTGTCAGGATCCGCTCTGCGAATAAAGTAGGTGATTTTCGCTCTTAGTTGTTTAAGTGACAGGTCACTATCCAAAGTTTCTCCCTTAAAGAGTTGTCCTCCGCCAAAGTCTGAAGTTCTTCGAAGATAGACCTTAAGACTCTCCACTGGATATAGAGAGACATCTTCCTTCAGAGGGCAGATTCTCCAAGGCCCCCATCTCTTGGTGGGGAGTTCATTTTTGGCGAGAAATGTGGGATCAGGGAAGAGGGTAAGTTCCCTTGTGTCAGCGAACTGTATAATGCCACTATTTCACTGACTCGGGCTCCCAATGCGAGAGCAAAAAGGAAAATTACTTTTTGACTCAAGTCTTTCAGAGGGCAAGATTCGTTGTCCAGGCTAGAAGCAAAATGAAGCACCTTATCCAGGGACCAGGTGATGGGTCTCGGTGGGGGTGCAGGACGGAGTCTAGCACATGCCTTCGGAAGTTTGTTGAAGATTTCGTTGGACAAATCTATTTGGAAGGCATACAGTAGTTGTCTAGTCAAGGCCAATATGCAAGTGGAAATCGTGTTGGCTGCCAAGCCTTGTCCATGAAGGTGAATAAAGAAGGACATGCAAAAATCTATGGAGATTTCCGTAGGATTTTTTGCCTTGACGAAGGACACCCACTTCTTCCAGGATTATTCATATTGCCTTCTGGTAGACTTTGTTTTGTATTCCTCTAGGAAGTCTAAACTTTTCTTCGAGATTCCAAACCTTTTCTTCACGGCAAGGGATAGAAAATCATGAGATGAAGGTCTTGGACTTTCTTTGATGAATCGAAGACAGTCGCCTTCTGCACCTGTTGGGAGAGAACTGGGCCCAGCAGGGTGATCAGCTTGGGCTGTAGCTCCAGGACTAGGGGAAACCAGTTGCTCCGAGGCCACTTGGGGGCCACTAGGGCTGCTGTCCCTTTGAAGGTTCTCAGTTTGGAGAGGACTTTCAGCAGAAGGTTGGGTGGAGGGAACAGATAAATCTTGGACCATCTGTTCCAGTCCACTGCTTCCGCTTTGGGGTCCTTGTAAGGGGCCACATATCGAGGAAGTTGCTTGTTGTCGTTCGTCGCGAAGAGATCGATCTGTAGTTCCGGGACGTGACGAGAGATGAAGGAGAATGATCTTGTGTCTAGGGACCATTCCAACTCTATGGGGCTTGTCCTCAATAAAGCGTCCGCCGTCACATTGCGGAATCCTTGTAGGTGAACTGCAGACAAGTGCCATTTCTTCCTGTCCGCCAGGTGGAAGATGGGTAATAGCACTTGGTTTAGGTGGGGCGATCTCGGGCCCTGACGGTTGAGACATCCGACTACTACAGAGCTGTCCAGAGTTAGACGAATGTGTATCGAAGGACGTGGAGATAATTTCTTCAGAGTGAGAACCGCCATGGCCTCCAAGATGTTGATGTGAAACGTCTTGAACAGGGGAGACCATGTTCCTTGAATTTGTCGTTGATGGGAGTGAACCCCCCCCTCAACCCCCCAGAGAGGCGTCCGTGTGGATGTTGATCGACGGAGGCGGAGGTTGAAGAGGGATTGATCTTTTCAAGGTCCTTGCTTCTGACCACGGTCTTAGAAGTGAGCGAAGCCTGTTCGGTAGGGGTCTTTTGAGATCTCTTTGGGCGATGGATGCGTTTTGTCTCCAGACTCCTGAGGCATCCTTTAGCTGTGCTCGTAGCACTGGGTTTGTCACTGAGGCGAACTGTAGGGAGCCAAGTACTTGCTCCTGCTGTCGTCTTGAGATCCGTTTGGATTTGGGAAGTCTTTTGACAGACCCGGCTATTTCTTTCTTTTATTTCAGTGGGATGGAAAGGCGGTGTGACTGAAGATTCCAGTGTATTCCCAACCATTGGAACTTCTGAGCAGGAGAGAGGCGAGACTTCTTGGTGTTTATTTTGAAACCCAGATGTTCCAGGAACTGGGTCACCTTTCTGCAGGCTCGCAAACAGTATTCTGGCGATGTCGACCAGGCCAGCCAATCGTTGAGGTAGGCCATCACCTGGATGCTCTGGAGGCGTAGCTGGTGGACGATTGTGTCTGCTAGCTTGGTGAAGATTCTCGGAGCCACGTTGAGCCCGAAGGGCATGGCCCTGAAGGCGTAGCTTCTTTGGAGCCTGAATCCTAGGTAGGAGGAAGCGTGGTGGTTCATTGGGATGTGCCAATAGGCATCCGCCAGGTCCATTGAAACTGTGTAGGCCTTGTGAGGCAATAGGGTTCTTATCTGTTGAAGAGTCAGCATCTTGAATTTGTGGTTCACAATGAACTTGTTGAGGGGGGACAAGTCGAGAATGACTCTGAGCTTGTCTGAGTCCTTCTTGGGAACACAAAACAGTCTTCCCTGGAACCTGGTAGACTTCACCTTCTTGATGACCTTCTTGTTCAAGAGTTCTAGGACATATTCTTCCAAGATGGGGGTTGATGGTTGGAAGAATTGGTGGAAGGTTGGAAGTGGCTGTGTCCAGCTCCAACCCCGTCCCTTCTTGATGATGCTGCTGTGTGCCCAAGGATCGAAGGTCCAGCGATCCTGAAAGTGGCGGAGTCTTCCTCCCACCGGAAGCACTTCATTGCTTCTGGTTTCCTGAGGGTTTGCCCCCTCGGCCGCTAGCTCTCCTTCCTCCCCTGCCCCTGGAGGGACGGCAAGAGGAGTCTCTGCCAGAGCCTCTACCTCTGGAACGAAAGGTAGTGGATTGTTGCTTGTAGGCAGGAGTGAAGACCGGTGATTGCGATACCACCGGCTGGGGGACCAACTGAAAGGTCTGTTGTGGCTGTGCCACTACCTGGGGAGTAGCGGGAGCCGGAAACTGGCGTTTTGGTTGGCGCTGCTGGGGCCTAGGCTTGGATGATTTCCTCTTTGGCTGTGGGCCTTCATCCTGAGAGGACTTTCTTTCGCGGGACATGCCCCACTTACTGAGAAGGTTCCGGTTCTCAGTGGCGGCTTTGTCCACAATCTCTTTCACCAGAGCCGACGGGAAGAGATGCTTGCCCCAGATGTTGGAGGAGATTAGTTTCCGGGGTTCGTGTTTTACTGCCGCGTTGGCAAACACAAACTCTCTACAGGCTCTCCGGGCCTTGATGAAGCTATATAAGTCCTTCATCACGGTCACTAGGTGGGTCTTTGCGAGAACCATATAGAGGTCTGGGACCCTAACGTCCCCAGCCATAACTTCAAGCTGAATCTGAAGGGATAGGGAGGCGGCTAGCCTCTCCTTGGTGTCCTGCTCCCGACGAATCAGGTGGTCATTCAGCTTGGGAAGATCTTCGTTAAACTGACGACCAGCGGCGTCAGGTTCCAGTTTCCCAACCGTAAAGGTAAACGGATGTCTTTCTAGAATCTATCGTCGGGGGGAAGGGCGAGGGAGAGAGGCCTACACTCCTCCAGGGTAGGGCTGGGCTTTCCTTCCTCCACCGCCTTCATGACCGCATGGAAGGCCTTTTCCACAAAGGGAAAGGTCGTGGTAGAGGGAGCAAGAAAGGACGGGTGTTTCTTGCTCAATGCCAGCATCTTCGAGTTGGTGAAACCTTGAGTCTTGAGGCAGTCGGCCAGCATGGCTTGGGCTTTTGAGTGATCCAACACGATCACTTCTTTAGGTTCGGTGTCCTCCTTGGAGGCCGGCTCGGACCCGAGTCGGACGTAACAGTCCGGATATGCCTCGAAGCTGGGGAAGAATTCCACTTCTTCTAAGGGGATGGTGCCCAGCTTGTCATTAATAAAGATTTGGCCAGTTGTAACTGGCATATGCTCGGCGTACCTCCAGGGGTTAGACTCCGAGATCTTTTTCGGTTGCTTCCAACCCATGAAATGACGTTTGAGCTCCTCTTGGTTCTTACGGAGCCTTTCGTCCATCAGTGCCACCAGCGCCTGGATGGCATCTTCTGTGGCTGGTAGCACGGGCAGAGGTAGAGGGGACTGGCTCCTCGACCACGACAGGAGCTACTGAAGGTGTTTGGGCGACCTGGCCCTCTGAATCAGGGAACTCCACCTGATCCTAATCTTCCTCCAGATCCTCACCCATGAGGGTCCTCTCGGTGTTGTCGGACACTTCCGACATCTTCTCGACCTCGTCAAAGTGACATTTTCGGAGTGCAGCTGAAACGTCAGGTTCAACCACAAGTTGAACGCAGGGGATCTCATCCCGGGGGATCACTGAATCTGTCAAAGCTTTTGGGAAAAGCATGGCCCTCATCTTCTCATTGGGGAGATAAGGCCCGGTGGCGTTCTTTTGGAAATCGCGCACCCACTTGTGCAGTTTCTCTTGAGCATTGTCCCTGGCCTCCGCGGACAGACGGTTGTCGAACGCTTCATTAAGAAGGCCTTTGCAGATGGGACAGGTGTGTGGATCCCAATACTTGAGATTCCCTTTCTTTGCTACACAGGGGGCGTGGGTCTGGCACGCCAGATGCCCGTACAAGTCCGGGCGGCGAACTCTGCAGAAGGAGCTCTCACACTTCACGTACTCCTCCTGTAAAAGAAAGAGACAATGAGTACATGGAAGGCATAAGCTATGACTTACATTATCTTAAAGAAAGATTTAAGTAGATACTTATAAACTATAAGATTCATTTCATTACAAGCTCAGGATAGGTGAACTAGAAAGGAAGTAGGAAGACACATACTTGTGAGTCCCGTCCAGCCAATTGCCGCGACCTTTCTTGTAGTCAATTCCTTAGGACCTGTAGGGTTCTAAAGGAGAGAAGAGCATCCAGTTGGATGAGCCAAGCATAGGCTTCCATTACCAGGAATTGATTACAGAGGTGAAGACCTGAGTTCATTCAGATCAAAGGGAGAAAGAGGGGGGAAAATAGGATAAACCCCCTTCTTTTGGGATTGGTCCTGGCAAGAGACTGCACTAAGAAGCACAGAGTATGCTGGAAATGTTTTACTGTACAACCGTAAACAATAGTCGCTGTTTAAAGTTATGAAATACCAGAAAAAGACCGGCTCGACTATCTGGCTACACGATAGTGACTGCTGGCACGGGGCCGGCAGCCGGAGGAGGGGTGCTTGTCGGTCGTAAGCCGCGGCTACTAATGCCGGCAGACCGACGGAAGGCCGGAGGCCCGTCCGGCGTTGTGAATCCATCCATGGCCACACATTAAGCAGCAGAGAGATAGGAGACACTAGAGAAAGGCGATCGCCGGCAGGACGGCGGACTCCGGCATCCGGCGGGCTGTCGGCATTGGTAAACCTTAGCTGACAACATTCGATGGAGCAGGAAGGCTACCTGAGATGTCGGCGGTTAGCTCCGGCAAGTGGAGGCGGGAGTGGATCGGCACCAGGATAGGGAGAGAGAAAGATAAGGAGGGAAGGTAAGGAAGGGTAATACCCGATACCCAACCGGCCTTCCTCCGGAAAGAGTGCTCTCATGATAGGAGGGGATATGCCTATCATCCGGAGGCAGGGAGCCGGCAGACGGCTAGATGGCTGTGGTAACCCAAGGGAGGATCAGAGGGCACTCAAAGAGGGAGATCTTCCGCCGGCACTACCCCATAGTTCAGCTATGAAGGGGAAGTGTAGCAGAGCGGCCCACCTAGCCGAAGAGCACAGCTAATCCCACCACTCTCCCCAGAGGAGGAGTTGTAGGACAGCAGACAGAGGTGTGAAGGCAAGCCAACACAAAGGGATAGAGCGGGGAGGGGGTTAGGGGTCCTTAGAGAGAGTAGAAGGGCTGGTTACAACCCTTACACTCCCAAGGGGTGGGGGAATCTGTTGGGTGCCAGCCTGACTGGGCAGGAGAGAATGCTCTCCAGCCTAGGGAGGGCTAGCTCAGATCAGGTACAGCACTAGTGTGCTGTCCTAAACCATAATAAAGCAGAATCCCCCAAGGCCTAACCTAAACCAGGAAAACCATTCTCCTAGGTTAGGGAGGGCCGGAGAAGGACAAATCGCTAGGCTGCAGGGAGGAAGGGACGTGTCCCAACCAAGTGCAGTCTAGGGGGAAAAGCAGAGCCTTTCCACCTTCAGCCTCGGTCGAAACCTTAATGAGAAGACGTTCTCTTAAGGTGGACTGGGGTGAACAATAGGTACTCAGGGGTTCTGTTCGATCTCACGGCATGAACAATGGCAGGGAGGAGGGAAGAACAACCTAGCCTAACCTACCCGAATTCTATTCTGGGTAAGAGGGCTAGGGTAAGCAAAGCTACCCAGAGGGAGGTTACCCGGAGGTTATAGGGGAGATAAGGAAGCATACAAGGGCCTCAATGTTGGGTTAGGGGAGTGTGTCTATCGAAGGACCACGCCCGATCCCTTGTATGGTCCCTAGAAGGCGAAAATACATGTGCAATGCTGAATCTTGTATGTAAAAATGCCTATATCTTCATTCAAAACTAAACACTAGGAACACTTAATATATCATGCAGGAAGTAAACATGAACACTAGTAGACTAGCATGGGGGTCGGCTAACTGAGTTCGCCGAAGAATACTATCGGCATAATATAACTAATTCCTAGCAATGAAAACTAAATAACTAATAATATTAAATTAGTTATGAGACCGGGAGGGCTGCTCTTGGTAACTAGCTAAAGCATGTGAAGCGAATAGCGGCGTCGTAACATGATGCCTCCGGTCAAGGCACAACTCCGCCACAAAACACAAGATTTAAGGATAAAAAATTGTTACTTTACGGCCAGAGCTTATTTAAACAATACCAATACCAGAACATGGTACTCAACTTTCCAGAAGAAGGTGAGGCCGAAGGTTGTGACATGGCGACAAAAATCGATCACTGGGAAAAAACAAAACGTAGATCGCTACAAAGAAAGGAATGAGGACGGACGTGACGTCACACAATATGGCGGACAGCTATTGCAGCCGTTTGTTTACGTCGCGAGGTGCCGTAACAGTAACGTAGGAGGATAACTTTGGAACGGCTCCTCAGTTATCTCGCCACCTTTCCCCCCTTGAAGCGTAAACGCTATGTGGGGTGCAGATAGCCATTTGGCGTGTCACAGCATACGTCCCCTGTTGATATACGATATCCTAAAGGGAAACCTTTAGGGTACTCGCGCCAGAAGTTAGAATTCTGTGATAACCTTTGGTTTAATTCTCTGGGAATATCCACTGTAGACATATATACCTTCAGGAAGCTACTAAAGGAACCTTCCATCAGGACGTCATGGCTTGAGCCCAAAAAGTTGATTTGCACTAGGGGACGTGTGTCCCAAGTAGAGAAAATGAAACATTTGATTCTTTTGCCAGCTAGGGGATGCTTAGTTAGGGCTTATCTTAAGATATTTGCATTGTTTGCATTTACATTGTAGTGTGAATACACTAATGGGTATCTTCTGACAGAAATGCTGGTCGCCGGGCCTACATTCCATTGCAAGGCAAATTGTACGGCAGAGTCCAGAATGCGTGCTAGCCTTCCAGCCCCTGTTGAGACAGCCACCGCCACACCCCCCCCTACCGTAGGAAAGGATCAGCTTGATGAAGCCATTTACCGCAGTCTGAGTGGACCACACAGCGGCTATACAGACCAAAACGCAGCCAGGCTACATACTGATCGCAACATGCACGGCCAGCAGGGCCGTGTACCTCGATTTCTGCCCCTCCCTGAAAGCGGAGGAATTTGTTTTGGCCTTGCGTCGTTTTTGTGCTACCCACACCTTCACCTTCCGGAAGATCCGTGATCATTATTTGAAGGTGACAGACACTCTAAAAGCCTTCCGAGAGAAGTTGAGGAAAGAGTATTCAAGTGCCCTGAGGGCCAGACACGACTGTCGATCTGGGGATCCTTCCAAGCTGCACCCCGGAGACATCGTGCTGGTCAAGCAAGACAATAAAAAAAGGGCTACGTGGCCCCTTGGACGTGTCGTGGAGACATATCCTGACCACGACGGAGTCGTGTGTTCGGCCAAGGTGTTGTTCGAGGATGTCGAGTCCCTGCGAGCTGTCAACCACCTGGTTCCCCTCGAGATTGCCCCCTCTGATGACAATGATGGTGTTGGAGAAGAAACGACGGTGATGGTACAAGAAGACGATGGCAACGGCGACATCGAAGACGAGGGTGCGTGCAGTTTACCAGCAGGATTGCCAGGGAACGTCGTGATGTCTGGGGACAACCAGGAGATAGTTCAGGCTACAACATCTCGACAACAAGCCACAGAGGTCTTAGGTAGTGACGAAGATAGTAGAGGTAATGATGGTAACGAAAGTAGCGATACCAATACGGTAAGTGAGAGTAGTGAAAGGCGTAACCTTGAAAGGTTGAGTGCTAGTGCCGTAGAATCAGAGACGTTGGGCGGACAGGGACGTTCCGCACGCCCATTGAGAAAGGCTGCTGCGAAGCAAGAGCTACTGAAACGATTAGTTGAGAATGAATATATATAAGTGATAGCTGCAAACAGTAAAAGAAAACGGGAGTATCCCTCCTTCTGGTAGGTAGGGAGGGTGGAAAGAAGTAAGTGTAGATGAGTTTGAATCCACAGAGGCTGGAAGTGCGTCGGGTATAGAGTACGGGAATGGGAGGGCCTCTCTCGTACATCAAGTCTAGCGTTGTACAGAACCAGCCCCCCCCCCCCCTTCCCCTAGAGTAATTGCCAAGGCGTGTGGCTGTTTGGGAGTGATAATTCCATTGATTGATTAAGGGCAGATTGCCTTATGATTGTATATATATATATATATATATATATATATATATATATATATATATATATATATATATATATATATATATGATTATTCGATTTATGATTGTGCATGTATTCATTGCTTATTGCTTATTAAGATATTGTTGCAGGCCTATTGCCACTTGCCTTTCTATTGATTGATTCATGTATGCATTATATGTCTGGGTACATTTATATATATTATTGCCATTATGTGTATATACAGTACTTGCAAAAATTGATTGGCCCGGGGTAATATTATTTCTCTTGATGTAAAATGTGTGTGTACTCTGTTAAAGTCGTTGTGGAGTGCTAAGCAACGAGCCTAACTGAGTCTTGGAGTGCCCCCCCCCCCAAAGTCTTTATTATTTACATTTTACGAAAAACGGATTTTGAGCTTAGCGAAAAATCTATTTTTGGGTGAGGTAGCCATGTCGTCCCAATGGAAGTTCCTTCATTAGTAACTTCCTAGGTATATTTGACTACAGTGATACATACCAGAGAATTTAGCAAAGGTATCCAGAATTCTAACTCCTGGAGCGAATATCCCTTAAAATTTTAAAAGGGATATCGCGTAATATCAGAGGACGTATTCTTGACACGTCTCAAAGCTATTTACACCCCTAATAGCGCTTTTGCTTCGAGGGGAAAAGTGGCAAGAATAAAGGAGAGTCGTTAAAGAGGTGACGCTCCTACCGTACTGTAAATAGTGCGCCAAATCGCCACCGCGAGGCGCCACCAAGCCATTCTTTGTAGCTTGGTAGGTGTTGCAGATACAGTACCATAGGGAGGGATTCATTATCTTTTTGTCAAAAAGAGGGTGGGTCCATCAGGACGACATGGCTACCTCACCCAAAAATAGATTTTTCGCTTCGCTCAAAATCCGTTTTTTGGGCTCAGGCCATGTCGTCGTGATGGAAGTTTACCAGAGCATTAATGTATCTGTGGATTTTCAATAGTGCCGTTCATCTCGAGATAAATTTTTCCTTTCGGTCTTCTAGACCTAGAGACACTTGATGTTACCGTTATACATCAATCAGCTGATCATGAAATATGTCAGTGCTTCCTGCCCCCTACAGGGAAGAGTCTGGGCAGACTCAAGGAAAAACCCGAGGATTGTGAGTTCAAGGAAACAATCAAGCAAACAGTTTGTATATTAGTGTAATCATATACGTAAAGCATAGTTTTTATGTGGATGGTATTGACCTGTGCAGGTTACTGGTACCTTCCGGGTCTGTTGTTAAAGAAACAGACTGGTTTATATACATGTATGAAACCTTAAACAGTAAAATGAACAGTCTAGTACAATAAGTTCTTACCTGTTTGCTTGGAACAATAGTAATCTTAGTTCCCAATATTTTCTTAAATATCAAAAGAATCAAGGATGCTCTGACTTTATTCTTAAACTAGAATGTTTAAGGCGAAAGAGACGCAAAGATTCCTTCTATTGTTTATTACAATAAATTTAGAAATCATAGATGTAGTCAATTACATATTACACTGAACAATTCTGCATAGAAGCATAAACAGTAATAACAGAAATGAAAATCAGTTTCACCTGAAAAGGAAACACCAGCCACTCTATGGGAAATAAGAATTTCACTATGTATTCTGTTGTTACTAGGAACACTGTGCATATAGGTATGCCTGGCACTTGTGTCAGTCTGTTATGCTTAAAGTCACCCGTGTGAATAGAACAGTCTATAGTGTCATCACCAAACACAATACTCAACATGATATGCCTTGAGAGTCTATCATGTACACCCTTCACTAAAAGTCTCAAATAGTGCACTGTTCTTCGCAGTAATCAAGCGGCAGTTTTTATTACACTGCCTGCCGCCACCACATGAAATTTTATTTCTTATAATTGCTTCGCGTAGTGTTTGAAGAAAACTCTGGACGACTTCCATCCAGTATAAGCACGAAGGCTTTCAAACGACATCGTCTGAAAGAAATTCAGAGACGAGGCAACTTTTCTCGGATCATGACCTGCGGGTGTACTGTCTGAATCCGCTCTGCGTATAAAATAGGTGATTTTCTCCCTTAACTGTTTCAAGGATAACGTTGAACCGGAAGTCTCTCCCCTGAAAAGCTGACCTCCCTTAAAGTCTGAAGTTCTACGAAGATAGACCTTTAGGCATTCCACTGGGCAGAGGGATGCTTCTTCCTTCAGAGGGCAGATTCTCCAGGGACCCCATCTCTTAGTGGGCAGCTCGTTCTTGGCGAGAAACGTTTGGTCCAGAAAGAGGTTCAGTTCTCCGCTGTCTGTGAACTGAATGTGGCCATCATCCCTCGAGAGGGCCACTATTTCGCTAACTCGGGCTCCTGAGGCTAGTGCAAATAAGAATATCACCTTTTGAGTCAAGTCTTTCAGCGAGCAATCTTCATTGTTCAGGGTTGATGCTAAGTGAAGAACCTTATCCAAAGACCATGAAATGGGCTTAGGAGGAGCTGCGGGCCGAAGTTTAGCGCAGGCTTTAGGAATCTTGTTGAAGATTTCATTGGAAAAGTCTACATGGAAGGCGTAAAGCATTGGTCTGGCTAGGGCAGATTTACATGTAGTAATCATATTGGCTGCTAAACCTTGTTCATGAAGATGGATGAAGAAGGACAAACAGAATTCCGTAGAAATCTCCTTAGGTTTCTTTGCCTTGACAAAGGCCACCCACTTCTTCCAGGAAGACTCATATTGTCTTCTTATTGACTTTGACTTGTATTCTTCTAGGAAGTTAATACTGTCCCTAGAAATCCCAAACTGTTTCTTGACCGCTAAGGCGAGAAAATTATGAGATGAAGGTTCTGGTTTTCTCTGATGAAGCTGAGACAGTCAATTTCTGCACTTGCTGAGTCAGAACTGGGTCCGGCAACGGGATCAGCTTCAGGCGTAGTTCCGTTACTAGAGGGAACCAGACGCTGTTGGGCCACTTGTGAGCCACTATTGCTGCTGTCCCTCGAAAGGATCTCAGTTTGTCGAGGACTTTCAGCAGAAGGTTGGTTGGAGGGAATAGGTAGATCTTGGACCATCTGTTCCAATCTATGGACATTGCATCCATTGCTTCTGCTAGAGGATCCTCGTACGGGGCTACGTACCGGGGTAGCTTCTTGTTGTCGCTCGTTGCGAAGAGGTCTATCTGCAGTCCTGGGACTTTGCGTAATATGAAGGAGAATGATCTTGCGTCTAGGGACCATTCTGACTCTATCGGGTTGATCCTGGATAGAGCGTCCGCTGTCACACTACGGAACCCTTGAAGGTGGACTGTTGACAAGTGCCATCTCTTCTTCTCCGCTAGACGGAGGATGGCTAGTATCACTTGGTTTATGTGAGGCAATCTCGAGCCCGGTCGGTTTAGGCATCTCATTATGACTTCGTTGTCTAGAACCAAGCGGATGTGGATTGAGTAGCGGAGTTTCAGTTTCTTCAGATAGAGAGAAAAACTGCCATGGCTTCCAGAAAATTGATGTGGAAGGTTTTGAAGAGGGGAGACCAGGTTCTTTGGACTTTCCGATGATGAGAGTGACCTCCCCCACCCTTCTTTTGAGGCATCCGTGTGAACTGTGACTGACGGTGGAGGTGGTTGTAAGGGTACCTTGTTCCTTAGGTTCTTGGCCTCCGACCATGGCTTGAGTAGTGATCGCAGACGATTTGGTATCGGTCTTTGTAGATCTCTTCGAGCGTTTGATGCGTATTTTCTCCAAACTCCTGATGCATCTTTTAATTGTGCTCTCAATACTGGATCTGTCACTGAGGCAAACTGGAGGGACCCCAACACACTCTCCTTTTGCCTTCTTGATATCCTGGTGGATTGAAGGAGTCTTTTGACAGATCCTGCTATCTCTTTCCTCTTCTTTGACAGAATGGAAAGGCAGTGTGAGTGCAAGTCCCAGTGGATGCCCAGCCACTGAAACTTTTGAGCTGGAGATAGTCGAGATTTTTCCAAGTTGATCTTGAATCCTAAATGTTCCAGGAACCGGATCACTTCCTTGGAGGATTGCATGCACTCTTCCTCGGATGCTGCCCACACCAGCCAGTCGTCCAGGTAGGCTACCACCTGGATTCCCTTTAGGCGTAGTTGATGAATGACTGCATTCGCAAGCTTGGTGAATACCCTTGGAGCTATGTTCAGACCGAAGGGCATGACTCTGAAAACGTACTTTCTTTTTAGTAGTTTGAATCCCAGGTAGGGGGAAACTTGACGTCTGATTGGAACGTGCCAGTACGCATCCGTCATGTCTATGGAGACTGTGTATGCCCGTCTGGGCAAAAGGGTCCTGATGTGTTGAAGCGTCAGCATTTTGAACTTGTAGTTCACTATGAACTTGTTGAGTGGTGACAAGTCCAGAATGACTCTGAGCTTTTCCGAGTCCTTCTTCGGAACACAAAATAGCCTTCCTTGGAATCTGACAGACTTCGCCTTCCTTATAACTCTTTTGTTCAAGAGTTCCTGAACATATTCTTCCAGTATGAGGGTTGAGTGTTGGAAGAATTGAGGGAAGTTTGGTGGAGTTGAGCTCCAACTCCACCCTAGTCCGTTCTTGATTAGGCTGTGGGCCCAGGGATCGAAGGCCAACGATCCTGGAAGAGGAAAAGTCTCCCTCCTACCGGTAGCATCTCACTTTGAGTGCTGGTTGGGGGATTTACCTCCTTGGCCACGTCCACCTTTGTTGCCCCTACCTCTGAAGGGGCGTCTAGAGGATCCTCGAAAGGAGCCTCGAGACTTCGGCCTAAAGGTTGTGGACTACCTTTCGAAAACTGGGGTGAACACAGGCGATTGGGTCGCCAGCGTTTGGGGCACCAGTTGGAAGGTGGTGGGTGGTTGTGCCACCGTCTGGGGCACCGTGGCCACAGGAAGCTGTTGCTGTTGTCTCGGCCGAGAGGGCCCTCTTGGTCGTTTCGACTTATTCTTCGGCTGAGGACCCTCATCAGCTGAAGATTTTCTTTTAGAGGACAAGCCCCATTTAGAGAGAGGATTTCTGTTCTCTGTTGTGGCCTTGTCCACGACCTCTCTGACCACTTCGCTTGGGAAGAGGTCTTTTCCCCAGATGTTGGAAGCTATCAGCTTCCTTGGTTCGTGTCTCACCGCAGCCGAGGCGAACACGAACTCTCTGCAAAGCCCTTCGGGCTTTAATAAAGTTGTACAGGTCCTTGGTGACTGTCGGCAAATGAGATTTGGCGAAGACCATGTACATGTCTGGGGTATCGGGGATGCTTGCCATAGTCTCTAGTCCAGTCTGCAGAGACATGGAAGCAGCAAGACGTTCTTTTGTCTCCTGTTCCCTGCGCAGGAGAAAGTCTGACAACTTCGGGAGATCTTCGCCGAACTGTCGTCCAACAATATCTGCCTCCAGCTTCTCGACTGTGAAGGTGTTGTGGACATCCTTCCAGTCTGCATCGTGTGATGGAAAGGCGAGGGAGAAGAGTCTACACTCTTCCAGTGTAGGGCAAGGTTTCCCTGCCTCAACTGCCTTTAAGGCTGCCTTATGCCCTTTGTCCATAAAGGGAAAGGCACGTTTGGGGTCAGCAATGAAGGACGGGTGCTTCTTGCTGAGAGCCGGCACCTTGGAGCTAGTAAAGGCCCTCTCCTTCTAGGTGGTTGTATATAAGGCCTAGGCCTTAGAGAGTTCAAGGACGATGGTCTCCTTCGGCTCTGTCTCCTCTTTGGATGCAGGTTCCGTCTTTAGGCGGACATAGCAATCCGGATAGGCCCCTTTGCTGGGCCAAAACTCAATTTCCTCCACTGGGACAGTGCCCAGTTTCTCTGAGAGGAAGATCTCCCCCCCCCCCTCTGCGTACCTCCAGGGGTTGACGTCAGAGAAAGCAGGGAGATCCTTGACGTTTAGCTTCTTCGGGGTTAAATGTGTTGCGACCAGCTGATGCATTTCCGTCCAAAGAGAAGCTTCTTTCTCGGACAATTTCTTCTGAATGTCCTGCACCATAGACAACAGCGAGTGCAACGTACTCGTGATGGAATCTAACTTGGGTGCAGTGGAAGAAGTCGAAGGCACCGGCTCAGTCACCGTGGCTGATGATACCGAAATTGTTTCGGTTTTCTCGACTTCGGCCTCAGGTGGTACGTCATCCACCTGATCCAGTTCCTCCACTAGGAGATTGTTCTCGGTCTCCTCCGAGACAACTGACATGTTTTCCTCCAATTGGATGCTCTCCAAGGCATCCGATACTTCAGATTCTACCGGAATCTGGACAAGGGGAATCCCAGGTTGAGCCTGGGGAATAACCGCATCCGAAGATGCTCTAGGGAAAAGGCAAGTGCTCATCCTCTCATTAGGAAGGTATGGGCCAGAGGTGTTCTTCTGGAAGCCCCTGACCCATTTTCGCAGCGTCTCCCTTGCTGCGTCCCTTGACTCAGTAGACTTTTGGTCATCAAAAGCCTCTTTCACCAGTTTTTCACAAATGGTACATACCTGTGGGTCCCAGTACTTGAGAGCCCCCATTGGTGACTGCGCAGTGAGCATGGGCCCTGCACATGCCATGGCCATAGAAGTTCTTACTACGGACCCTGTAAAAGTTGTTCCCGCACTCGGGATGCTCCTCCTGTAAAGAAAGAAAAGCATATAAGTATTCGGTGAAATTCTCAGATTTCAGCATACATATTATTAATAATATTAGCTTGGATAGGGTAAGCTAGAGATAGGAAAGACACCTACTTGTGTTTCCTGTCCAGCCCATTGCTATGACTTCCTCCGATATTGAACACTAAATTCTTAATGAATTTTAGGGGAAGATGATATCCTTTGATATAGAGTGTCTTCTTAACACAATCTTCTAGGTTCAATATTGGGGATTAGAAACAATAATGGTTAATAACCATTAAATAGTAGAGAGAATCACTCTCATATATGTGAGGGTCTCACAATAGGCTGCCCATGAAGCACCTTGTAGGTTGGAAAAACATTTGGGCTACAGCACTGACTGTCGGTAGCATGCCGCCAGTCCTGCCGGGCCTGTCTGCACATGCCAGGCCTGCCGGCACATGCTGGACTAGCTGGCATATGCCGGTCTATTCTGGGCTATTGAAGGCAGTTACTGTCTTCGAAGTAATTGACGGCAGGCCGCCAGCAGCCGAGGATCCTTCCATCAAGTAGGACCCGGCGGCAGTCGGCGGAAAATGTCCAGGTTATGGGTGGCCGGCTGCCGGCCGGTAACTCAGTAGCCGGCAGCCGGTCCCAGTATGTCTATTGTCGTTGGGTCGTCGATCAGCGACACCCACGGCCGGCAGACAATCGACATGGCCCAGTAAAATGAAAGGCAGAGAAAAAGAGAGGATGGAGGAAGGCAAAGGCTCAGTCTTGCCGGCCTACATCCAGAATGAGGGTTCAAGAGGAAGGGGGAATTGTATTCGGGCTTCCACCCAACCATATCCCATCCACATGGGCTATGGAAGGCAGTCCAAGGGAGGACTGAAGAACACTCTAAAGAATACGAGGGTACCTGTCGGCAGCCGGCTTGGCCGGCAGCAAACAGGGAACCTCAGGCCAGTTCTACAAATAATCCTTAGGGTCAAATGTAGAATGACATCCAGGGAGGGTGATGGCTCATCCAACACGAAAGAGACAGAGGGGAAGGGGTAGATGTCCTATAAGTAAGGTAATGCCCGAAGGCACCACCCAACTTAAAGGATTCTGATCTCATGGAGTAACCTCAGGTAGGAGAAATGATTTCCCCAGGTTGGGTTAGTCAAGTGAGAGAGCGGCACCCAGGACACAATCTCACAAGAGAACAGAATCTCATACCAGAGAACTTAGGCAGGGAAGAAGTCATTTCTTCGGTCTAAGATCTACTAGCACAGGACTCTCTGCTAGACCAAGGAAGGAGGGATTGTCATACAAAACCCTCCACGTATGGACTAGTGAGGTCTAGCCTCCTGTAAAGGCAGCTTAACCTGACATGGGAAATCAATTCACCAAGACAGTAAGATGCCTAACACAGACTTATTACTCTGATGTCCCGTTCTAAACTCAAAACCGACTCAGTGGGTAGGAGAAAGAAAGCGAAACGCCTCAGTAAAACTTGGCCAGAACTCAGTTCACAGCAAAGCAAACTGAGGATAGCCTAGGCTAATCAGAGGGAAGGGGGATTACTCTTAAATCTCATAGGAGATTAGTATCGACTTAAAAGGTATAGCAGGTGTCAGTCTCCCCTTAAAAGACAATACAAGAGCAATGGGGACATGTATGAAAGTATACTAAAGCCCCTAGGCTAGTAGCCTAGGAGCATTGAGAATCGTTCACCGAAACTCTCTTGTATACTATCTTGGAAGAGGAAAAATTTTAAACAGTAATATCTTAGATGTATAAAATGTTGCCTGAGCTTCAATAAAACTTTACCAGGAAGGTTATATCATTCATGAAGTGTGTAGGTGCCTAGGCTAGGAAGCTTAGCACTCGTGAGGCTCGATCATAAATAGCCAAATCCACGACAACAATGGCATAATATAAGAATCCCTAGCTAAAATTTCTAAATAACTAAAGTTATTAAAGCAATTAATGCCGGGAAAAAGGTCGTTCTGGCTAACTAAATGTACAGAAAGAACGACCCGTCCATGACGCCATCCGGCTGGCAACAGCTCTTATAATGTTAATTACGATCTCAATCGAAAAACAAAACTGGCAAGAGCTTACATTTACACAATTCAAAGATATTACTTAACTTTCCAGAAGCTGGTGAGGCTGGTGAAGACATCATAGCGACAAATAACTCCAAAATAGCAAGAGATAACACGGGATAACACCGGTCAACGAAGCTACAAGAGAAAGAATGGCTTGGTGGTGGTGGCGATTTGGCGCACTATTTATAGTACGGTTGGAGCGCGCCTCTTTAACGACTCTCCTTTATTCTTGCCACTTTTCCCCTCGAAGTGAAAGCCCTATTAGGGGTGTAGATAGCTATGAGACGTGTCAAGAATACGTCTTCTAATAGTATGCGATATCCCTTTTAAAATTTTAAGGGATATTCGCTCCAGGAGTTAGAATTCTGGATACCTTTGGTAAATTCTCTGGGATATATCACTGTAGTCAAATATACCTAGGAAGTTACTAATGAAGGAACTTCCATCACGACGACATGGCCTGAGCTCAAAAATGATATTGTATACATTCATGCAGGCAAAATTATCGATGTATATGTTTAGAGCCAATGACTCGCTAGTTTGTTAGATTCTGACAAATTACGGCCTTCACCCGAAGTATTGAGTTTATCCCTTAATCTAACGTAAGACTTTGACTGTTTTTGTATCTTGTATTCTATAAAGAAACTCAATTAAACCCCTCGTTAATAAAATAAAGTGAGTTCCGGCGCATTTTACAAGGACCCTTTACTTAGCGCGGGAGACAGTAGTTTTCCTTTGAGCCATGCTGAGCAATGCCCAGCATTCCTACCTAAACCCCGATCGAAGTAAGTACTGTCTCTGGAGTTGTAGCGTGTCTTTTTGCCTCTGGCTCCTATCTACCGCGATACCAGGTCGGTTCCTTTGTCAGTGTGAATTATGTACATTTTTATCTGTCCGTAAATTTGTCATCCCTGGGATTAGGGATTTGATTTATGCCTCAGGTGATGTCTGCAGGCACCGGTATGTCATGTACCATAGGGTTATCATTGTAATGTTGTAATTTCACCTTGTTTAGTTCAACCGTGGACTTAGTTTTATGAGTACATGTTGCAAACCCCCTAAGGGTTAACGTGTTCTAAGGTCATTAGAGCCTGATTCCTTGTCAATGTCGAGTAACTGAGTTTGCAGTAAGGTTGAAGACCTAACTTTCATTTTGCGTGATGTTTCTAAGCACACATTGCCTTAACCGCCCGTGATGTCCTTCGGATTGTATTAGCGTGATTTGTTATTGTGTTTTTAAATGATTACTTTTGTAATAAACCAAATTTTGTGATCATATTTTATTGAAACCCTCCTGAATTGTTTTAGAAAGCGAACCTCTTTGTCGGGAATTTCGAACTGATCATTCGAAATCCCCGCCATTTAACTTCACAAACGTTGCGTTAAATTATTGCAAGACTGGAAGATCTCGCGGGCGTTTCTATGAATGAGTGCTGTCCAATTCGTGACGGTATTGTTGTGTAAATTTCTACCACTTGGTGGGGAAAGAGCGGATGTCAGAGAAACAATGTCTTTATTATTTACGATTTACGAAAATTATACTGTATTGTTTCATGCAGGCAAAATTATCAATGTATATGTTTAGAGCCAAGGACTCGCTAGTTTGTTAGATTCTGGCAAATTACGGCGTTAATTAGCACGGGAGACAGTAGTTTTCCTCTGAGCTATACTGAACGACGCTTGACCATTCCTGCCTATAGCCCGATCGAACTAAGTGAGTGCTGTCTATGAGTTGTAGCGTGTCTCTCTGCCTCTGGCTCCTATCTACCGCGATACCAGGTCGGTTCATTTGTTAGTGTGAATTATGTTAAGTTTTATCTGTCTGTAAATTTGTCATCCCTGGGATTAGGAATTTTTTTTTATGCCTCAAATGATGTCTGCAGGCACTAGTATGTGATTTACCCTAGGACTATAAATGTAATATTGTAATTTCGCCTTGTTTAGTCCAAGCGTGGACTTGGAGTTTTATGAGCACATGTTGCAAACCCCAATGGTTACTAAGGTTGAAGACATAACTCTCATTTTGCGTGACTTATTATTGTGTTTTTTTAAATGATTATTTTTGTAAAAAACTTAAATTTGTGATCATATTTCATTGAAACTCTCCTGAATTGTTTTGGAAAGCAAACCTTTTCAAGGTCTTATCGTCGGCCCATTCCATCAGGCCTAGAATCATTAGTTTTCAATAAGTCGGAGAAAAATTCTCAACATTTGGTCCTTCGAATCGGATGATAAGTGCTTTCCAGAGCTTGCAAGGAAAATCAGTAAGATATGACCTTTAGGGTAGCCCTAGTAGGACACAGCCAGCTCCCCCCAAATCTGCCACAATGTTCTGATAACAAGATAGAGATTTACCAAAGGCCAGGAGGTCTGGTCAGTCAGTTTCTAGACGATAATTTGCTATATTGGCAGAGGAGATACAAGCTGATCGTGTTGTACCTGAGTGGAAACGACCTGGCAACCGATCACCCTAAAACCGATTGAGATAACCTAAGAATCCTGATTGAACGCTTGAGGAAAATTTCTGATATTATTGCCATATGTGACGCCGAAGCTAGGGAGTATCTACCTGACAATAGATTTGACATTAATCCAGCTGAATATATTAGTAAATTAAAAAATTTCAATGCGAGAATCTCCAAGTATTGTTCAAAGAGACATCGGTACGGAGTGAGACACCTGCCGATGAACTCTAGAGCCTACCGTGAAGGCAGGTTAAGGGACGGAGTCCATTTCGATCAAGTCATTCGTAACGCATTCCTCAATCGTTTAATGAGGCTTATCAGGAGAGAGAGGAAGAGACGAAACAACTAAAGCCCTCAGTGTCCCGATGTGCGATTGACCACGTGCACCCTTAGTTTTTGTGCCCCCATCTTCGTAACGTAAAGAAAATTCTGTTCTTTCCTAGTTTGCCAACCCCCCCCGAAGTAGAGTTAAGAGTCAGTCAAAATGGCGGTGGCTATGATTGTACACATCAAGGCATCGATGGGCCTCATAGCGGACTTACTAGTTGAAATGCAGCGTGCGTTAGTTGAGACCTACTCTGAATCCGTGTACCAGAATCTGGTCACGCAATTGCGAGAGGAGGAAAGACAGCTAAGAAAGCTGTATAAGAGACAATCAGTCAAACTAGAACCTGGTTTAGATGCCAGAATCAGGCACACGTTAGGAGAAGCTATGCGAGCTTCTACACTTCTGTATAACCGAATTGATAGAGTGAAAGTCACTCCGACAGGGATTGTTTCCCTCCCCAAATTGAAACCGCTGCCTCTCCCCACATTTGAAGGGGAAGTGCAAGAATATGCTTCGTATCGAGAGCTCTTCACGATACACGTGGATCGAAGAGCAGATTTGGATGATGTATCCAAATTTACGTATCTATTAAGGACTTTAGGCAGGGATCCTCTTAGGATCGTAAAATCCCTAAGTGTAACCGCCGCGAACTATAAGATAGCGTTGGATCTCTTAGACAAACAATATGGTAATGTCCATCAAACACTCGCAATTCTACATAGAAAGTTACCTAATATCTTTGTACCCTCATTAAATCCTGTAGAGCTGAAAAAGTTTCGTTTTGAATTAACGTTCATAATCGAGCAGATAAAGAGGTTAAGTAGTAACGATATAGGCCATGGCATGGTTATGAGCCTCATTAATAAAAAATTGTCAGAAGGGAAGCTCTACAGGAAAGTAGTTGAACATCTGAGAAAATGTGAATATACACTAGACGAATTTTTCGACATGATCGATTTCATTATTCGAATGATCGAGGACGATGCCTTGCAACGAGGAGATAAACTTGAACCTGACAAGAAAATAGACGTCAGTGTAAGACCGAAGTCGAAACCAGTTCAGAATAACTCTTGTCCCTTTTGTAACGAATGGCACCCGCCTCACGGATGCCGCCGAGTAACCGACGTGGCTGCCAGACGTCGTATTTTGCTAAAAAGGGGCCTATGTTTTAATTGCATTAATTCTGGTCATCGAAATGATAAGTGTCATGTCCCTAACTCTTGTAAGAATTGTAGTGGTAACCACAACACAGCCATTTGTGATAATTATAATCCGGGAAAACGATTGCAATCAGTTCCCTCCACTTCAGCCCCAGGTAATAGTTGTAGTCAGTCTACAACGTCCCGCCCCGTAGTAAATGCGACGCCTCGGCAGCACAAAACGGCCCCCCGTCCATCTAAAGATAAAGTAGAACCCAAACAGTGCAAAAGTGCAAAGATCGCACAGATGTCCAGCGTGGACCTCCCATGTACAATCTTGCCAACGGCTATGGCCGAAATCAATTACAAGCAAGGGAATAAGCGAGTCCGCTTATTTCTTGATATGGGAAGCCAAAGAATCTTCATCTCTGTGAAAATTGCGAGGCAATTTGGCCTACTGGTGGTAGGTAAGGTAGCGTTGAACATAGCCCCGTTTGGCTCCGCAGAAATAAGCGGACAATATGATGTCGTAAGCTGTAGGGTAGAGATAGGAAGAAGAGTAGTACGAATGAAGCTGGTAGCACACGAGAACATTGACGTCCCAATACATAACTCTGGTTATATACAAGTTAGACAGCATCTGTTAAGTAAGGGAGTCACATTGGGCGATCCAGAGAATAAGTCCGATAAGTTGAAAAATGTGCACATTTTAGTAGGGGCCGATTATTTTAGCTACTTTATCATAGGCATCGAGAAAGTTGATGGGATAAGTCTTTTCTTGACCCATAGTGGCATGTCGCCATATGGGAAAGTGCCGCAGTGGCTTTTAGGAGGCCAAAAGATCGAACATGTGAAAACGCTCAGAGTCTGTAGAATTGAGAGTGAACCAAACCAGTTTGACGTAGATGAGTGGTGGCGTTTGGACCGTGTTGGCATTGCCCCATCAGAGCAATATACTGTCCGCGAAGCGGAAGCCATGCGAAAGGTATCGCAAAGTGTCGTAAAGAAGCCTGAGGGATATCAGGTTAGCCTACCATTCGGGTCGGATGCTAAGCCAGATACGAACAATCGAAACGCTGTAGCGAAGTTAGAATCGTTGCACACTAAATTTAGGAAGGACAGGGAATATTTTGATCAGTATCAGGGAGTGATGAATAAGTATCTAGAAGCAGGCTTTATATCAGAAGTAAAGGAACCCAAGATTGAAGGGTATTATATGCCTCATTTCGGCATTAGGAAAGATAGCCGCACGACCCCCCTCAGAATCGTGTTTAATGCCTCAGCAAAATCTAAAGGTCATAAATCGTTAAATGAGTGCCAAGATCTTACCTGGCCCCAATCTAGTAGAATTAGCATATCATTTGCTTATAAGGTTCAGATTGAACAAATATGCCATGCTAGCTGACATCAGCAAGGCCTTCCACCGTGTATTGTTAGATCCCCGTGATGCAAATACACACGATTTCTGTGGCACAAGGTAGCAGGTCGAGCGCACACCTTCGCCTTTAGAGTCATGGTGTTCGGCATCACGGCGAGTCCGTTTTTGTTGCAACAAGTTTTGAATTGTCATTTGGAAAGGGAAGGTAGGCCAGATTTGTTTAAGTCCTTTTATGTAGATAATTATCTCAGTACTTTCGAGTATATAGAGAGCATGAGGCAGGAGTATGAATCTGTCAACAAGATCTTAGAAAGGGCTGGTATGCCTTTAGAAGGGTGGGCGTCCAATAACTTAGCCTTCGATAGCAAGAAGCAGTGGAGTGAGCCGGTGAATGTGAACGTATTTGGGCTGTGATGGGCCTGAGACGTCGATCGATTGTGTGTGAAAGAGAGTAAGAGAATCAGTGAATTGGGGGAGGAATGGGTACCTATGAAGCGTAGAGCACTTTCCATGTAGGTCTCCATTTATGATCCTCTAGGCTTGATAAGCCCATTATTTGCTCGAGGAAAGCTTTTCCTCCAGCAACTATGAGAGGATAACGTAGTCTGGGATGACGTGTTAAGGAGAGAGAAAGCTAGAGAAGCGGGTTAGTTGTTGTGTGAATTGAAAGCGGTAAGTAACATCACATTTCCAAGAGCGGTAGGCAAGAAAAATTTAGAGCTCCATGTACTCACCGATGCCAGCAAAAAAGCATACGGTGCAGTAGCATATATTAGGGGCAATTGCAATCAGGTAAAACTACTCACTAGTAAGATGAGAATCACTCCAAAGGGGATGAACAAGCTGACAATCCCCAAGCTAGAACTATTAGCATTGTTGTTAGGCTGCGCTAAGACACTTAAAGGGCTGATAGAGCCACGAGAGATAGTCATGTGAACCGACAGTAAGGTCACGTTGGCATGGGTAGCATCTCCCGATGCCAAAGACAATAAGAATGTATTCATTTTTCTTCGTCAGGTTTGCGATTTCAATCTCGGCTATGTCCCAAGTAAACAGAATCCTGCCGATGTCCTGTCCAGAGGAGCAACAACTGCTACAAAAGCTTCCTTGGCAGAACGGTCCAGAGTTCCTGAGGACTGCGGGAGAGCCTGTTCCCCACAAAGAGGATGATCCAACCAGTGAAAGAACCGTAGTGGCGGCGGTGCAAGAAATGAGGGAAGAAATAAGACCTGTTCCCCCAGGAGAGATATGGGAACTTCTACAGAGGGAAGTAGAGTTCCTATTCTTATTGAGAGTTACTAGGTTAATATTGAGATTTGCCAAATTAAAACGGGATCCGTTCAGTATTGTTGTCCAATTAGAGCAAAAATTTTGTTTGCCTACAGCCTATGCTTACTTGGAGGGTGAGGTCAGACCCCCTCGTGAAGTCATTAATTTTGTCAGACAATTAAATTTAGTGTTAGATAATAAGTTGATTTTCACTAGGGGACGTGTGTCCCAAGTAGAGAAAATGAAACATTTGATTCTTTTGCCAGCTAGGGGATGCTTAGTTAGGGCTTATCTAAGATATTTGCATTGTTTGCATTTACATTGTAGTGTGAATACACTAATGGGTATCTTCTGACAGAAATGCTGGTCGCCGGGCCTACGTTCCATTGCAAGACAAATTGTATGGCAGAGTCCAGAATGCGTGCTAGCCTTCCAGCCTCTGTTGAGACAGCCACCCCCCCCCCTGTCGAAGGAAAGGATCAGCTTGACGAAGCCATTTACTCCAGTCGGAGTGGACCACATAGTGCCCATACAGACCGAAACGCGTAACATGCATGGCCAGTAGGGCCATGTACCTCGATTTCTGCCCCTCCCTGAAAGCGGAGGAATTTGTCTTGGCCTTGCGTCGTTTTTGTGCTACCCACGGCGCCCTGTCTTTCATCACATCCGATAGTTATCAAACGTTCAAGACTGCCAGCAACCTCCTTCAGGAACTTTATGAAGAGGATGAAGTCCAGCAGTTCCTGAGGAAAACCGGAATCGAATGGCATTTTCAGACGCCCCATGCGCCTTGGAAAGGTGGTTTTTTCGAGCGCCTAATCGGAGTGACAAAACGTACCCTCCATATAGCCGTTGGTAAGAAGTACCTGTCGGATGCCCACGTCCTAACGTTAGTGAAAGAAGCCGTGGCCGTGGTTAATAACAGGCCTCTAGTGTACAGCGGCGACAAGTGCGAGGATGAGGTTCTCACCCCCTCCCATTTAGTGCGAGGAAACATGGTAAACCTAATGGTACCGATATTGCCAGACGACCACCTCAATGCGACCTTCACCTCCCGGAGGCTCAGTGATCGTTATTTGAAGTTGACAGACACTCTGAAAGCCTTCTGGGAGAGGTGGAGGAAAGAGTATTTAAGTTCCCCTAGGGCCAGACACGACTGTCGATCTGGGGAACCTTCCAAGCTGCACCCCGGTGGCATCGTGCTGGTCAAGCAAGACAATAAAAAAAGGGCTACGTGGCCCCTTGGACGTGTCGTGGAGACATATCCTGACCACGACGGAGTCGTGCGTTCGGCCAAGGTGTTGTTCGAGGATGTTGAGTCCCTGCGATCTGTCAGCCACCTGGTTCCCCTGGAGATTGCCCCCTCTGATGACGATGATGGTGTTGGAGAAGATGATGGCGACGGGGACGTCGAAGACAGGGTGCGTACAGTTTGCCAGCAGGACTGCCAGGGAACGTTGTGACGTCTGGGGACAACCAGGAGATGGTTCAGGCTACGATATCTCGACAACCAACCAGGTAGTGATGAAAATAGTGATACCAATACAGTAAGCGAGAGTAGTGAAAGTGCCGTAGAATCAGAGACGTCGGGCGGACAAGGACGTTCCGCACGCCCATTGAGAAAGGCTGCTTTTGATGAAACAATTGATTGACAGTGAAGATGTATAAGCCATAGCTGCAAACAGTAAAAGAAAACGGGAGTATCCCTCCTTCTGGTAGGTAGGGAGGGTGGAAAGAAGTAAGTGTAGGTGAGTTTGAATCCACAGAGGTTGGAAGTGCGTCGGGTATAGAGTACGGGAATGGGAGGGTCTCTCTGGTATATACAAGTCTAGCATTGTACAGAAGCAGCCCCCCCCTTCCCCTAGAGTAATTGCCAAGATGTGGCTGTTTGGGAGTGGTAATTCCATTGTTTGATTAAGGGCAGATTGCCTTATGATTGTATATATATATGATTATTTGATTTATGATTATGCATGTATACATTGCTTATTGCTTATTTGAGATATTATTGCAGTCCTATTGCCTATTGCCTTTCTATTGATTGATTCATGTATGCATTATATGTCTGGGTACAATTATGTATATTATTGACATTATGTTTGTACACTTGTAAGAATTGATTGGCCCAGGGTAATATTATTTCTCGATGTAAAATGTGTGTGTACTCCGTTAGAGTCGTTGTGGAGCGCTACGCAACGCGCCTAACCGAGTCTTGGAGTGGTTACTCCTCCCCTGAGTTTGGTCTTGCCTAATTGTCCGACGATTCACCGCCCCTTTATTTCGGGTGTGGAGTATGTCGGGAATTTCGAACTGATCTTTCAAAATCCCCGCCATTTAACTTCACAAACGTTGCGTTAAATTAGGGCAAGACTGGAAGATCTCGTGGGTGTTTCTATGAATGAGCGCTGTCCAATACGTGATGGTATTGTTGTGTAAACTTCTACCACCTGGTGGGGAAAGAGCGGGTGTCAGAGAAACAATGTCTTTATTATTTACGATTTACGAAAATTATACTGTATTGTTTCATGCAGGCAAAATTATCAATGTATATGTTTAGAGCCAAGGACTCGCTAGTTTGTTAGATTCTGGCAAATTACCGCCTTCAGCCGAAGTATAGAGTTTATCCTTTGATCTGACACAGACTGACTATTTTTCTGTCTTGTATTCCATAAAGAAACTCGATTAAACCACTTGTTGATTAAATAAAGTGAGAGTTCCCATGCATTTCACAAGGACCCGTTAATTAGCGCGGGAGACAGTAGTTTTCCTCTGAGCTATACTGAACGACGCTCGACCATTCTTGCCTAAAGTTGCCTAGAGTTGTAGCGTGTCTCTCTGCCTCTGGCTCCTATCTACCGCGATACCAGGTCTGTTCATTTGTTAGTGTGAATTATGTTCAGTTTTATCTGTCTGTAAATTTGTCATCCCTGGGATTAGGGATTTGTTTTATGCTGGTATGTGATTTACCCTAGAACTGTAAATGTAATATTGTAATTTCGCTTTGTTTAGTCCAACCGTGTACTTAGAGTTTTATGAGCACATGTTGTAAACCCCCTAAGGGTTACTAAGGTTGAAAACATAACTCTCATTTTGCGTGACCTGTTATTGTGTTTTTTTTAGATGATTATTTTTGTAATAAACTTAAATTTTTGGGCTCAGGCCATGTCGTCCTGATGGAAGTTCCTATGGGGTAGCTTCCTTGGGTATATTTGACTACGGTGATATTCCCAGAGAATTTACCTTAAGGTATCCAGAATTCTAACTCCAGGAGCGAATATCCCTAATTAAATTAACCAGGGATATCGCGTAATATCAGAGGACGTATTCTTGACACGCCACATAGCAATATACACCCCGAACAGAATTAACACTTCGAAGGGGTCAAGTGGCAAGAAAACGAAAAACGAGAATGAAAGGAGAGTCGCTAGCAAGGCACCTCTCCTATCTCGCTTCGAGTGCGTACATAGCACCGCCAACGGCGCCATCTGTATTCCTTTTTGCGTAGCTCAACAACTCGGTGTTTTTCCCTGTGTTTACTCACTTATCTTGGATTATTTCAACCTCATGATGCTTTCTCCAGCCTCTTCTGCCTCTGGAAAGTTGAGTATTATCTCTATTATGTATAAATGTAAGCTCTTGGTGATTTTAAGATAATTCGATAGCGATATTTTCGTTACAAGAGCTGTTGCCTACCAGAGGCGTCCTGGATGCTGTCGCTCGCCATGCATGAGTCATTTAGTTAGCCAGAGCGACGTTCCCGGCCCTTATGCTTTAATAATTTTAGCTATTTAGCTTTACATAGGAATTCTTTATATGATGCTATATATGAAGCCTAGCCTACGCTAGGCTTCGTAGCCTAGACGTTTGGCCCTAGTACTTTCATGCATGATATTCAGATTTCCGAGTGTTTTAAAAGTTTATTGAAGCTTTAGGCAGTTTTATACATATAAGATATTGTTGATATTTCTTCCAAGATCGTATACGAGAGTGTTTCGGTGATTTAGGTAATCGATTCTCTTCGCGCCTAGGCTAGTTGCCTATGGAGCCCTAGTATACTTTCTCACACTCCCCGGTTGCTCTTTTCTCCTCGGAGAATAAGTGCAATCCCTTTTCCGTCTGTTTAAGCCTTGGGCTTAACCCTAATGGTTTATCTGAATAAATCAGGATGCCTGAAAACTTTAAATCATTCATTCATTCATTATCTGAATAAATATTTAGATATAATTTTATTAGGGTGTTTCTGTTCTTTCCTGTTTCCAGAGAATCTGGCTTCAGGAGGGGGCAGGACATCAGAGTTTTTTAGTCTGGGTCTGTTTCTTTCTAGCATAAAGAATGAGATTCCTTTGCTAGGCCTAGGGCAGACACAGGAGGCTTAGCCTCCCTAGACCACTTTTGAAGGTTTCTGTACGAGATGATTCCTCCTTCTTGTGATCTAGCAGACTAGTCCAGTGTTGTTGTTTTCGGTTTGAAGGATAAGATCCTTTTTTTTCCTGTGAATAGCAACACCAAACATTGTTTTAGTTCTGAGGGAGATGGCAAGTTGCCGGCCTCCCTCCTATGATTCCCCCTAGGCTAGGATGAGCTTTCTTGGCTGCGGGGTGATCTATTACTAAAGCAAAGTTTACAGGACCCTCTTCCCCCTTTTCCCCCTCTTTCCTTAGTAATGGCCTAGCCATTACATCTTTTGTCCGTCGTTCTACATCTGTACCTAGTATAGGCTAAGATGTGGAGCTGACTCAGTCCTTTGCCGGCCGGCAAAGGCCTATCTTCTGTAAAGTGTTCCCCAGACCTCCCTTGGTCTCACATCCATGTCTGTCTGTAGAACCAGGCGGCATTGGATTGAAGGAAGCCTGAATTTACATTCTCCCCTTCCTTATGTTCACTCTTCCTGGAAGCGGTCAAAGAGGTAGTGGATAAGGCCGCCGCGGAAAATAGAAACCTTCTCCAGAAGTGGGGCCTATCTCTTAAACGAAAGTCTTCCCCGGATGAGGGTCCCCAACCAAAGAGGAAGACTAAGAAGCCTAGGCTACCCTCTCGGCCAGCCAAGCCGTACAGACAGCAACTGCAGCAACTTCCTTTGACCGCAGTGCCACAGATGGTGGCGCAAACCCCAACCACGTACCAGTGGGTACCCCAAGCCGTGACAACACAGTCTCCGGCATTTAACCCAGCATTCGAAGGGCAGTCTACTACCTTTCGAGCAAGAGCTAGAGGATCAGCCAGAGGAAGGGGAAGAGGGTTCAGGGGAGGTCGCGGTCAAGGAGGCAAGGCCTTAGGTCAACAGCAGCAAAAGTGAAATGCTTCCGGTAGGAGGGAGACTCCATCTTTTTCGGGATCGTTGGACCTTCGATCCCTGGGCCCACAGCCTAATCAAGAATGGACTGGGTTGGAGCTGGCACAGCACTCCACCTCCGTTCCCACAATTCTTCCAACACTCTACCCCCGTTCTGGAAGAATACATTCGAGAACTCTTGGAGAAAAGAGTAATTCGAAGGGTAAAGTCCATCAAGTTCCAAGGAAGGCTGTTTTGTGTTCCAAAGAAGGACTCGGAAAAACTCAGAGTCATTCTGGACTTGTCGCCACTCAACAAGTTCATAGTGAACTACAAGTTCAAGATGCTAACACTGCAACACATAAGGACCTTACTACCCAAGCGGGCATTTACCGTCTCCATAGACTTGTCAGACGCTTATTGGCACATTCCAATCAGTCATCAACTCTCCCCCTACCTAGGATTCAAGCTACAACGAAGACTACGCTTTCAGAGCCATGCCATTCGGGCTAAACATAGCCCCAAGGATCTTCACGAAGCTGGCGAACGCAGCTCTCAAACAATTACGCCTAAAGGGAATCCAAGTAGTGGCCTACCTGGACGACTGGCTGGTGTGGGCATCATCCAAGACAGAGTGCATGCAAGCTTCCCAACAGGTGATCCAGTTCCTGGAACATCTAGGTTTCAAGATCAATAGAAAAAAGTCTCGGCTTTCTCCATCTCAAAAGTTTCAGTGGCTGGGAATCCACTGGGACTTACTGTCACACCAACTTTCCATCCCCGTAAAGAAGAGGAAGGGAATAGCAGGTTCTGTCAAGAGACTTCTGGATTCCGAAAGGATATCAAGACGCGAACAGGAGAGAGTGCTGGGCTCTCTCCAGTTTGCCTCAGTAACAGACCCAGTGCTAAGAGCACAGCTAAAGGATGCAACCGGAGTTTGGAGAAGATATGCATCAAACGCGCGAAGAGATCTGATAAGACCAGTACCGACTCCTCTACGAACGCTTCTCAGGCCATGGTCCAAAGTCAAACAACTGAAGAAATCGGCGCTTCTCCAGCCACCTTCCCCCTCTATGACTATTCATACAGACGCCTCGAAGGAGGGATGGGGAGGTCATTCTCATCGGAAGAAGGCCCAAAGAACCTGGTCCAACCTATTCAAGAAATTTCACATAAACTTTCTGGAAGCCATGGCAGTACTTCTTACATTGAAGAAAGTCTCCCCTCGCCGTTCGATCCACATAAGGTTGGTACTAGACAGCGAGGTGATAGGGAGATGCCTGAATCGACCAAGTGATGTTGGCCATCTTCCGACTAGCTGAGAAGAAAAGATGGCACTTGTCAGCAGTTCACCTTCAAGGAGTCCGCAATGTGACGGCGGACGCTCTATCCAGGCTCACGCCGATAGAGTCAGAATGGTCCCTAGACGCAGGATCATTCTCCATCTTGAGTCAAGTCCCAGAACTGCAGATAGACCTCTTTGCGACGAAAGACAACAAGAAGTTACCTCTCTACGTGTCCCCGTACAAGGATCCCCTAGCGGAAGCAGTGGACGCTATGTCCCTCGACTGGAACAGATGGTCCAGGATTTACCTGTTCCCTCCTCAAAACCTTCTATTGAGGGTCTTCGACAAACTGAGATCTTTCAAGGGAAAAGCGGCAGTAGTGGCTCACAAGTGGCCGAATAGCGTATGGTTCCCTCTGGCATTAGAACTACGGCTGAAGTTTATACCGCTACCGGATCCAGTTTTGACCCAGCGAATTCAGAAGTTGACTGTCTGCTCTTCATCACTGAAAACCAGAAACCTGCAGCTCATGATTTTCTCTCCCTAGCGGTGAGAAATCATTTCGGGATATCAAAAGACAGTATAGACTTTTTAGAGGAATATAAGTCCAAATCCACCAGAAGACAATATGAGTCATCATGGAGGAAGTGGTTGTCCGTTGTCAAGGCGAAGAAGCCACAAAATATCTCGACGGACTTCTGCTTATCATTCTTCATCCACCTCCATGGTCAAGGCTTAGCAGCCAACACGATATCAATGTGTAAGTCCGCCTTGACAAGATCTATTCTATATGCCTTCCAGGTCGACCTCTCTAACGACATTTTTAACAAAATTCCGAAGGCCTGTGCTAGGCTCAGACCATCAGCACCTCCGAAACCCATTTCATGGTCTCTGGATAAGGTTCTTCATTTCGCTTCACTGATGAACAATGAGGAGTGTGCTTTAAAGGATTTGACCCAAAAAGTTATATTTCTGTTTGCACTCGCTTCGGTGGCTAGAGTTAGTGAAATAGTAGCCCTCTCGCGAGAGGAAGGTTGTGTTCAATTCTTAGATGGGGGAGAACTGAACCTTTTTCCGGACCCAATGTTTCTTGCCAAGAACGAGCTACCCATCAACAGGTGGGGTCCCTGGAGAATCTGCCCTCTGAAAGAAGATGCATCTCTATGTCCAGTGGAATGCCTAAAGGTCTATCTTCGTAGAACTTCAGACTTTAGGGGAGAAACATCAGGTTCAAATTTATCTCTGAAACAACTAAGGGCGAAAATCACCTATTTCATTCGCAGAGCGGATCCAGATAGTACACCCGCAGGTCACGATCCGAGGAAAGTTGCCTCGTCCATAAATTTCTTTAATAACATGGATTTCGAACATCTTCGCTCATACACTGGCTGGAAGTCATCCACAGTATTCTTTAGACACTATGCGAAGCAAGTGGAGCAACTGAAGAGGCCGTGGTAGCAGTGGGTAGTGTCGTCAAACCTACTGTTTAACTCTGCGAGGAACAGCGAAATTAATTTGGTCGATTAATTCTAGGGTGGGTGTGTAGTCACGGGCTGTTCTACAGACTAAGTGTTAGGGCACTAAGGTGTCCACGTTGACTGTTCCATAATCAAAGGTGAACCTAGCATAAGTGCAGACACGTGTGCCAAGCGTTTCCAACGCCAGTGTGATTGAATAGTAAGACAGACTTTTATGATGTTAATATCTCAATATTAAAAGTGGTGCTTATGTTCTTTCTTTTCAGATAAACAATTTTTCTGCTTACTATGATCCTTATGCTTATTTGTTGGTTATCCTCTTCTTATACTTGTATAATTGCTGATTAACCTGTTTTTCATTTTATTGATTGTCAATAAACTAGTTCTTGTGAACCTTGCGTCTCATTCGCCCGTGTCATTTTACTAGAAAGTGGTTTAGCATTACTTAAACAATGTATATCTTTAACATGGATAATCCTAATAGATTGTTCCTTACTGCAAGCAAACTTTCATTGGTTTATGCTTTCCCCTAGTAGGGAGGACTTCATGCCCTATAGGGACGGTGGCGGACATACAAATTTCTTCCTATCCGGATATAAACCTTTGTCCAATCCATTAATAGAACGGGGAGCTTGTCGGTATTTCATATTGACACAGCGGTTCTTTTACAAACTTTGCTTTACATAATATAGAGTGAGACCACTATATTGGCTTGTCTGTTATTCATACATAGGTATATGTACTCTTGGAGACTTTTCCAGAGTCTAGTATGACTCTTCCCTGTAGGAGGCAGGAAGCACTAACATAGTCTATGTTTAGATGTAAAGATGTATGACGGTAACATCTTAGGTCTCTAGGTCTAGGCTGACCGGGAAATACCTTCTTGAGAGTACGGCACGTTTTGAGAATCCACAGATACAGTAATGCTCTGGTATACTTACATCAGGACGACATGGCCTGAGCCCAAAAAACGGATTTTGAGCGAAGCGAAAAATCTATTTTTGGGTGAAGTAGCCATGTCCTCCTGATGGACCCGCCCTTCCTTTTCTTAAAAAGGGCTATAGGACCCCTCCCTATATACAGTATCTGTAGCACCTCGTGTATCGCTACAAGGAGTACAGATGGCGACGTCCGCGGCACTATGTACGCACTCGAAGCGAGATTGGAGAGGTACCTTGCTAGCAGCTCTCCTTTCATTCTCGTTTTTCGTTTTCTTGCCACTTGACCCCTTCGAAGTGTTAATTCTGTTTGGGGTGTAGATTGCTATGTGGTGTGTCAAGAATACGTCCTCTGATATTACGCGATATCCCTGGTTAATTTAATTAGGGATATTCGCTCCAGGAGTTATAATTCTGGATACCTTAAGATAAATTCTCTGGGAATATCACCGTAGTCAAATATACCCAAGGAAGCTACCCTATAGGAACTTCCATCAGGACGACATGGCTATCTCACTCAAAAATAGATTTTTCGCTTCGCTCAAAATCCGTTTTGTGATCATATTTTATTGAAACACTCCTGAATTGTTTTGGAAAGCAAACCTCTTCAAGGTCTTATCATCGGCCCATTCCATCGGGCCTAGAATCAATAGTTTTCAAAAGTCGGAGAAAAATTCTCGACACTCTTCAAAATCTTATCATTGGGCCTAGAATCATTACAATTTTCAATAAGCCGGAGAAAAATTCCCGGCACAGAATATTGAGATATTACAGCTATCTATGGCCCAACATGTCTTACGTGCCCTCAAGAAGTTTCTGGCAATAATTCTTATATATAAAAAGTAATAGTTGTTTTTAGATGGTAATCTCATCATAACTGCGTTGTCTGCCAAAGCAAACTATGTAGGTTTGTCTTGCACGTTGATTTTGCATGAATACACCATTTTTCATATTTTTCGTTATCTGCATACCTCTGGCAAACATCTGTCTCTAAGTCATCACGTGGTAATGAAACACTAAAGTGTGTATACGTGCCAGTTTTACATTGTTTGCACTACAAGTGGTTTTGTTTATTTTCCAAATATCGGGTACTTGATTAACTTTCCATAATGGAAAAACACTAAAGAAGGTCTTTACCTGCCAAAAGGAGAAATGTGATAGTGGCATCTCAAGTTAGATGGTCAAAAAATTTTGAAGTAGATAAGAGTTATGGCAACTCTGGTAGCAGTGAAGTGATGATGGTGAAGAGCGATCAGTACTCCTTAGAGGGGAGGGGTGTTGGTTGGGCGTGCTTGCGATAATGAGTAGAAATTGTATCAGGTAAGAAAGCTCGTTGTTGTTCACGTAATTTAGACTAGCTCTAAATAAGTATCGATAACGATATTTGCTAATGAAAGCTTTAATGTTCTACTTTCCTTCATACTTCATAGAATCTCATAGAAGAACTTGACCATCGATATCTCAAAACTATACTTATTGACTTTCAAAAATATTTCTCTCTGCTATTTATCTACCAATTTCAAATCCAAATACAATATTTTGTATTGAGGAATTTTTTCTGAAGAATATTTTCTATTTTTATATTTTTTCAAACTTAAAATATTTAAATATATTAATATCTATATAAAAAAATACGGAAAAAATGGAAAATTCCTACTGACATTTTGTTTATATTGTAATAAACAAAATTCGTGGAAATTTTTAGTCAATTCTATTCAGTAATTTTTTATAAAAATTTTATTTTGTCTGAATTCAATGAAACTCGCAAAAATTTATCTTTCCACTAGGAAGTATAACATTTAGAAAAATTAGATCCATCCAGTGATAAATAACGGTTTTGGGTTCAATAGCTGATGCTCCCCTTGAATAATGACTAATTTCAAATCTGTTTCTGCTAGTGTATATTGTGAAGAGTCCGTCTGTGATGCCTTCATTAGTGGTCTGCAATCATCTGTAATCATACAGAGTTTACTAGAGAACAGGGTTTTAGACTTGTCGACAGCTGTTGACCAAGCCAGGGCTTTAGAGTCTGCTCAAAAGAATTCCGAACTTTATACTCCAAATCAGTGTGCAATCTAGTGAGTGCAAATATTAGCCACACCAAAGTTGATTAGGCCCCTGAAACTACTGTACTAGCTGCTGCTGCTGCTATGCCTCTGACAAATAATACAGCAGCTAAATAATATTTTTGTGACTATCCTAAGCATCTCAGGATAAAATGAACAGCTCGTTAATCAATTTGTCATAAATGTCAAAAGAAGGGCCACTTCTCTAAAGTTTGCAGCTTGACTGCTACTGTTAGTAGACATGTTGGTGCTTCTTCCACTACTACAAATAGAAATGAATATTTCTAGCTGCTGTTACTTCTGCAGCAGCTCCCTCATGCTTGTCCAAAACCATTACTAAAATGTCTGTGAATAGAATCTCAACGGATGGCTTGATCGATAGTGGGAACTCGGTAACCTTTGTGCATCCGAATATTGTCAAGAAATTGTCGTTGAAAGTACAAAAGAATCGTAGTGAAGTGTCAAAGGCGCAGGCTTCTATGTCAGTTGAAACAGAAGGTTTCTGTAACTTGAATTTTTACATCGGTGGCAGAGATTATTAGGATGTCACCCGGTTCATTCTTCCAAAGCTCTGTTCTGGCATAATTCTGGGTCAAGACTTTCAAAAGTTGCATGATAGTGTAACCCTAAAGTATGGAGGTGACCTACCTGCTCTAGTTGTTTATGGTCTAAGTTCCATTGAAATAGTTTCTCCTGAACTATCTACTAATTTGAAAACAGATTGCACGCCCATTGCCTCCAATTCATGGAATTACTCACTTCCAGACTGGCAGTTCATTGAAAAAGAAGTGCTGAGACTTCTCAGAGAAGGAATCATTGAACTAAGCAACTGGCCTTGGAGGGCTCAAGTGGTTGTAGTGAAGTATGATTCTAGAAAAACACGTCTAGCAGTGGATTATTCTGAAACTATTAATAAGTTCACTTTACTTGATAGCTATCCATTGCCACGTATTGATGACACTTGATGAAATAGCTTTGCATAAGGTATTCAGTACCATTGACCTTATAAGTGCCTATCATCAGGTACCTATAATTGAGAAGGGTAGACACTATACACTGTATAGTGTCTAAAGTATAGTATAGTATACAGCATTTCAAGCCTGTGATGGACTTTACCAGTTCACACGTATTCCATTTGTAGTCACTAATGGAGTAGCTTGTTTTCAAAGAATTAAGGACTCCTTCATTACAGATGAGAAACTGAAAAGTACATATGCTTACCTGGAAAACGTCACTATTTGCGACTTGACCCAAAAAGAACATGATGAAAATCTGAACAGGTTTATGGATGCAGCTTGAATATTCTAGGATATGTCATCGAGAATGGTGATTTAAGGCCTGATCCACAGCGACTGCAACCGTTGTATGATTTACCCGGGCTTACAAATATGAAATCGTTAAGGAACACTTGGACTATTTGCATAGTCGGGTAGTCATTAGCACTGCCTTTCTTTCTTCAAATTCTATTTCTGTTTTTGTAGCAAAGCAAGAAAGATATTAGAAAATAAAAAAACAAGATGTATAATAACCTGAAATGGATCGTGGTATTTATCAGAATATTGTTGAACCTTATCGGTAGAAGATCCTCTTTTGGTAATAAATTGGATGAAGCGGCATGGACTTTTAAGAAGAAAGTTGAAGTGCTAGCATTGTGATAAGAATATCAAATGGGCTAACCATTCTGCACTACAAGATAAAACAATCAAATGTTGCCCTTTTTTCTCATTTTTGTTTCATATATTTTTCTTAATTTTTCACTGATTTTTAGGGTTTATTTTTTTTACTATAATGAAAAAAATCGTATCTAAAAAAACAATTTCTTTTATAAAAAAAAAATCATTTGATTGGGGGTCTACATCAGGTCTATATAGGGTAGTAATCCCAGGTCTTAAAATTAATTATGAAGGGAGGAGATAGAATTTGAAAAACACTCATTTTCAGGATAAATCGCCCTGGTGTCGCAAAATTGAAGCACAGAGGTAAAAATCCTATGCATGGAAGTGCAAGTTCATAGACTTGAGAAATATAAGCATACGAAAGTATTCGTTAAGATTACTTTTTCTTCTGTTCCAAAATTTGTTGCAGAAATGGGTGGAAGCTATTTTCTCTTGGTGTGAACAAACAAGTGTAACTCTGTGTTAATTTTCTGAATCTTTCAAAAGTGACTGAGATTGATATCCACAATTTCTGTCGTGAGATGTGTTGCAAATACTTGAAAAAAATCCAATCAAGTTAGGTCGATCAAATGTAATGGTACAGATTGAAGAATCTTGCTTCTCGCACAAACCAAAATTTCGCAGAGGACCGGCACCGAGAAAATGCCTATGGGTTTTAGGTATTGTGAATACCTCAACGACACCGTCGTTTGTTAAGATACATGAAAATATTGTAGTTGAGTCTCGGAACACACTTACACTGTTTCCAATAATTAGGAATATCGTTTACCCTCAAACAATTGTCCATAGTGATCAATGGAAAGCTTACTGTAAGATTGCAGAAGAACTAGGTCTCTCTCATCAAACAAGGGGGTTATCCATCTTTACAGCTTTGATTATGGGGTTATTCAACTTTACAAGAGGACCCTGGGTTATTCAACTTTACAAGAGGACCTTGGGGTTATTCATCTTTACAAGATCCCTTTTCTTTCATGCGGGCATGATCATACAGACCTGTTTGCAATTCGGCCAAGGTTACTCTTTCGCATGAGTAAGACCGATACACTATTTCAGAATGGATGGGACAGTTTACTAGTTAAGACGTGCTCTAAAAATTCCGCCGGCAAAGAAGATTCGTTTAGTTGTTCATACTTGGTTGTCGTGTTATCCCATTTCAGGAGGAAACGATGGAGGTCAGTACTATCATCATTAGGGGTGTTAAGATTGAACAATTTAGTTTTAAAAGCTGTGTGTCTAGATTAGGGGAATCACACTCGCGTTTGAGATCATTGATTGATCTTTCATACAGACCCTCCATCCACACCTTGTTGACGAGAAGCTTGCGCAATTCTCTTAAGGCTACACAACAAAATCTTGTATTTATCGACAGCATAGTACTTGGGGTTTTCATGAACCGTCTGGAAAATCAGGTTCCGCTAGCCACATCAATGATCCCTAAGACAATCAAAGGGAGGGGGATCGGGTTCTGCCGCAACCGTGACATATACCGTCTGTGGGTTAGTGTCAGGTGCTGATGGGTAATTGGAGGGGCAGCTACTCCCTACACTATAATACAAACATAAGCTTTTTCTATTTGTCTTTCTAGGCTGATAGGTTTGGTGTAGCTGGAAAGGACAATGGGATTGTTGTAGTGATGTCTCACAGACTTTTGAATTTAAGGAGATCCTTATGAATTCTACCAACTCGGACTTTACAGTACTCAAAACACTCAGGGCTTATACAGTTGAAATCTAGTGAGAAAATTGATTTCAGAGCTGTGTCTGCATCTTCATAAAAGAATTAAACTCTTGTGTTTGACTTTGAAGTCATGCATCAATGTCTAAAGAAACTGGCGTTTCCTCGGTCGTTGGTGGAGAGTTAACGAAGTGAAGGTCTTTCTCCGCCATCTTGGAAATTCCATGTGTATGGTGGTACGGGATGTCAAAATAATTCAAATCACAAAAATAAAGCAAAGTATTTTTGAATCACAATACACGGTACCAAGAATGTTACAGACAAACGGTTACAGAGAGGGGCAAAAAAGAGGATAAGGATAAAAGGTACCTATAATGGGGAACAAAACAAAGCATGAAGCCAAGCTAATGGATAAGGAAAAAAGGAAATGGTTAAAGATTATCAGACCAAAATCGCAGCTCCATAGGTCACTGTACATATGTAAAATGAGCAAAATATACCGATGATCCGGACAAGTAAAATAAGACCTAGTTCTCTTATAGAGTTGACCTTTCTGGCCAAAATGCTTGGTCACACATGTGCCTTTGTTCATTAAAGGCTACCACAAATATTACGTCCTATTACATCTCTTTACCTATCAAAATCTAGGGTTATTCATTCTACAAATTGGTGTGTACGAGTTTTATGATACGACCTTAACAGGTGAATTTTAAGTAGCTATTAGGCTATGAATGAATTTACTAAATTTGAAACCACATTACTTCATAAATCAATGGTGCTGCATGTGATTCGAAGGACCACCAAAAGTATTATTGTGTGGGAAATAATTCCTGAAAAGCCTCTCCACTCTGATTTCTGGACCTGTTCCTGGAGGAATAGGGCACCAACACTCTCACACTCAACAAACCACAGAAACACAATGTTAAGATGTGTTAAGATGAGGCTGCTTGTAGCACCTGAGTGCCACCCACATAAGTGAGGTCATTGTCCATGTCACAGGCTATCTTTACTACTTCCTTCCACTGTGAATTAGTTGCAATGAAGATACAAAACCTCAATGTCTCTCATTTCCTGATCCCACCTAGCCTTAGATCCAACAGGGCCCAGTGAATGAAAAGAAAAAGAGGACCTATAGTAATAACTGTGGCACACCATGACCCCCCACCCCCCCGCCGCCACCGCCGCCGCCGCCGAGACGACCCTCATTTCTCATCCTCTAGGGGCAGGAATGCAAGGACAAGAACCTCAGGAACCGGCATCAGGATATCGACAGCTTTCATACTGCACGCTCAACATGTGTTACAAACCTAGCAACTCAGTCTCTCAAGATCCTTCTATCATTTCCTTTTCTGCCCCAGTACGTTCCACTGAAGACTGTCTTCACTTCTCACTTCCTCTTGGGTAACGAAAAAACCTTCAGCCCAGGATTATCTTACCCTAGCGGCTCAAAGAAAGTTAGGCATTTTGAAGGAGAGGATCAACTTTATAGAAGAGTACCGGTCCTATACTACGAAACGACAATGCTTGTCTTCCCTGGAAAATGGGTGGGATTTGTTAAAACACATCAGCCCCTTCCATTACTCTGGATTTCTGTTTTTCTTTTTTTCATTACTCGAACAAGTTTGGCCTCTACAACTTTCACCTCATATAAGTCGGCACTGACTAGAACTATCACCTATGCTTTTGATATTGAACTTACTAGCGAACTGTTCGATAAGAACCCGAAGGCTTGTGCTACATTGAAACCAAATGCTCCTCAAAAGGCTCTCTCATGGTCATTGGATAAAGTCTTGCACTTAGCCTTCTCAATACATAACGCCACTACCTCTTTGAGGGATCTTACTCAAAAGTCAATCTTTTTGCTTGCTATGGCATCTGGTGCTAGAGTCAGCGAGATTGTAGCAATTACAAGAGATGATGTCCACATCGAATTCTCGGAATCAGGGGAGGAAAATTTTCACCTAGATCCTGCATTCTTGGCGAAAATTGAACTTCCCAAAAACTTTGGATCCTGGAAGATCGTTCCACTAAGGAAGATCTTTCTCTGTGCCCAGTAGAATGCCTTAAGGCGCTGGTCCCCAACCTGTAGCTCGTGGGTGGGGACAACAATATGGCACTTCCAAGGGTCAACCAGAAAACTGTAAAACATTCTTCATTTTAACACACACACACACACACACACACATATATATATATATATATATATATATATATATATATATATATATATGTTTTTTTATTTATTTATTCATTTATCCAGATAATGACAATTAAGAAAATGTGTAATATTAATCCAGTAAAATTATTAATTATTTCACAACGTACATTTCATTAGTACTAAAGAGAACAGTAATGGTTTCTAGCTAAAGAAACGAAGTCACAATTACGCCCTTCATGAAAAATGTGAAGAGACCTTTTTTTCAACTTGAGAGATAAGTGTGTGGGCTTGATTCGTCATGCTACTGTTGAAGTATCAATGTAGAGAGGCATTTTATTACACTTACACTCCCAAAAATTATGATACTACATATCCCTCTTACAGTAATGTAACAACGGAGGAAGTGATGAAGCTAATATCTGAGTTGCAAGTTCAACAAGAAACGGTCCGGTAACCATTTGCAAAGGCTAAAATATCAACAGTTGCTTTGTTCAGTGTTGCTCCTGTCCTTGCAAAAAAAAAAGAAAAAAAAAAGGAATATTTAAAACTGGTGAAACAGTGAAAGAATGTTGGCTTGAAGCATCTGAGTCCTTGTATGAAAATTTTAAGAATAAAGCTGAAATTGTAGCTTCTATAAAATCCATACCTATATCAGGAAACACAATCACACGTAGAATAGAAATGATGTCGGAAAGTGTGTTTGATAAGATAAAAGCTGATCTTGAGAAATGCACGTGGTTCAGCCTGCAGTTTGATGAAACGACAGATGTTAGGGACACAGCCCAGTTAAGTGTATTTGGCCGCAAGGTTTTTTTTTCTGATGAAAGCATGAAAGAAGATTGTTTAAGGGTCTTACCGCTGAACCGAAAAACGTGTGGTGCAGATGTTTATCAAGCTTTTAAGAGTTTTATAGCTAAGGTCATTTTACTTTCTCAAAAGCTTGTGTCAGTAACAACAGACTGTGCCCTTTCTATGATTGGTATCAATATTTTCTTTGTGGCACTGTGCAAAAGGGATCCTTCATTCCCTCAGTTCATTAGTTACCATTGTATCATCCATCAGCAAGTTTTCTGTTCAAAGGTTATTAGATATGAACATGTAATGAAGGTGGTTGTGAAAATCATTTATTCTATCCATGCTAGACCGCTTCAGCACTTTCTAGAGCACTACTGGTTGAATTGAGTGCTCAGTATGGTGACCTTCTTTGGTACACGTGCGTACTGCGTTAGCTAACCAAGGGGAAAGTTCTCCACAGATTTGAACATTTAGTTCCTGAAATCAAATGTTTTTTTGCAAGAAAGTGAATTCACATGAAGAACTTGATGTTCACAAGAATATACATAAAATAAGAGAATATCACCTTTGACTCTCTCTCTCTCTCTCTCTCTCTCTCTCTCTCTCTCTCTCTCTCTATATATATATATATATGTGTGTGTGTATATATATATATATATATATATATATATATATATATATATATATATATATATATATATATTGTACAGCCAATAATTGTACATTTATAAATTTTTGGAAATAATGAAAGACTATAGCTCTTTTTGCATTTCCTATATATGGACCTACTATTCACAATAAAAGCAGTGTACCTGAATTTTTAACCCCCACCCCCCAGTTGCTGAAGACTTGACGAGGATGGGGCTTAGGGATTAGCAGCTGGGCTCTAATGAACGGTGAACGGTGGAAACTGCTTTCCCACTGGACCTTGGTGCCCAATTGTTGAACCTAACTAAATTAGTCAGCACTTTCTCTCCTTTCTTTTGATTACTTCTTTCATTCTCCTATCTCTTCCTCTTGGGCATGAACTTGTTGACGACTTTGGCATGTATGACTTTGGTTTTGACTGCTGCTTTGGATTTGGCATAGGGTGGGATGGATGGCATACCACTCAACCTGTAAAAATTTAGATCCCATCACCCTCTGGCAGACCTCATTGGGTGGAGACCAAGTCTGTTAAGAGTCGGGGCTCCAGTGATTCGGTTTCAAGTCGCCCATATTAGCGGGTAATGGGTGACGCCAGGCATTGGAGTCGTCTGTGGGAGGGGCTAACTACCCCCACTGACCAGTGTACGCCCACCTAAAGAGAGGTAGCCCCTCTCTAATAGAGGACTGGTCCCTGCTGAAGCCTCTTCTCGTCTTGGGCCACATGGGATAGGAGGACTGACATCCTCCGATAAGAGGTGGATAATCCGGCTTACTACTTCTTTAAAACTAACCCCTCTTTTGACGACCTGGAAACTCTAAAGGACCATTCTACTTATGCTAAAAAACAAAGTAATTTCGGTGACATGGAGAATTTGCGAATCCTTCTTGTCACTTAGATTCCCATAGAAACTAATTATGATGTTCTGTATAAATCATTTCAATGTTATGGTCACATCAAAGAAATTAGAATGAGGCTTGAAGGTGACAAGTGAGATTTATGGATATCATTTGATACCCATGATGAAGCTTTCAAGGCAATCAATATTATGAATATTAAAATCAATCATTTGAACATCAAGGGTGCTCTTTGCGACTGGGTACCTAAGGATCTAGATGTATGCAAACCTACAGATTTTATTGATAAAGGTATAGAGGTAGTTGTACCCTCCCAGAGAAAGCCAAAACCACCAAAGTGGCTTGTTGCTCAGTCAAAAGGGATTGAGAAATTATTTTAAGATATCTAAATTTCTTCAAAAGAAAGTAGGTAAATTTCTTCAAAAGAAAGTAGGTACCATCGTACCAGGAGATATATCGGTTTAGAATGAACAGTTTCCTCATAAATGCCAAATCAGAAACTCAATCTGTTATACTCTGCAATTTAAATACAGATAATGATGACATAAAGCTGGATGTGAAACCCCATCTAAACTTCAGTTATTGAAGGGGAGTAGTTTTTAATAGAGACTTATGAGTTTACAAAGGAGGAGATATTGGCCATGTGTCCTTTGACTGTGTGGAAAGTGCATAAAGTCCCTGGAACGTCAATGATTTTCCTGAATTTCCAGGATGCTGATGTGCATTTCCACATTTACATAGAAAATGAACGGATTAAAGTTCGAACTTTTAAGCAGAAGCCGCTGCAATGTTTTAATTGCTTTTGATAGGGGCATCCATCTAAAGTTTACAAGAATGATACAATGTGTAGTAATTTCTCCAATGTCCCCCACTACAAAAGATAATACTAACCTCTCTCAGGCTATATCTTTGCCTGATTTGATGGAGGTTCCACGTAAAACAGAATTATCAGGTGCACCTGTAGTGGAGAAAACACCAAAACCTAACAAATCACCACCTGTCAATAGGAAAAGAGAGAGACCATCTCTCTCACCCCCATCTATTGAAAACACCAAAGTTATGATGTTAAATAGATATGATGTTTGCCTGTTGATATTTCAGATCAACAGAAAAACTTCTTGAATCAATCAAAATTCAAGTTGAGGTCCACCATCCCCCACAAGAATTAGGTAAAAAGAACACCGAAAAGGCTAATATAAAACCTAACTTATCAAGACCCACACCTAAGAAGCCTATAGAAAATATTGTAAAATCAATAACTGTCAATGGGAAGACCTCATCAAAGATGTCTTCCAGAAAATAATACATAGTTTTCTCCATTTTCCAATGGAATTGTTAGGGTTTAAGGGCCAAATATGAAGAACTTAAGCTCTTAATTCAAGAGCATTCTCCCATAATTGTATGTCGACAAGAGAGCAAGCTTGATGCTAATACTCCTTGTCCTCACAAATATGTTAGCTATAGGACACCATATTACCACCGATTAGGGAGCCATGGCTGAAGCCTCTTATACGTTCGTCGAGATGTTCCACAAATACCCATATCTATTCGTACCCCTCTGCAGGCAGTAGGTGTAAAGAGTGATTTAGGGAGAAAATATACAATCTGTTCTCTGTACTTGCCCTCAAATGGTAACATATTGTATGATAATTTAGTAGAGGTGATTACACAGCTCCCTCAACTTTTCTTTTACCTGGAGATTTGAATGGTAGACATCCTTTATGGGGTGATGTTTTAGCAAACACCAGGGGCAATATTATATCATCAATTGTGAGAAACGAGGATGTCAAACTCCTTAATACAGGAGAGCCCACACACTTCCATGTTCAGAAAGGTACTTTGTCATGTCTAGTCCTTTCAATTGCAAGCTCTAACTTCCTTCTTGATTTCTATTGGAGGACATGAGATGATTGGCATACTAGTGATGATGCACCAATCATTATAAACACCAACAATGGCCCACCTTTACAAATATCACAACGATGGAATCATGACAAGGCAGACTGGGTCAAATTTCGTGAGCTAAGTGAAATCGAGGGGAGTTCAGAACAGTTTGAAAGTAATGATGATGTCATAGACCTACTGGATGGTACTCTCCATACAGCAGGAGTCTATTCAATTCCCAAAACCACAGGATTATTCGAAACACGACCAGTCCCGTGGTGGTCTTCAGAATTAACAGTCTTGAACAGAGCCACCAGAAAATCTCTGACTAGATTGTATAGACGCCATACTGAGGAAAATTTTATAACATGCAAAAAGTGTAAAACACAGTTCCGTCGTGCCATGAAAGAAGCTAGGCGTCAATTTGGGTATCTTTTGTTTCCTCGGTCAACAATAGAGCACCACCATTTTCTGTATGGAGGAAAATAAAAGAAATTGCCAGCAAATTTACCTCAAACCCACCACCAGTGTTGAAGGTGAACGGTAAGTATGTGACTGAAGCAAATGATATTAGCAATGCCCTGGCTAATAATTTTTCAAATGTATAATGCAAGAGTGAAGGAGCTCCTGGTCACCAGTATAGGAGCATTGAAGAAAAGACCATTTTAAATTTTGCAACAAGAAGTGAAGAGTTATACAATTCTCCTTTTACTGAAAGGGAATTTGATTGCGCACTTACTAATTGTAATGATACAGCCCCTGGACCCGATGAAATTCCATGTGCAATGATTAAACATGTACATTTCAATACAAAGTTATTTATTTTAAGCATTATTAATAGAATATGGCATGATCATAGTTATCCAAATGTTTGGGAACTAGCCATTATTTTAACCTTTTTAAAACCCGGTGAGGACAAGTTTTTAGCAACAAACTACCGACCTATTGCATTAACATCTTTTTTAAGTAAAATCATGGACAAGAGGGTCAATGAAAGACTAATTTGGTACCTTGAAAATAAGGCTATTTTATCACCGATTCAATGTGGATTCAGAAAAATGCTCTCAACGACTGATGTGTTGATACAACTTGAGTCCTCTATTTGTGAAGCCTTTGCATCCAAACAGCACCGTGTAACAGTTTTTTTTTTTTTTTTTTTTTTACCTTGAAAAGGCATGATACCACATGGAGATATGGTATACTTAAAACAATTCATGAATTGGGATTAAGAGGAGAGCTACCACTATTTATTCAGGCATTTCTTTCCCAGAGAGTTTTTCAAGTGAGAGTGGGGGAAACTCTATCTGAGAGTAAATGTCAGGAAGAAGGAGTTCCTCAGGGTAGTGTGCTGAGTGTAACCCTGTTTGCACTAGCAATTAATGGGATATCCTCAGTCATTACCCGGGGTGTTCTCTCAACATTATTTATGGATGATCTCTCCATATCATTTGCTGGAGCTAGAATGGCATTGGTTGAGAGAAAACTACAACTCTCAATTGACAAAATTATCCAGTGAGCCTATATGAATGGATTTAAGTTCTCGACAAGTAAAACTACTATTGTCCATTTTTGTTGTATCCAGAGTACATGCAGTCCCGGATATATACATTAAAGGTCAACGTATCCCGTGTGTAAATGAAGCTAAATTTTTAGGTTTGATATTTGATTGTAGTGTTACATGGGTTTCTCATTTAAAAGCATTAAAAGCTAAATTTCTTGAAGCTCTAAATCTTTTAAAAGTATTGTCCCATACATCCAGGGGGGACAGACTGCAATACTATTTCAAAATTATACAAGGCTTTGATTTTTTCAAAAATTAGTTATGGATGTAAAATATATTTCTCAGCCACCCCAATCCGATTGAAGATGTTAGATTTAATACATCATGCTGGTATTAGACTGTCCACGGGAGCATTTAGAACTTCGCCTATCACAAGTCTCCTTGTTGATGCTGGAAAATTACTTCTAGACCTTTACCGAACGTCTTCTATTGTTCAGTATTGGTTTAGGTTGCAAAGACTCCCTAACTCTTTAGCCTTTCAGACTGCAAGCCTTGTAAAACACTTCTTATTTTGAGTTGCACCCTAAATCTCCTCAACCTTATGACTTTCGTGTGAAACAATTATTAAACAGTCTGAATATAATAAGAAGAAAGGTGCTTCCATTTAAGATATCATCAATGTCTCCATGGAAATTACCAAAGGTATCTTTTTGTAAATATTTTATTGGAGTTAAGAAGAATATGACTGACTTGGAGTCCAGGTCTCTTTTTATGGAACATGTTGCAGAACATAGTGGATCGACCTTTATATATATACTGATGGCTCCAAATCTGATACTGGTGTTGGATTTGGAGTACATAATAATGAGTTTGATTGTAGAGGTGTACTTCCTCTAACCGCTTCCATATTTACTGCCGAACTGTATGGCATACTAACTGCTATTGAAAAAACAGCGTTGGAGAAGGAGGGTAATTTTACCGTTTTTAGTGATGCAAGGAGTGTCCTTCAAGCTTTAGAAGTTTTTAAATCTAGTAACCCTTTAGTTTTAAAGATTTTAGAATGGCTTTTTATTATTGGACGGAGAGGTATAATGGGTCGATTTTGTTGGGTTCCAGGGCATGTAGGAGTGTCTGGAATTGAGAAGGCAGATTTACTGGGAAAGAATGCGGCATGTGTGTTGCTACCAAGAAGGTATCCTATTCCCTTTAAGGATTTCCTATCTAACATCAAGAAATTGTTTTGTAATAATTGGCAACAGCACTGGGATAGTCTAGATGGCAATAAGATGAGAGAGGTAACAAATGTCATATCTCCTTGGAGGTATAACATGATGCCCCGAAAGTGGGAGACGTCTCTTGGTCATCTCTGCATTGGTCACACACAGTTGACACACGAATTTCTTCTTAAGGGCCAACACCAACCGTATTGTTTGGTACCTTTAACAGTGAGGCATTTGTTGACCCAATGCCCCAATTATGATAACTTAAGAAATCAATATCTGTTTGAGGCTCGAGGTGAGGATGGCATGTTCATCCTTGCCAAGATCCTTGGACATGAATATTCTTTTAATCTTTATTTATAATAAACGATATCGGCTCAATGGCCTTCGATGTCAGGATGTCAGAGAGATTCAAATCAATCAAGAGTTGTTGTTGATGGGCACCATAGTGATTATAGGAATGTGATATCCGGTGTTCCACAGGGTAGTGTTCTTGGCCCATTACTTTTCATACTATATACACATGACATGTGGTTTGGCCTAGAAAACAAGCTTGTTGCATATGCAGATGATGCTACTCTCTTTGCATCAATTCCATCCCCTGAATGTAGATCTAGGGTTGGTGAATTCCTTAATAGAGATTTAGCTAGAATTAGTGCATGGTGCAAATTATGGGGTATGAAGTTGAATCCTAACAAAACTCAAAGTATGATTGTAAGTAGGTCAAGGACGGTGGCTCCTCAACATCCGGATCTCAGTATTGATAATGTTTCTTTAAATATGTATGACTCTTTCAAAATTTTAGGTGTGATTCTTGACAGTAAATTTACTTTTGAGAAACATATAAGGTCTCTGTCTTCTTCAATTGCACAAAAAATAGGCTTATTGAGAAAGTCTTTCAAGATTTTCGGTGATCAATCTATTCTGAAGAAGTGTTTTAATTCTTTCATTCTACCTTGTTTTGAGTATTGTTCTCCTGTTTGGTCTTCAGCTGCTGATTCTCATCTTAATTTGTTGGACAGAAACTTACGGTCTATTAAATTTCTTATTCCTGATCTAGATATTAATCTCTGGCACCGTCGTTCAATTAGTTCATTATGCATGTTGCATAAGATTTTTCATAACTCTGACCATCCTTTACATTCAGATCTCCCTGGACAATTCTATCCTGTTCGTAATACTAGGCAGGCAGTTAATTCTAATAGCCAGGCCTTCTCCATCACGAGACTCAATACTACGCAGTACTCTAGAAGTTTTATTCCAGCTGTTACCAAGTTGTGGAATGATCTTCCTAATCGGGTGGTTGAATCAGTAGAACTTCAAAAGTTCAAAGTTGGAGCAAATGCTTTTTTGTTGACCAGGCGGACATGAGTCTTTTTATAGTTTATTTATGACATATTTGTTTTTGATGCTGTTAATAGTTTATATATGACATGTCTGTTTTGACGTTGTTACTGTTTTTAGAATGATTTATTGTTAATTTGTTCTCTTCATTTATTTATTTCCTTATTTCCTTTCCTCACTGGGCTATTTTTCCCTGTTGGAGCCCCTGGGCTTATAGCATCTTGCTTTTCCAACTAGGGTTGTAGCTTGGATAGTAATAATAATAATAATAATAATAATCGATCAAACAAACCAAGAAGGAATCCCAGTCCCTCCCTGTAATGATTTCTTACCTAACATCAAGAAATGGTTTTGTAATTATTGGCAACAGCACTGGGATAGTTTAGATGGCAATAAGATAAGAGAGGTAACAAATGTCATATCTCTTTGGAGGTGTAGCATGATACCCCAAAAGTGGGAGACGTCTCCGCATTGGTCACACTCGGTTGACACATGAGTTTCTTCTGAAGGGCCAACACCAACCGTATTGCGACGGTTGTTTGGTATCTTTAACAGAGGCATTTTTTGACCGAATGCCCCAATTATGATAACTTAAGTAATAGATATCTGTTTGAGGCTCAAGGTGAGGATGGCAGGTTTATCCTTGCCAATATTCTTGGACATAATGTGTCCTACTATGCGAGCGGCATTTCTAGATTTATTTCAGAAGCAGTTCTTCTAAAAATTAAGCTTCTCTCATGACATATTAACTTTTATGGTTTTAAATGAATATTCTTATATCTTTTATATT